>NW_026599484.1:600000-900000 GCF_023634085.1 Falco cherrug | reverse complement strand
CAGCTGCCTACCGGGGTAGTGTAAAAACTACCAACAGAACTCGTTTCTGGCACCTTCCCCGGTGGAGTTGTGCATGGGGTGTGTTTGGAACATTTTGTCACCAGCCGAGTCCAAAATTCAGCCGTTCCCCATCTCTAGCCCTGGAAGCAGATAAGAACCGGTTTTATGGTTCCTTTCAGCTGCCTACCGGGGTAGTGTAAAAACTACCAACAGAACTCGTTTCTGGCACCTTCCCCGGTGGAGTTGTGCATGGGGTGTGTTGGAACATTTTGTCACCAGCCGAGTCCAAAACTCAGCTGTTCCCCATCTCAGCCCAGAAAGCAGGTAGAAAAACTTTTGTGGTGCCTTTCAGCTGCCTACCGGGGTAGTGTAAAAACTACCAACAGAACTCGTTTTTGGCACCTTCCCCGGTGGAGTTGTGCATGGGGTGTGTTTGGAACATTTTGTCACCAGCCGAGTCCAAAATTCAGCGATTCCCCATCTAAGCCCAGAAAGCAGGTAGAACAAGTTTTGTGGTGCCTTTCAGCTGCCTACCGGGGTAGTGTAAAAACTACCAACAGAACTCGTTTCTGGCACCTTCCCCGGTGGAGTTGTGCATGGGGTGTGTTTGGAACATTTTGTCACCAGCCGAGTCCAAAATTCAGCGATTCCCCATCTCAGCCCAGAAAGCAGGTAGAACAAGTTTTGTGGTGCCTTTCTCTTGCCTACCGGGGTAGTGTAAAAACTACCAACAGAACTCGTTTCTGGCACCTTCCCCGGTGGAGTTGTGCATGGGGTGTGTTTGGAACATTTTGTCACCAGCCGAGTCCAAAATTCAGCGATTCCCCATCTCAGCCCAGAAAGCAGGTAGAACAAGTTTGGTGGTGCCTTTCAGCTGCCTACCGGGGTAGTGTAAAAACTACCAACAGAACTCGTTTCTGGCACCTTCCCCGGTGGAGTTGTGCATGGGGTGTGTTTGGAACATTTTGTCACCAGCCGAGTCCAAAATTCAGCCGTTCCCCATCTCAGCCTAGAAAGCAGGTAGAACAAGTTTTTTGGTGCCTTTCAGCTGCCTACCGGGGTAGTGTAAAAACTACCAACAGAACTCGTTTTTGGCACCTTCCCCGGTGGATTTGTGCATGGGGTGTGTTTGGAACATTTTGTCACCAGCCGAATCCAAAACTCAGCTGTTCCCCATCTCAGCCCAGAAAGCAGGTAGAAAAACTTTTGTGGTGCCTTTCAGCTGCCTACCGGGGTAGTGTAAAAACTACCAACAGAACTCGTTTCTGGCACCTTTGCGGGTGGAGCTGTGCATGGGGTGTGTTTGGAACATTTTGTCACCAGCCGAGTCCAAAATTCAGCCGTTCCCCATCTCAGCCCAGAAAGCAGGTAGAAAAACTTTTGTGGTGCCTTTCAGCTGCCTACCGCGGTAGTGTAAAAACTACCAACAGAACTCGTTTCTGGCACCTTCCCCGGTGGAGTTGTGTATGGGGTGTGTTTGGAACATTTTGTCACCAGCCGAGTCCAAAATTCAGCGATTCCCCATCTCAGCCCAGAAAGCAGGTAGAACAAGTTTTGTGGTGCCTTTCAGCTGCCTACCGGGGTAGTGTAAAAACTAGTAAAAGAACTCCTTTCTCGCACCTTCCCCGGTGGAGTTGTGCATGGGGTGTGTTTGGAACGTTTTGTCACCAGCCGAGTCCAAAATTCAGCCGTTCCCCATCTCAGCCCAGAAAGCAGGTAGAACAAGTTTTGTGGTGCCTTTCAGCTGCCTACCGGGGTAGTGTAAAAACTACCAACAGAACTCGTTTCTGGCACCTTCCCCGGTGGAGTTGTGCATGGGGTGTGTTTGGAACATTTTGTCACCAGCCGAGTCCAAAATTCAGCGATTCCCCATCTCAGCCCAGAAAGCAGGTAGAAAAACTTTTGTGGTGCCTTTCAGCTGCCTACCGGGGTAGTGTAAAAACTACCAACAGAACTCGTTTCTGGCACCTTCCCCAGTGGAGTTGTGCATGGGGTGTGTTTGGAACATTTTGTCAGCAGCCGAGTCCAAAATTCAGCTATTCCCCATCTCAGCCCAGAAAGCAGGTAGAACAAGTTTTGTGGTGCCTTTCAGCTGCCTACCGGGGTAGTGTAAAAACTACCAACAGAACTCGTTTCTGGCACCTTCCCCGGTGGAGTTGTGCATGGGGTGTGTTTGGAACATTTTGTCACCAGCCGAGTCCAAAATTCAGCCGCTCCCCATCTCAGCCCAGAAAGCAGGTAGAACAAGTTTTGTGGTGCCTTTCAGCTGCCTACCGGGGTAGTGTAAAAACTACCAACAGAACTCGTTTCTGGCACCTTTGCGGGTGGAGTTGTGCATGGGGTGTGTTTGGAACATTTTGTCACCAGCCGAGTCCAAAATTCAGCGCTTCCCCATCTCAGCCCAGAAAGCAGGTAGAACAAGTTTTGTGGTGCCTTTCTCTTACCTACCGGGGTAGTGTAAAAACTACCAACAGAACTCGTTTCTGGCACCTTCCCCGGTGGAGTTGTGCATGGGGTGTGTTTGGAACATTTTGTCACCAGCCGAGTCCAAAATTCAGCGATTCCCCATCTCAGCCCAGAAAGCAGGTAGAACAAGTTTTGTGGTGCCTTTCAGCTGCCTACCGGGGTAGTGTAAAAACTACCAACAGAACTCGTTTCTGGCACCTTCCCCGGTGGAGTTGTGCATGGGGTGTGTTTGGAACATTTTGTTACCAGCCGAGTCCAAAACTCAGCTGTTCCCCATCTCAGCCCAGAAAGCAGGTAGAAAAACTTTTGTGGTGCCTTTCAGCTGCCTACCGGGGTAGTGTAAAAACTACCAACAGAACTCGTTTCTGGCACCTTTGCCGGTGGAGCTGTGCATGGGGTGTGTTTGGAACATTTTGTCACCAGCCGAGTCCAAAATTCAGCGATTCCCCATCTCAGCCCAGAAAGCAGGTAGAACAAGTTTTGTGGTGCCTTTCAGCTGCCTACCGGGGTAGTGTAAAAACTACCAACAGAACTCGTTTCTGGCACCTTCCCCGGTGGAGTTGTGCATGGGGTGTGTTTGGAACATTTTGTTACCAGCCGAGTCCAAAACTCAGCTGTTCCCCATCTCAGCCCAGAAAGCAGGTAGAAAAACTTTTGTGGTGCCTTTCAGCTGCCTACCGGGGTAGTGTAAAAACTACCAACAGAACTCGTTTCTGGCACCTTTGCCGGTGGAGCTGTGCATGGGGTGTGTTTGGAACATTTTGTCACCAGCCGAGTCCAAAATTCAGCGATTCCCCATCTCAGCCCAGAAAGCAGGTAGAACAAGTTTTGTGGTGCCTTTCTCTTGCCTACCGGGGTAGTGTAAAAACTACCAACAGAACTCGTTTCTGGCACCTTCCCCGGTGGAGTTGTGCATGGGGTGTGTTTGGAACATTTTGTCACCAGCCGAGTCCAAAATTCAGCGATTCCCCATCTCAGCCCAGAAAGCAGGTAGAACAAGTTTTGTGGTGCCTTTCAGCTGCCTACCGGGGTAGTGTAAAAACTACCAACAGAACTCGTTTCTGGCACCTTCCCCGGTGGAGTTGTGCATGGGGTGTGTTTGGAACATTTTGTCACCAGCCGAGTCCAAAATTCAGCCGTTCCCCATCTCAGCCTAGAAAGCAGGTAGAACAAGTTTTTTGGTGCCTTTCAGCTGCCTACCGGGGTAGTGTAAAAACTACCAACAGAACTCGTTTTTGGCACCTTCCCCGGTGGATTTGTGCATGGGGTGTGTTTGGAACATTTTGTCACCAGCCGAATCCAAAACTCAGCTGTTCCCCATCTCAGCCCAGAAAGCAGGTAGAAAAACTTTTGTGGTGCCTTTCAGCTGCCTACCGGGGTAGTGTAAAAACTACCAACAGAACTCGTTTCTGGCACCTTTGCGGGTGGAGCTGTGCATGGGGTGTGTTTGGAACATTTTGTCACCAGCCGAGTCCAAAATTCAGCCGTTCCCCATCTCAGCCCAGAAAGCAGGTAGAAAAACTTTTGTGGTGCCTTTCAGCTGCCTACCGCGGTAGTGTAAAAACTACCAACAGAACTCGTTTCTGGCACCTTCCCCGGTGGAGTTGTGTATGGGGTGTGTTTGGAACATTTTGTCACCAGCCGAGTCCAAAATTCAGCGATTCCCCATCTCAGCCCAGAAAGCAGGTAGAACAAGTTTTGTGGTGCCTTTCAGCTGCCTACCGGGGTAGTGTAAAAACTAGTAAAAGAACTCCTTTCTCGCACCTTCCCCGGTGGAGTTGTGCATGGGGTGTGTTTGGAACGTTTTGTCACCAGCCGAGTCCAAAATTCAGCCGTTCCCCATCTCAGCCCAGAAAGCAGGTAGAACAAGTTTTGTGGTGCCTTTCAGCTGCCTACCGGGGTAGTGTAAAAACTACCAACAGAACTCGTTTCTGGCACCTTCCCCGGTGGAGTTGTGCATGGGGTGTGTTTGGAACATTTTGTCACCAGCCGAGTCCAAAATTCAGCGATTCCCCATCTCAGCCCAGAAAGCAGGTAGAACAAGTTTTGTGGTGCCTTTCAGCTGCCTACCGGGATAGTGTAAAAGCTACCAACAGAACTCGTTTCTGGCACCTTCCCCGGTGGAGTTGTGCATGGGGTGTGTTTGGAACATTTTGTTACCAGCCGAGTCCAAAATTCAGCTGTTCCCCATCTCTAGCCCAGGAAGCAGATAAGAACCGGTTTTATGGTGCCTTTCAGCTGCCTACCGGGGTACTGTAAAAACTACCAACAGAACTCGTTTCTGGCACCTTTGCCGGTGGAGCTGTGCATGGGGTGTGTTTGGAACATTTTGTTACCAGCCGAGTCCAAAACTCAGCTGTTCTCCATCTCAGCCCAGAAAGCAGGTAGAAAAACTTTTGTGGTGCCTTTCAGCTGCCTACCGGGGTAGTGTAAAAACTACCAACAGAACTCGTTTCTGGCACCTTCCTCGGTGGAGTTGTGCATGGGGTGTGTTTGGAACATTTTGTCAGCAGCCGAGTCCAAAATTCAGCGATTCCCCATCTCCGCCCAGAAAGCAGGTAGAACAAGTTTTGTGGTGCCTTTCAGCTGCCTACCGGGGTAGTGTAAAAACTACCAACAGAACTCGTCTCTGGCACCTTTGCGGGTGGAGTTGTGCATGGGGTGTGTTTGGAACATTTTGTCACCAGCCGAGTCCAAAATTCAGCGATTCCCCATCTCAGCCCAGAAAGCAGGTAGAACAAGTTTTGTGGTGCCTTTCAGCTGCCTACCGGGGTAGTGTAAAAACTACCAACAGAACTCGTTTCTGGCACCTTCCCCGGTGGAGTTGTGCATGGGGTGTGTTTGGAACATTTTGTTACCAGCCGAGTCCAAAACTCAGCTGTTCCCCATCTCAGCCCAGAAAGCAGGTAGAAAAACTTTTGTGGTGCCTTTCAGCTGCCTACCGGGGTAGTGTAAAAACTACCAACAGAACTCGTTTCTGGCACCTTTGCCGGTGGAGCTGTGCATGGGGTGTGTTTGGAACATTTTGTCACCAGCCGAGTCCAAAATTCAGCCGTTGCCCATCTCAGCCCAGAAAGCAGGTAGAACAAGTTTTGTGGTGCCTTTCAGCTGCCTACCGGGGTAGTGTAAAAACTACCAACAGAACTCGTTTTTGGCACCTTCCTCGGTGGAGTTGTGCATGGGGTGTGTTTGGAACATTTTGGCAGCAGCCGAGTCCAAAATTCAGCGATTCCCCATCTCAGCCCAGAAAGCAGGTAGAACAAGTTTTGTGGTGCCTTTCAGCTGCCTACCGGGGTAGTGTAAAAACTACTAAAAGAACTCGTTTCTCGCACCTTCCCCGGTGGAGTTGTGCATGGGGTGTGTTTGGAACGTTTTGTCACCAGCCAAGTCCAAAATTCAGCCGTTCCCCATCTCAGCCCAGAAAGCAGATAGAACAAGTTTTGTGGTGCCTTTCAGCTGCCTACCAGGGTACTGTAAAAACTACCAACAGAACTCGTTTCTGGCACCTTTGCCGGTCGAGCTGTGCATGGGGTGTGTTTGGAACATTTTGTTACCAGCCGAGTCCAAAACTCAGCGATTCCCCATCTCAGCCCAGAAAGCAGGTAGAAAAACTTTTGTGGTGCCTTTCAGCTGCCTACCGGGGTAGTGTAAAAACTACCAACAGAACTCGTTTCTGGCACCTTCCCCGGTGGAGTTGTGCATGGGGTGTGTTTGGAACATTTTGTCACCAGCCGAGTCCAAAACTCAGCTGTTCCCCATCTCAGCCCAGAAAGCAGGTAGAACAAGTTTTGTGGTGCCTTTCAGCTGCCTACCGGGGTAGTGTAAAAACTACCAACAGAACTCGTTTCTGGCACCTTCCCCGGTGGAGTTGTGCATGGGGTGTGTTTGGAACATTTTGTCACCAGCCGAGTCCAAAATTCAGCCGTTCCCCATCTCAGCCCAGAAAGCAGGTATAACAAGTTTTGTGGTGCCTTTCAGCTGCCTACCGGGGTAGTGTAAAAACTACCAACAGAACTCGTTTCTGGCACCTTTGCGGGTGGAGTTGTGCATGGGGTGTGTTTGGAACATTTTGTCACCAGCCGAGTCCAAAATTCAGCTGTTCCCCATCTCTAGCCCAGGAAGCAGATAAGAACCGGTTTTATGGTGCCTTTCAGCTGCCTACCGGGGTACTGTAAAAACTACCAACAGAACTCGTTTTTGGCACCTTCCCCGGTGGAGTTGTGCATAGGGTGTGTTTGGAACATTTTGTCAGCAGCCGAGTCCAAAATTGAGCGATTCCCCATCTAAGCCCAGAAAGCAGGTAGAACAAGTTTTGTGGTGCCTTTCAGCTGCCTACCGGGGTAGTGTAAAAACTACTAAAAGAACTCCTTTCTCGCACCTTCCCCGGTGGAGCTGTGCATGGGGTGTGTTTGGAACATTTTGTCACCAGCCGAGTCCAAAACTCAGCTGTTCCCCATCTCAGCCCAGAAAGCAGGTAGAAAAACTTTTGTGGTGCCTTTCAGCTGCCTACCGGGGTAGTGTAAAAACTACCAACAGAACTCGTTTCTGGCACCTTCCCCAGTGGAGTTGTGCATGGGGTGTGTTTGGAACATTTTGTCAGCAGCCGAGTCCAAAATTCAGCTATTCCCCATCTCAGCCCAGAAAGCAGGTAGAACAAGTTTTGTGGTGCCTTTCAGCTGCCTACCGGGGTAGTGTAAAAACTACCAACAGAACTCGTTTCTGGCACCTTCCCCGGTGGAGTTGTGCATGGGGTGTGTTTGGAACATTTTGTCACCAGCCGAGTCCAAAATTCAGCCGTTCCCCATCTCAGCCCAGAAAGCAGGTAGAACAAGTTTTGTGGTGCCTTTCAGCTGCCTACCGGGGTAGTGTAAAAACTACCAACAGAACTCGTTTCTGGCACCTTTGCGGGTGGAGTTGTGCATGGGGTGTGTTTGGAACATTTTGTCACCAGCCGAGTCCAAAATTCAGCGCTTCCCCATCTCAGCCCAGAAAGCAGGTAGAACAAGTTTTGTGGTGCCTTTCTCTTACCTACCGGGGTAGTGTAAAAACTACCAACAGAACTCGTTTCTGGCACCTTCCCCGGTGGAGTTGTGCATGGGGTGTGTTTGGAACATTTTGTCACCAGCCGAGTCCAAAATTCAGCCGTTCCCCATCTCTAGCCCTGGAAGAAGATAAGAACCGGTTTTATGGTTCCTTTCAGCTGCCTACCGGGGTAGTGTAAAAACTACCAACAGAACTCGTTTCTGGCACCTTCCCCGGTGGAGTTGTGCATGGGGTGTGTTGGAACATTTTGTCACCAGCCGAGTCCAAAACTCAGCTGTTCCCCATCTCAGCCCAGAAAGCAGGTAGAAAAACTTTTGTGGTGCCTTTCAGCTGCCTACCGGGGTAGTGTAAAAACTACCAACAGAACTCGTTTTTGGCACCTTCCCCGGTGGAGTTGTGCATGGGGTGTGTTTGGAACATTTTGTCACCAGCCGAGTCCAAAATTCAGCGATTCCCCATCTAAGCCCAGAAAGCAGGTAGAACAAGTTTTGTGGTGCCTTTCAGCTGCCTACCGGGGTAGTGTAAAAACTACCAACAGAACTCGTTTCTGGCACCTTCCCCGGTGGAGTTGTGCATGGGGTGTGTTTGGAACATTTTGTCACCAGCCGAGTCCAAAATTCAGCTGTTCGCCATCTCTAGCCCTGGAAGCAGATAAGAACCGGTTTTATGGTTCCTTTCAGCTGCCTACCGGGGTAGTGTAAAAACTACCAACAGAACTCGTTTCTGGCACCTTCCCCGGTGGAGTTGTGCATGGGGTGTGTTTGGAACATTTTGTCAGCAGCCGAGTCCAAAATTCAGCGATTCCCCATCTCAGCCCAGAAAGCAGGTAGAACAAGTTTTGTGGTGCCTTTCAGCTGCCTACCGGGGTAGTGTAAAAACTACCAACAGAACTCGTTTCTGGCACCTTCCCCGGTGGAGTTGTGCATGGGGTGTGTTTGGAACATTTTGTCACCAGCCGAGTCCAAAATTCAGCCGTTCCCCATCTCAGCCTAGAAAGCAGGTAGAACAAGTTTTTTGGTGCCTTTCAGCTGCCTACCGGGGTAGTGTAAAAACTACCAACAGAACTCGTTTTTGGCACCTTCCCCGGTGGAGTTGTGCATGGGGTGTGTTTGGAACATTTTGTCACCAGCCGAATCCAAAACTCAGCTGTTCCCCATCTCAGCCCAGAAAGCAGGTAGAAAAACTTTTGTGGTGCCTTTCAGCTGCCTACCGGGGTAGTGTAAAAACTACCAACAGAACTCGTTTCTGGCACCTTTGCGGGTGGAGCTGTGCATGGGGTGTGTTTGGAACATTTTGTCACCAGCCGAGTCCAAAATTCAGCCGTTCCCCATCTCAGCCCAGAAAGCAGGTAGAAAAACTTTTGTGGTGCCTTTCAGCTGCCTACCGGGGTAGTGTAAAAACTACCAACAGAACTCGTTTCTGGCACCTTCCCCGGTGGAGTTGTGCATGGGGTGTGTTTGGAACATTTTGTCACCAGCCGAGTCCAAAATTCAGCGATTCCCCATCTCAGCCCAGAAAGCAGGTAGAACAAGTTTTGTGGTGCCTTTCAGCTGCCTACCGGGGTAGTGTAAAAACTAGTAAAAGAACTCCTTTCTCGCACCTTCCCCGGTGGAGTTGTGCATGGGGTGTGTTTGGAACGTTTTGTCACCAGCCGAGTCCAAAATTCAGCCGTTCCCCATCTCAGCCCAGAAAGCAGGTAGAACAAGTTTTGTGGTGCCTTTCAGCTGCCTACCGGGGTAGTGTAAAAACTACCAACAGAACTCGTTTTTGGCACCTTCCTCGGTGGAGTTGTGCATGGGGTGTGTTTGGAACATTTTGGCAGCAGCCGAGTCCAAAATTCAGCGATTCCCCATCTCAGCCCAGAAAGCAGGTAGAACAAGTTTTGTGGTGCCTTTCAGCTGCCTACCGGGATAGTGTAAAAACTACCAACAGAACTCGTTTCTGGCACCTTCCCCGGTGGAGTTGTGCATGGGGTGTGTTTGGAACATTTTGTTACCAGCCGAGTCCAAAATTCAGCTGTTCCCCATCTCTAGCCCAGGAAGCAGATAAGAACCGGTTTTATGGTGCCTTTCAGCTGCCTACCGGGGTACTGTAAAAACTACCAACAGAACTCGTTTCTGGCTCCTTTGCCGGTGGAGCTGTGCATGGGGTGTGTTTGGAACATTTTGTTACCAGCCGAGTCCAAAACTCAGCTGTTCTCCATCTCAGCCCAGAAAGCAGGTAGAAAAACTTTTGTGGTGCCTTTCAGCTGCCTACCGGGGTAGTGTAAAAACTACCAACAGAACTCGTTTCTGGCACCTTCCTCGGTGGAGTTGTGCATGGGGTGTGTTTGGAACATTTTGTCAGCAGCCGAGTCCAAAATTCAGCGATTCCCCATCTCCGCCCAGAAAGCAGGTAGAACAAGTTTTGTGGTGCCTTTCAGCTGCCTACCGGGGTAGTGTAAAAACTACCAACAGAACTCGTCTCTGGCACCTTTGCGGGTGGAGTTGTGCATGGGGTGTGTTTGGAACATTTTGTCACCAGCCGAGTCCAAAATTCAGCGATTCCCCATCTCAGCCCAGAAAGCAGGTAGAACAAGTTTTGTGGTGCCTTTCAGCTGCCTACCGGGGTAGTGTAAAAACTACCAACAGAACTCGTCTCTGACACCTTTGCGGGTAGAGTTGTGCATGGGGTGTGTTTGGAACATTTTGTCACCAGCCGAGTCCAAAATTCAGCGATTCCCCATCTCAGCCCAGAAAGCAGGTAGAACAAGTTTTGTGGTGCCTTTCAGCTGCCTACCGGGGTAGTGTAAAAACTACCAACAGAACTCGTTTCTGGCACCTTCCCCGGTGGAGTTGTGCATGGGGTGTGTTTGGAACATTTTGTTACCAGCCGAGTCCAAAACTCAGCTGTTCCCCATCTCAGCCCAGAAAGCAGGTAGAAAAACTTTTGTGGTGCCTTTCAGCTGCCTACCGGGGTAGTGTAAAAACTACCAACAGAACTCGTTTCTGGCACCTTTGCCGGTGGAGCTGTGCATGGGGTGTGTTTGGAACATTTTGTCACCAGCCGAGTCCAAAATTCAGCGATTCCCCATCTCAGCCCAGAAAGCAGGTAGAACAAGTTTTGTGGTGCCTTTCAGCTGCCTACCGGGGTAGTGTAAAAACTACCAACAGAACTCGTTTCTGGCACCTTCCCCGGTGGAGTTGTGCATGGGGTGTGTTTGGAACATTTTGTTACCAGCCGAGTCCAAAACTCAGCTGTTCCCCATCTCAGCCCAGAAAGCAGGTAGAAAAACTTTTGTGGTGCCTTTCAGCTGCCTACCGGGGTAGTGTAAAAACTACCAACAGAACTCGTTTCTGGCACCTTTGCCGGTGGAGCTGTGCATGGGGTGTGTTTGGAACATTTTTTCACCAGCCGAGTCCAAAATTCAGCCGTTCCCCATCTCAGCCCAGAAAGCAGGTAGAACAAGTTTTGTGGTGCCTTTCAGCTGCCTACCGGGGTAGTGTAAAAACTACTAAAAGAACTCCTTTCTCGCACCTTCCCCGGTGGAGTTGTGCATGGGGTGTGTTTGGAACGTTTTGTCACCAGCCAAGTCCAAAATTCAGCCGTTCCCCATCTCAGCCCAGAAAGCAGATAGAACAAGTTTTGTGGTGCCTTTCAGCTGCCTACCAGGGTACTGTAAAAACTACCAACAGAACTCGTTTCTGGCACCTTTGCCGGTGGAGCTGTGCATGGGGTGTGTTTGGAACATTTTGTTACCAGCCGAGTCCAAAACTCAGCGATTCCCCATCTCAGCCCAGAAAGCAGGTAGAAAAACTTTTGTGGTGCCTTTCAGCTGCCTACCGGGGTAGTGTAAAAACTACCAACAGAACTCGTTTCTGGCACCTTCCTCGGTGGAGTTGTGCATGGGGTGTGTTTGGAACATTTTGTCACCAGCCGAGTCCAAAACTCAGCTGTTCCCCATCTCAGCCCAGAAAGCAGGTAGAACAAGTTTTGTGGTGCCTTTCAGCTGCCTACCGGGGTAGTGTAAAAACTACCAACAGAACTCGTTTCTGGCACCTTCCCCGGTGGAGTTGTGCATGGGGTGTGTTTGGAACATTTTGTCAGCAGCCGAGTCCAAAATTCAGCCGTTCCCCATCTCAGCCCAGAAAGCAGGTATAACAAGTTTTGTGGTGCCTTTCAGCTGCCTACCGGGGTAGTGTAAAAACTACCAACAGAACTCGTTTCTGGCACCTTCCCCGGTGGAGTTGTGCATGGGGTGTGTTTGGAACATTTTGTCACCAGCCGAGTCCAAAATTCAGCTGTTCCCCATCTCTAGCCCAGGAAGCAGATAAGAACCGGTTTTATGGTGCCTTTCAGCTGCCTACCGGGGTACTGTAAAAACTACCAACAGAACTCGTTTTTGGCACCTTCCCCGGTGGAGTTGTGCATAGGGTGTGTTTGGAACATTTTGTCAGCAGCCGAGTCCAAAATTGAGCGATTCCCCATCTAAGCCCAGAAAGCAGGTAGAACAAGTTTTGTGGTGCCTTTCAGCTGCCTACCGGGGTAGTGTAAAAACTACTAAAAGAACTCCTTTCTCGCACCTTCCCCGGTGGAGCTGTGCATGGGGTGTGTTTGGAACATTTTGTCACCAGCCGAGTCCAAAATTCAGCCGTTCCCCATCTCAGCCCAGAAAGCAGGTACAACAAGTTTTGTGGTGCCTTTCAGCTGCCTACCGGGGTAGTGTAAAAACTACCAACAGAACTCGTTTCTGGCACCTTTGCGGGTGGAGTTGTGCATGGGGTGTGTTTGGAACATTTTGTCACCAGCCGAGTCCAAAACTCAGCTGTTCCCCATCTCAGCCCAGAAAGCAGGTAGAAAAACTTTTGTGGTGCCTTTCAGCTGCCTACCGGGGTAGTGTAAAAACTACCAACAGAACTCGTTTCTGGCACCTTCCCCAGTGGAGTTGTGCATGGGGTGTGTTTGGAACATTTTGTCAGCAGCCGAGTCCAAAATTCAGCTATTCCCCATCTCAGCCCAGAAAGCAGGTAGAACAAGTTTTGTGGTGCCTTTCAGCTGCCTACCGGGGTAGTGTAAAAACTACCAACAGAACTCGTTTCTGGCACCTTCCCCGGTGGAGTTGTGCATGGGGTGTGTTTGGAACATTTTGTCACCAGCCGAGTCCAAAATTCAGCCGTTCCCCATCTCAGCCCAGAAAGCAGGTAGAACAAGTTTTGTGGTGCCTTTCAGCTGCCTACCGGGGTAGTGTAAAAACTACCAACAGAACTCGTTTCTGGCACCTTTGCGGGTGGAGTTGTGCATGGGGTGTGTTTGGAACATTTTGTCACCAGCCGAGTCCAAAATTCAGCGCTTCCCCATCTCAGCCCAGAAAGCAGGTAGAACAAGTTTTGTGGTGCCTTTCTCTTACCTACCGGGGTAGTGTAAAAACTACCAACAGAACTCGTTTCTGGCACCTTCCCCGGTGGAGTTGTGCATGGGGTGTGTTTGGAACATTTTGTCACCAGCCGAGTCCAAAATTCAGCCGTTCCCCATCTCTAGCCCTGGAAGAAGATAAGAACCGGTTTTATGGTTCCTTTCAGCTGCCTACCGGGGTAGTGTAAAAACTACCAACAGAACTCGTTTCTGGCACCTTCCCCGGTGGAGTTGTGCATGGGGTGTGTTGGAACATTTTGTCACCAGCCGAGTCCAAAACTCAGCTGTTCCCCATCTCAGCCCAGAAAGCAGGTAGAAAAACTTTTGTGGTGCCTTTCAGCTGCCTACCGGGGTAGTGTAAAAACTACCAACAGAACTCGTTTTTGGCACCTTCCCCGGTGGAGTTGTGCATGGGGTGTGTTTGGAACATTTTGTCACCAGCCGAGTCCAAAATTCAGCGATTCCCCATCTAAGCCCAGAAAGCAGGTAGAACAAGTTTTGTGGTGCCTTTCAGCTGCCTACCGGGGTAGTGTAAAAACTACCAACAGAACTCGTTTCTGGCACCTTCCCCGGTGGAGTTGTGCATGGGGTGTGTTTGGAACATTTTGTCACCAGCCGAGTCCAAAATTCAGCTGTTCGCCATCTCTAGCCCTGGAAGCAGATAAGAACCGGTTTTATGGTTCCTTTCAGCTGCCTACCGGGGTAGTGTAAAAACTACCAACAGAACTCGTTTCTGGCACCTTCCCCGGTGGAGTTGTGCATGGGGTGTGTTTGGAACATTTTGTCAGCAGCCGAGTCCAAAATTCAGCGATTCCCCATCTCAGCCTAGAAAGCAGGTAGAACAAGTTTTTTGGTGCCTTTCAGCTGCCTACCGGGGTAGTGTAAAAACTACCAACAGAACTCGTTTTTGGCACCTTCCCCGGTGGAGTTGTGCATGGGGTGTGTTTGGAACATTTTGTCACCAGCCGAATCCAAAACTCAGCTGTTCCCCATCTCAGCCCAGAAAGCAGGTAGAAAAACTTTTGTGGTGCCTTTCAGCTGCCTACCGGGGTAGTGTAAAAACTACCAACAGAACTCGTTTCTGGCACCTTTGCGGGTGGAGCTGTGCATGGGGTGTGTTTGGAACATTTTGTCACCAGCCGAGTCCAAAATTCAGCCGTTCCCCATCTCAGCCCAGAAAGCAGGTAGAAAAACTTTTGTGGTGCCTTTCAGCTGCCTACCGGGGTAGTGTAAAAACTACCAACAGAACTCGTTTCTGGCACCTTCCCCGGTGGAGTTGTGCATGGGGTGTGTTTGGAACATTTTGTCACCAGCCGAGTCCAAAATTCAGCGATTCCCCATCTCAGCCCAGAAAGCAGGTAGAACAAGTTTTGTGGTGCCTTTCAGCTGCCTACCGGGGTAGTGTAAAAACTAGTAAAAGAACTCCTTTCTCGCACCTTCCCCGGTGGAGTTGTGCATGGGGTGTGTTTGGAACGTTTTGTCACCAGCCGAGTCCAAAATTCAGCCGTTCCCCATCTCAGCCCAGAAAGCAGGTAGAACAAGTTTTGTGGTGCCTTTCAGCTGCCTACCGGGGTAGTGTAAAAACTACCAACAGAACTCGTTTCTGGCACCTTCCCCGGTGGAGTTGTGCATGGGGTGTGTTTGGAACATTTTGTCACCAGCCGAGTCCAAAATTCAGCGATTCCCCATCTCAGCCCAGAAAGCAGGTAGAAAAACTTTTGTGGTGCCTTTCAGCTGCCTACCGGGATAGTGTAAAAGCTACCAACAGAACTCGTTTCTGGCACCTTCCCCGGTGGAGTTGTGCATGGGGTGTGTTTGGAACAATTTGTTACCAGCCGAGTCCAAAATTCAGCTGTTCCCCATCTCTAGCCCAGGAAGCAGATAAGAACCGGTTTTATGGTGCCTTTCAGCTGCCTACCGGGGTACTGTAAAAACTACCAACAGAACTCGTTTCTGGCTCCTTTGCCGGTGGAGCTGTGCATGGGGTGTGTTTGGAACATTTTGTTACCAGCCGAGTCCAAAACTCAGCTGTTCTCCATCTCAGCCCAGAAAGCAGGTAGAAAAACTTTTGTGGTGCCTTTCAGCTGCCTACCGGGGTAGTGTAAAAACTACCAACAGAACTCGTTTCTGGAACCTTCCTCGGTGGAGTTGTGCATGGGGTGTGTTTGGAACATTTTGTCAGCAGCCGAGTCCAAAATTCAGCGATTCCCCATCTCCGCCCAGAAAGCAGGTAGAACAAGTTTTGTGGTGCCTTTCAGCTGCCTACCGGGGTAGTGTAAAAACTACCAACAGAACTCGTCTCTGGCACCTTTGCGGGTGGAGTTGTGCATGGGGTGTGTTTGGAACATTTTGTCACCAGCCGAGTCCAAAATTCAGCGATTCCCCATCTCAGCCCAGAAAGCAGGTAGAACAAGTTTTGTGGTGCCTTTCAGCTGCCTACCGGGGTAGTGTAAAAACTACCAACAGAACTCGTCTCTGACACCTTTGCTGGTGGAGTTGTGCATGGGGTGTGTTTGGAACATTTTGTCACCAGCCGAGTCCAAAATTCAGCGATTCCCCATCTCAGCCCAGAAAGCAGGTAGAACAAGTTTTGTGGTGCCTTTCAGCTGCCTACCGGGGTAGTGTAAAAACTACCAACAGAACTCGTTTCTGGCACCTTCCCCGGTGGAGTTGTGCATGGGGTGTGTTTGGAACATTTTGTTACCAGCCGAGTCCAAAACTCAGCTGTTCCCCATCTCAGCCCAGAAAGCAGGTAGAAAAACTTTTGTGGTGCCTTTCAGCTGCCTACCGGGGTAGTGTAAAAACTACCAACAGAACTCGTTTCTGGCACCTTTGCCGGTGGAGCTGTGCATGGGGTGTGTTTGGAACATTTTGTCACCAGCCGAGTCCAAAATTCAGCCGTTCCCCATCTCAGCCCAGAAAGCAGGTAGAACAAGTTTTGTGGTGCCTTTCAGCTGCCTACCGGGGTAGTGTAAAAACTACCAACAGAACTCGTTTTTGGCACCTTCCTCGGTGGAGTTGTGCATGGGGTGTGTTTGGAACATTTTGTCAGCAGCCGAGTCCAAAATTCAGCGATTCCCCATCTCAGCCCAGAAAGCAGGTAGAACAAGTTTTGTGGTGCCTTTCAGCTGCCTACCGGGGTAGTGTAAAAACTACTAAAAGAACTCCTTTCTCGCACCTTCCCCGGTGGAGTTGTGCATGGGGTGTGTTTGGAACGTTTTGTCACCAGCCGAGTCCAAAATTCAGCCGTTCCCCATCTCAGCCCAGAAAGCAGGTAGAACAAGTTTTGTGGTGCCTTTCAGCTGCCTACCGGGGTAGTGTAAAAACTACCAACAGAACTCGTTTCTGGCACCTTCCCCGGTGGAGTTGTGCATGGGGTGTGTTTGGAACATTTTGTCACCAGCCGAGTCCAAAATTCAGCGATTCCCCATCTCAGCCCAGAAAGCAGGTAGAACAAGTTTTGTGGTGCCTTTCAGCTGCCTACCGGGATAGTGTAAAAGCTACCAACAGAACTCGTTTCTGGCACCTTCCCCGGTGGAGTTGTGCATGGGGTGTGTTTGGAACATTTTGTTACCAGCCGAGTCCAAAATTCAGCTGTTCCCCATCTCTAGCCCAGGAAGCAGATAAGAACCGGTTTTATGGTGCCTTTCAGCTGCCTACCGGGGTACTGTAAAAACTACCAACAGAACTCGTTTCTGGCTCCTTTGCCGGTGGAGCTGTGCATGGGGTGTGTTTGGAACATTTTGTTACCAGCCGAGTCCAAAACTCAGCTGTTCTCCATCTCAGCCCAGAAAGCAGGTAGAAAAACTTTTGTGGTGCCTTTCAGCTGCCTACCGGGGTAGTGTAAAAACTACCAACAGAACTCGTTTCTGGCACCTTCCTCGGTGGAGTTGTGCATGGGGTGTGTTTGGAACATTTTGTCAGCAGCCGAGTCCAAAATTCAGCGATTCCCCATCTCCGCCCAGAAAGCAGGTAGAACAAGTTTTGTGGTGCCTTTCAGCTGCCTACCGGGGTAGTGTAAAAACTACCAACAGAACTCATCTCTGGCACCTTTGCGGGTGGAGTTGTGCATGGGGTGTGTTTGGAACATTTTGTCACCAGCCGAGTCCAAAATTCAGCGATTCCCCATCTCAGCCCAGAAAGCAGGTAGAACAAGTTTTGTGGTGCCTTTCAGCTGCCTACCGGGGTAGTGTAAAAACTACCAACAGAACTCGTCTCTGACACCTTTGCGGGTGGAGTTGTGCATGGGGTGTGTTTGGAACATTTTGTCAGCAGCCGAGTCCAAAATTCAGCGATTCCCCATCTCAGCCCAGAAAGCAGGTAGAACAAGTTTTGTGGTGCCTTTCAGCTGCCTACCGGGGTAGTGTAAAAACTACCAACAGAACTCGTTTCTGGCACCTTCCCCGGTGGAGTTGTGCATGGGGTGTGTTTGGAACATTTTGTTACCAGCCGAGTCCAAAACTCAGCTGTTCCCCATCTCAGCCCAGAAAGCAGGTAGAAAAACTTTTGTGGTGCCTTTCAGCTGCCTACCGGGGTAGTGTAAAAACTACCAACAGAACTCGTTTCTGGCACCTTCCCCGGTGGAGCTCTGCATGGGGTGTGTTTGGAATATTTTGTCACCAGCCGAGTCCAAAATTCAGCCGTTCCCCATCTCAGCCCAGAAAGCAGGTAGAACAAGTTTTGTGGTGCCTTTCAGCTGCCTACTGGGGTAGTGTAAAAACTACCAACAGAACTCGTTTCTGGCACCTTCCCCGGTGGAGTTGTGCATGGGGTGTGTTTGGAACATTTTGTCAGCAGCCGAGTCCAAAATTCAGCGATTCCCCATCTCAGCCCAGAAAGCAGGTAGAACAAGTTTTGTGGTGCCTTTCAGCTGCCTACCGGGGTAGTGTAAAAACTACCAACAGAACTCGTCTCTGACACCTTTGCGGGTGGAGTTGTGCATGGGGTGTGTTTGGAACATTTTGTCACCAGCCGAGTCCAAAATTCAGCCGTTCCCCATCTCTAGCCCTGGAAGAAGATAAGAACCGGTTTTATGGTTCCTTTCAGCTGCCTACCGGGGTAGTGTAAAAACTACCAACAGAACTCGTTTCTGGCACCTTCCCCGGTGGAGTTGTGCATGGGGTGTGTTGGAACATTTTGTCACCAGCCGAGTCCAAAACTCAGCTGTTCCCCATCTCAGCCCAGAAAGCAGGTAGAAAAACTTTTGTGGTGCCTTTCAGCTGCCTACCGGGGTAGTGTAAAAACTACCAACAGAACTCGTTTCTGGCACCTTTGCCGGTGGAGCTCTGCATGGGGTGTGTTTGGAATATTTTGTTACCAGCCGAGTCCAAAATTCAGCCGTTCCCCATCTCAGCCCAGAAAGCAGGTAGAAAAACTTTTGTGGTGCCTTTCAGCTGCCTACCGGGGTAGTGTAAAAACTACCAACAGAACTCGTTTCTGGCACCTTCCCCGGTGGAGTTGTGCATGGGGTGTGTTTGGAACATTTTGTCACCAGCCGAGTCCAAAATTCAGCTGTTCCCCATCTCAGCCCAGAAAGCAGGTAGAACAAGTTTTGTGGTGCCTTTCAGCTGCCTACCGGGGTAGTGTAAAAACTACCAACAGAACTCGTTTTTGGCACCTTCCCCGGTGGAGCTGTGCATGGGGTGTGTTTGGAACATTTTGTCACCAGCCGAGTCCAAAATTCAGCCGTTCCCCATCTCAGCCCAGAAAGCAGGTAGAACAAGTTTTGTGGTGCCTTTCAGCTGCCTACCGGGGTAGTGTAAAAACTACCAACAGAACTCGTTTCTGGCACCTTCCCCGGTGGAGTTGTGCATGGGGTGTGTTTGGGACATTTTGTCAGCAGCCGAGTCCAAAATTCAGCGATTCCCCATCTCTAGCCCAGGAAGCAGATAAGAACAGGTTTTTTGGTGCCTTTCAGCTGCCTACCGGGGTACTGTAAAAACTACCAACAGAACTCGTTTTTGGCACCTTCCCCGGTGGAGTTGTGCATGGGGTGTGTTTGGAACATTTTGTCACCAGCCGAATCCAAAATTCAGCTGTTCCCCATCTCAGCCCAGAAAGCAGGTAGAAAAACTTTTGTGGTGCCTTTCAGCTGCCTGCCGGGGTAGTGTAAAAACTACCAACAGAACTCGTTTCTGGCACCTTTGCGGGTGGAGTTGTGCATGGGGTGTGTTTGGAACATTTTGTCACCAGCCGAGTCCAAAATTCAGCCGTTCCCCATCTCAGCCCAGAAAGCAGGTAGAACAAGTTTTGTGGTGCCTTTCAGCTGCCTACCGGGGTAGTGTAAAAACTACCAACAGAACTCGTTTCTGGCACCTTTGCGGGTGGAGTTGTGCATGGGGTGTGTTTGGAACATTTTGTCACCAGCCGAGTCCAAAATTCAGCGATTCCCCATCTCAGCCCAGAAAACAGGTAGAACCGGTTTTGTGGTGCCTTTCAGCTGCCTACCGGGGTAGTGTAAAAACTACCAACAGAACTCGTTTCTGGCACCTTCCTCGGTGGAGTTGTGCATGGGGTGTGTTTGGAACATTTTGTCACCAGCCGAGTCCAAAATTCAGCCGTTCCCCATCTCAGCCCAGAAAGCAGGTAGAAAAACTTTTGTGGTGCCTTTCAGCTGCCTACCGGGGTAGTGTAAAAACTACCAACAGAACTCGTTTCTGGCACCTTCCCCGGTGGAGTTGTGCATGGGGTGTGTTTGGAACATTTTGTCACCAGCCGAGTCCAAAACTCAGCTGTTCCCCATCTCAGCCCAGAAAGCAGGTAGAAAAACTTTTGTGGTGCCTTTCAGCTGCCTACCGGGGTAGTGTAAAAACTACCAACAGAACTCGTTTCTGGCACCTTTGCGGGTGGAGCTGTGCATGGGGTGTGTTTGGAACATTTTGTCACCAGCCGAGTCCAAAATTCAGCCGTTCCCCATCTCAGCCCAGAAAGCAGGTAGAACAAGTTTTGTGGTGCCTTTCAGCTGCCTACCGGGGTAGTGTAAAAACTACCAACAGAACTCGTTTCTGGCACCTTTGCGGGTGGAGTTGTGCATGGGGTGTGTTTGGAACATTTTGTCACCAGCCGAGTCCAAAATTCAGCGATTCCCCATCTCAGCCCAGAAAGCAGGTAGAACAAGTTTTGTGGTGCCTTTCAGCTGCCTACCGGGGTAGTGTAAAAACTACCAACAGAACTCGTCTCTGACACCTTTGCGGGTGGAGTTGTGCATGGGGTGTGTTTGGAACATTTTGTCAGCAGCCGAGTCCAAAATTCAGCGATTCCCCATCTCAGCCCAGAAAGCAGGTAGAACAAGTTTTGTGGTGCCTTTCAGCTGCCTACCGGGGTAGTGTAAAAACTACCAACAGAACTCGTTTCTGGCACCTTCCCCGGTGGAGTTGTGCATGGGGTGTGTTTGGAACATTTTGTTACCAGCCGAGTCCAAAACTCAGCTGTTCCCCATCTCAGCCCAGAAAGCAGGTAGAAATACTTTTGTGGTGCCTTTCAGCTGCCTACCGGGGTAGTGTAAAAACTACCAACAGAACTCGTTTCTGGCACCTTTGCCGGTGGAGCTCTGCATGGGGTGTGTTTGGAATATTTTGTCACCAGCCGAGTCCAAAATTCAGCCGTTCCCCATCTCAGCCCAGAAAGCAGGTAGAACAAGTTTTGTGGTGCCTTTCAGCTGCCTACCGGGGTAGTGTAAAAACTACCAACAGAACTCGTTTCTGGCACCTTCCCCGGTGGAGTTGTGCATGGGGTGTGTTTGGAACATTTTGTCACCAGCCGAGTCCAAAATTCAGCGATTCCCCATCTCAGCCCAGAAAGCAGGTAGAACAAGTTTTGTGGTGCCTTTCAGCTGCCTACCGGGGTAGTGTAAAAACTACCAACAGAACTCGTCTCTGACACCTTTGCGGGTGGAGTTGTGCATGGGGTGTGTTTGGAACATTTTGTCACCAGCCGAGTCCAAAATTCAGCGATTCCCCATCTCAGCCCAGAAAGCAGGTAGAACAAGTTTTGTGGTGCCTTTCAGCTGCCTACCGGGGTAGTGTAAAAACTACCAACAGAACTCGTTTCTGGCACCTTCCCCGGTGGAGTTGTGCATGGGGTGTGTTTGGAACATTTTGTTACCAGCCGAGTCCAAAACTCAGCTGTTCCCCATCTCAGCCCAGAAAGCAGGTAGAAAAACTTTTGTGGTGCCTTTCAGCTGCCTACCGGGGTAGTGTAAAAACTACCAACAGAACTCGTTTCTGGCACCTTTGCCGGTGGAGCTCTGCATGGGGTGTGTTTGGAATATTTTGTTACCAGCCGAGTCCAAAATTCAGCCGTTCCCCATCTCAGCCCAGAAAGCAGGTAGAACAAGTTTTGTGGTGCCTTTCAGCTGCCTACCGGGGTAGTGTAAAAACTACCAACAGAACTCGTTTCTGGCACCTTCCCCGGTGGAGTTGTGCATGGGGTGTGTTTGGAACATTTTGTCACCAGCCGAGTCCAAAATAGAGCCGTTCCCCATCTCAGCACAGAAAGCAGGTAGAAAAACTTTTGTGGTGCCTTTCAGCTGCCTACCGGGGTAGTGTAAAAACTACCAAAAGAACTCGTTTCTGGCACCTTTGCGGGTGGAGTTGTGCATGGGGTGTGTTTGGAACATTTTGTCACCAGCCGAGTCCAAAATTCAGCCGTTCCCCATCTCAGCCCAGAAAGCAGGTAGAACAAGTTTTGTGGTGCCTTTCAGCTGCCTACCGGGGTAGTGTAAAAACTACCAACAGAACTCGTTTCTGGCACCTTCCCCGGTGGAGTTGTGCATGGGGTGTGTTTGGGACATTTTGTTACCAGCCGAGTCCAAAATTCAGCCGTTCCCCATCTCTAGCCCAGGAAGCAGATAAGAACAGGTTTTATGGTGCCTTTCAGCTGCCTACCGGGGTACTGTAAAAACTACCAACAGAACTCGTTTTTGGCACCTTCCCCGGTGGAGTTGTGCATGGGGTGTGTTTGGAACATTTTGTCACCAGCCGAATCCAAAATTCAGCTGTTCCCCATCTCAGCCCAGAAAGCAGGTAGAAAAACTTTTGTGGTGCCTTTCAGCTGCCTACCGGGGTAGTGTAAAAACTACCAACAGAACTCGTTTCTGGCACCTTTGCGGGTGGAGTTGTGCATGGGGTGTGTTTGGAACATTTTGTCACCAGCCGAGTCCAAAATTCAGCCGTTCCCCATCTCAGCCCAGAAAGCAGGTAGAACAAGTTTTGTGGTGCCTTTCAGCTGCCTACCGGGGTAGTGTAAAAACTACCAACAGAACTCGTTTCTGGCACCTTTGCGGGTGGAGTTGTGCATGGGGTGTGTTTGGAACATTTTGTCACCAGCCGAGTCCAAAATTCAGCGATTCCCCATCTCAGCCCAGAAAACAGGTAGAACCGGTTTTGTGGTGCCTTTCAGCTGCCTACCGGGGTAGTGTAAAAACTACCAACAGAACTCGTTTCTGGCACCTTCCTCGGTGGAGTTGTGCATGGGGTGTGTTTGGAACATATTGTCACCAGCCGAGTCCAAAATTCAGCCGTTCCCCATCTCAGCCCAGAAAGCAGGTAGAAAAACTTTTGTGGTGCCTTTCAGCTGCCTACCGGGGTAGTGTAAAAACTACCAACAGAACTCGTTTCTGGCACCTTTGCCGGTGGAGTTGTGCATGGGGTGTGTTTGGAACATTTTGTCACCAGCCGAGTCCAAAACTCAGCTGTTCCCCATCTCAGCCCAGAAAGCAGGTAGAAAAACTTTTGTGGTGCCTTTCAGCTGCCTACCGGGGTAGTGTAAAAACTACCAACAGAACTCGTTTCTGGCACCTTTGCGGGTGGAGCTGTGCATGGGGTGTGTTTGGAACATTTTGTCACCAGCCGAGTCCAAAATTCAGCCGTTCCCCATCTCAGCCCAGAAAGCAGGTAGAACAAGTTTTGTGGTGCCTTTCAGCTGCCTACCGGGGTACTGTAAAAACTACCAACAGAACTCGTTTTTGGCACCTTCCCCGGTGGAGTTGTGCATGGGGTGTGTTTGGAACATTTTGTCACCAGCCGAGTCCAAAATTCAGCGATTCCCCATCTAAGCCCAGAAAGCAGGTAGAACAAGTTTTGTGGTGCCTTTCAGCTGCCTACCGGGGTAGTGTAAAAACTACTAAAAGAACTCCTTTCTCGCACCTTCCCCGGTGGAGTTGTGCATGGGGTGTGTTTGGAACGTTTTGTCACCAGCCGAGTCCAAAATTCAGCCGTTCCCCATCTCAGCCCAGAAAGCAGGTAGAACAAGTTTTGTGGTGCCTTTCAGCTGCCTACCGGGGTAGTGTAAAAACTACCAACAGAACTCGTTTCTGGCACCTTCCCCGGTGGAGTTGTGCATGGGGTGTGTTTGGAACATTTTGTCACCAGCCGAGTCCAAAATTCAGCGATTCCCCATCTCAGCCCAGAAAGCAGGTAGAACAAGTTTTGTGGTGCCTTTCAGCTGCCTACCGGGGTAGTGTAAAAACTACCAACAGAACTCGTTTCTGGCACCTTCCCCGGTGGAGTTGTGCATGGGGTGTGTTTGGAACATTTTGTTACCAGCCGAGTCCAAAATTCAGCTGTTCCCCATCTCTAGCCCAGGAAGCAGATAAGAACCGGTTTTATGGTGCCTTTCAGCTGCCTACCGGGGTACTGTAAAAACTACCAACAGAACTCGTTTCTGGCTCCTTTGCCGGTGGAGCTGTGCATGGGGTGTGTTTGGAACATTTTGTTACCAGCCGAGTCCAAAACTCAGCTGTTCTCCATCTCAGCCCAGAAAGCAGGTAGAAAAACTTTTGTGGTGCCTTTCAGCTGCCTACCGGGGTAGTGTAAAAACTACCAACAGAACTCGTTTCTGGCACCTTCCCCGGTGGAGTTGTGCATGGGGTGTGTTTGGAACATTTTGTCAGCAGCCGAGTCCAAAATTCAGCGATTCCCCATCTCAGCCCAGAAAGCAGGTAGAACAAGTTTTGTGGTGCCTTTCAGCTGCCTACCGGGGTAGTGTAAAAACTACCAACAGAACTCGTTTCTGGCACCTTTGCGGGTGGAGTTGTGCATGGGGTGTGTTTGGAACATTTTGTCACCAGCCGAGTCCAAAATTCAGCGATTCCCCATCTCAGCCCAGAAAGCAGGTAGAACAAGTTTTGTGGTGCCTTTCAGCTGCCTACCGGGGTAGTGTAAAAACTACTAAAAGAACTCCTTTCTCGCACCTTCCCCGGTGGAGTTGTGCATGGGGTGTGTTTGGAACGTTTTGTCACCAGCCGAGTCCAAAATTCAGCCGTTCCCCATCTCAGCCCAGAAAGCAGGTAGAACAAGTTTTGTGGTGCCTTTCAGCTGCCTACCGGGGTAGTGTAAAAACTACCAACAGAACTCGTTTCTGGCACCTTCCCCGGTGGAGTTGTGCATGGGGTGTGTTTGGAACATTTTGTCACCAGCCGAGTCCAAAATTCAGCGATTCCCCATCTCAGCCCAGAAAGCAGGTAGAACAAGTTTTGTGGTGCCTTTCAGCTGCCTACCGGGGTAGTGTAAAAACTACCAACAGAACTCGTTTCTGGCACCTTCCCCGGTGGAGTTGTGCATGGGGTGTGTTTGGAACATTTTGTTACCAGCCGAGTCCAAAATTCAGCTGTTCCCCATCTCTAGCCCAGGAAGCAGATAAGAACCGGTTTTATGGTGCCTTTCAGCTGCCTACCGGGGTACTGTAAAAACTACCAACAGAACTCGTTTCTGGCTCCTTTGCCGGTGGAGCTGTGCATGGGGTGTGTTTGGAACATTTTGTTACCAGCCGAGTCCAAAACTCAGCTGTTCTCCATCTCAGCCCAGAAAGCAGGTAGAAAAACTTTTGTGGTGCCTTTCAGCTGCCTACCGGGGTAGTGTAAAAACTACCAACAGAACTCGTTTCTGGCACCTTCCCCGGTGGAGTTGTGCATGGGGTGTGTTTGGAACATTTTGTCAGCAGCCGAGTCCAAAATTCAGCGATTCCCCATCTCAGCCCAGAAAGCAGGTAGAACAAGTTTTGTGGTGCCTTTCAGCTGCCTACCGGGGTAGTGTAAAAACTACCAACAGAACTCGTTTCTGGCACCTTTGCGGGTGGAGTTGTGCATGGGGTGTGTTTGGAACATTTTGTCACCAGCCGAGTCCAAAATTCAGCGATTCCCCATCTCAGCCCAGAAAGCAGGTAGAACAAGTTTTGTGGTGCCTTTCAGCTGCCTACCGGGGTAGTGTAAAAACTACCAACAGAACTCGTTTCTGGCACCTTTGCGGGTGGAGCTGTGCATGGGGTGTGTTTGGAATATTTTGTTACCAGCCGCATCCAAAATTCAGCCGTTCTCCATCTCAGCCTAGAAAGCAGGTAGAACAAGTTTTTTGGTGCCTTTCAGCTGCCTACCGGGGTAGTGTAAAAACTACCAACAGAACTCATTTCTGGCACCTTCCCCGGTGGAGTTGTGCATGGGGTGTGTTTGGAACATTTTGTCACCAGCCGAGTCCAAAATTCAGCGATTCCCCATCTCAGCCCAGAAAGCAGGTAGAACAAGTTTTGTGGTGCCTTTCAGCTGCCTACCGGGGTAGTGTAAAAACTACCAACAGAACTCGTTTCTGGCACCTTTGCCGGTGGAGCTGTGCATGGGGTGTGTTTGGAACATTTTGTCACCAGCCGAGTCCAAAATTCAGCCGTTCCCCATCTCAGCCCAGAAAGCAGGTAGAACAAGTTTTGTGGTGCCTTTCAGCTGCCTACCGGGGTAGTGTAAAAACTACCAACAGAACTCGTTTCTGGCACCTTTGCCGGTGGAGCTGTGCATGGGGTGTGTTTGGAACATTTTGTCACCAGCCGAGTCCAAAATTCAGCCGTTCCCCATCTCAGCCCAGAAAGCAGGTAGAAAAACTTTTGTGGTGCCTTTCAGCTGCCTACCGGGGTAGTGTAAAAACTACCAACAGAACTCGTTTCTGGCACCTTCCCCGGTGGAGTTGTGCATGGGGTGTGTTTGGAACATTTTGTCACCAGCCGAGTCCAAAATTCAGCTGTTCCCCATCTCAGCCCAGAAAGCAGGTAGAACAAGTTTTGTGGTGCCTTTCAGCTGCCTACCGGGGTAGTGTAAAAACTACCAACAGAACTCGTTTCTGGCACCTTCCCCGGTGGAGCTGTGCATGGGGTGTGTTTGGAACATTTTGTCACCAGCCGAGTCCAAAATTCAGCCGTTCCCCATCTCAGCCCAGGAAGCAGGTAGAACAAGTTTTGTGGTGCCTTTCAGCTGCCTACCGGGGTAGTGTAAAAACTACCAACAGAACTCGTTTCTGGCACCTTCCCCGGTGGAGTTGTGCATGGGGTGTGTTTGGGACATTTTGTTACCAGCCGAGTCCAAAATTCAGCTGTTCCCCATCTCTAGCCCAGGAAGCAGATAAGAACAGGTTTTATGGTGCCTTTCAGCTGCCTACCGGGGTACTGTAAAAACTACCAACAGAACTCGTTTTTGGCACCTTCCCCGGTGGAGTTGTGCATGGGGTGTGTTTGGAACATTTTGTCACCAGCCGAGTCCAAAATTCAGCGATTCCCCATCTCAGCCCAGAAAGCAGGTAGAAAAACTTTTGTGGTGCCTTTCAGCTGCCTACCGGGGTAGTGTAAAAACTACCAACAGAACTCGTTTCTGGCACCTTTGCGGGTGGAGCTGTGCATGGGGTGTGTTTGGAACATTTTGTCACCAGCCGAGTCCAAAATTCAGCCGTTCCCCATCTCAGCCCAGAAAGCAGGTAGAACAAGTTTTGTGGTGCCTTTCAGCTGCCTACCGGGGTAGTGTAAAAACTACCAACAGAACTCGTTTCTGGCACCTTTGCGGGTGGAGTTGTGCATGGGGTGTGTTTGGAACATTTTGTCAGCAGCCGAGTCCAAAACTCAGCTGTTCCCCATCTCAGCCCAGAAAGCAGGTAGAACAAGTTTTGTGGTGCCTTTCAGCTGCCTACCGGGGTAGTGTAAAAACTACCAACAGAACTCGTTTCTGGCACCTTCCCCGGTGGAGTTGTGCATGGGGTGTGTTTGGGACATTTTGTTACCAGCCGAGTCCAAAATTCAGCTGTTCCCCATCTCTAGCCCAGGAAGCAGATAAGAACAGGTTTTATGGTGCCTTTCAGCTGCCTACCGGGGTACTGTAAAAACTACCAACAGAACTCGTTTTTGGCACCTTCCCCGGTGGAGTTGTGCATGGGGTGTGTTTGGGAACATTTTGTCACCAGCCGAATCCAAAACTCAGCCGTTCCCCATCTCAGCCCAGAAAGCAGGTAGAAAAACTTTTGTGGTGCCTTTCAGCTGCCTACCGGGGTAGTGTAAAAACTACCAACAGAACTCGTTTCTGGCACCTTCCCCGGTGGAGTTGTGCATGGGGTGTGTTTGGAACATTTTGTCACCAGCCGAGTCCAAAATTCAGCTGTTCCCCATCTCAGCCCAGAAAGCAGGTAGAACAAGTTTTGTGGTGCCTTTCAGCTGCCTACCGGGGTAGTGTAAAAACTACCAACAGAACTCGTTTCTGGCACCTTCCCCGGTGGAGCTGTGCATGGGGTGTGTTTGGAACATTTTGTCACCAGCCGAGTCCAAAATTCAGCCGTTCCCCATCTCAGCCCAGAAAGCAGGTAGAACAAGTTTTGTGGTGCCTTTCAGCTGCCTACCGGGGTAGTGTAAAAACTACCAACAGAACTCGTTTCTGGCACCTTCCCCGGTGGAGTTGTGCATGGGGTGTGTTTGGAACATTTTGTCAGCAGCCGAGTCCAAAATTCAGCGATTCCCCATCTCAGCCCAGAAAGCAGGTAGAAAAACTTTTGTGGTGCCTTTCAGCTGCCTACCGGGGTAGTGTAAAAACTACCAACAGAACTCGTTTCTGGCACCTTTGCGGGTGGAGCTGTGCATGGGGTGTGTTTGGAACATTTTGTCACCAGCCGAGTCCAAAACTCAGCTGTTCTCCATCTCAGCCCAGAAAGCAGGTAGAAAAACTTTTGTGGTGCCTTTCAGCTGCCTACCGGGGTAGTGTAAAAACTACCAACAGAACTCGTTTCTGGCACCTTCCCCGGTGGAGTTGTGCATGGGGTGTGTTTGGAACATTTTGTCAGCAGCCGAGTCCAAAATTCAGCGATTCCCCATCTCAGCCCAGAAAGCAGGTAGAACAAGTTTTGTGGTGCCTTTCAGCTGCCTACCGGGGTAGTGTAAAAACTACCAACAGAACTCGTTTCTGGCACCTTTGCGGGTGGAGTTGTGCATGGGGTGTGTTTGGAACATTTTGTCACCAGCCGAGTCCAAAATTCAGCGATTCCCCATCTCAGCCCAGAAAGCAGGTAGAACAAGTTTTGTGGTGCCTTTCAGCTGCCTACCGGGGTAGTGTAAAAACTACCAACAGAACTCGTTTCTGGCACCTTTGCGGGTGGAGTTGTGCATGGGGTGTGTTTGGAATATTTTGTTCCCAGCCGCATCCAAAATTCAGCCGTTCTCCATCTCAGCCTAGAAAGCAGGTAGAACAAGTTTTTTGGTGCCTTTCAGCTGCCTACCGGGGTAGTGTAAAAACTACCAACAGAACTCATTTCTGGCACCTTCCCCGGTGGAGTTGTGCATGGGGTGTGTTTGGAACATTTTGTCACCAGCCGAGTCCAAAATTCAGCGATTCCCCATCTCAGCCCAGAAAGCAGGTAGAACCAGTTTTGTGGTGCCTTTCAGCTGCCTACCGGGGTAGTGTAAAAACTACCAACAGAACTCGTTTCTGGCACCTTTGCCGGTGGAGCTGTGCATGGGGTGTGTTTGGAACATTTTGTCACCAGCCGAGTCCAAAATTCAGCCGTTCCCCATCTCAGCCCAGAAAGCAGGTAGAACAAGTTTTGTGGTGCCTTTCAGCTGCCTACCGGGGTAGTGTAAAAACTACCAACAGAACTCGTTTCTGGCACCTTTGCCGGTGGAGCTGTGCATGGGGTGTGTTTGGAACATTTTGTCACCAGCCGAGTCCAAAATTCAGCCGTTCCCCATCTCAGCCCAGAAAGCAGGTAGAAAAACTTTTGTGGTGCCTTTCAGCTGCCTACCGGGGTAGTGTAAAAACTACCAACAGAACTCGTTTCTGGCACCTTCCCCGGTGGAGTTGTGCATGGGGTGTGTTTGGAACATTTTGTCACCAGCCGAGTCCAAAATTCAGCTGTTCCCCATCTCAGCCCAGAAAGCAGGTAGAACAAGTTTTGTGGTGCCTTTCAGCTGCCTACCGGGGTAGTGTAAAAACTACCAACAGAACTCGTTTCTGGCACCTTCCCCGGTGGAGCTGTGCATGGGGTGTGTTTGGAACATTTTGTCACCAGCCGAGTCCAAAATTCAGCCGTTCCCCATCTCAGCCCAGGAAGCAGGTAGAACAAGTTTTGTGGTGCCTTTCCGCTGCCTACCGGGGTAGTGTAAAAACTACCAACAGAACTCGTTTCTGGCACCTTCCCCGGTGGAGTTGTGCATGGGGTGTGTTTGGGACATTTTGTTACCAGCCGAGTCCAAAATTCAGCTGTTCCCCATCTCTAGCCCAGGAAGCAGATAAGAACAGGTTTTATGGTGCCTTTCAGCTGCCTACCGGGGTACTGTAAAAACTACCAACAGAACTCGTTTTTGGCACCTTCCCCGGTGGAGTTGTGCATGGGGTGTGTTTGGAACATTTTGTCACCAGCCGAATCCAAAACTCAGCTGTTCCCCATCTCAGCCCAGAAAGCAGGTAGAAAAACTTTTGTGGTGCCTTTCAGCTGCCTACCGGGGTAGTGTAAAAACTACCAACAGAACTCGTTTCTGGCACCTTTGCGGGTGGAGCTGTGCATGGGGTGTGTTTGGAACATTTTGTCACCAGCCGAGTCCAAAATTCAGCCGTTCCCCATCTCAGCCCAGAAAGCAGGTAGAACAAGTTTTGTGGTGCCTTTCAGCTGCCTACCGGGGTAGTGTAAAAACTACCAACAGAACTCGTTTCTGGCACCTTCCCCGGTGGAGTTGTGCATGGGGTGTGTTTGGAACATTTTGTCAGCAGCCGAGTCCAAAACTCAGCTGTTCCCCATCTCAGCCCAGAAAGCAGGTAGAACAAGTTTTGTGGTGCCTTTCAGCTGCCTACCGGGGTAGTGTAAAAACTACCAACAGAACTCGTTTCTGGCACCTTCCCCGGTGGAGTTGTGCATGGGGTGTGTTTGGGACATTTTGTTACCAGCCGAGTCCAAAATTGAGCCGTTCCCCATCTCTAGGCCAGGAAGCAGATAGAACCGGTTTTGTGGTGCCTTTCAGCTGCCTACCGGGGTAGTGTAAAAACTACCAACAGAACTCGTTTCTAGCACCTTCCTCGGTGGAGTTGTGCATGGGGTGTGTTTGGAACATTTTGTCACCAGCCGAGTCCAAAACTCAGCCGTTCCCCATCTCAGCCCAGAAAGCAGGTAGAAAAACTTTTGTGGTGCCTTTCAGCTGCCTACCGGGGTAGTGTAAAAACTACCAACAGAACTCGTTTCTGGCACCTTCCCCGGTGGAGTTGTGCATGGGGTGTGTTTGGAACATTTTGTCACCAGCCGAGTCCAAAATTCAGCTGTTCCCCATCTCAGCCCAGAAAGCAGGTAGAACAAGTTTTGTGGTGCCTTTCAGCTGCCTACCGGGGTAGTGTAAAAACTACCAACAGAACTCGTTTCTGGCACCTTCCCCGGTGGAGCTGTGCATGGGGTGTGTTTGGAACATTTTGTCACCAGCCGAGTCCAAAATTCAGCCGTTCCCCATCTCAGCCCAGAAAGCAGGTAGAACAACTTTTGTGGTGCCTTTCAGCTGCCTACCGGGGTAGTGTAAAAACTACCAACAGAACTCGTTTCTGGCACCTTCCCCAGTGGAGTTGTGCATGGGGTGTGTTTGGAACATTTTGTCAGCAGCCGAGTCCAAAATTCAGCGATTCCCCATCTCAGCCCAGAAAGCAGGTAGAAAAACTTTTGTGGTGCCTTTCAGCTGCCTACCGGGGTACTGTAAAAACTACCAACAGAACTCGTTTCTGGCACCTTCCCCGGTGGAGTTGTGCATGGGGTGTGTTTGGGACATTTTGTTACCAGCCGAGTCCAAAATTCAGCTGTTCCCCATCTCTAGCCCAGGAAGCAGATAAGAACAGGTTTTATGGTGCCTTTCAGCTGCCTACCGGGGTACTGTAAAAACTACCAACAGAACTCGTTTCTGGCACCTTCCCCGGTGGAGTTGTGCATGGGGTGTGTTTGGAACATTTTGTCAGCAGCCGAGTCCAAAATTCAGCGATTCCCCATCTCAGCCCAGAAAGCAGGTAGAAAAACTTTTGTGGTGCCTTTCAGCTGCCTACCGGGGTAGTGTAAAAACTACCAACAGAACTCGTTTCTGGCACCTTCCCCGGTGGAGTTGTGCATGGGGTGTGTTTGGAACATTTTGTCAGCAGCCGAGTCCAAAAGTCAGCGATTCCCCATCTCAGCCCAGAAAGCAGGTAGAACAAGTTTTGTGGTGCCTTTCAGCTGCCTACCGGGGTAGTGTAAAAACTACCAACAGAACTCGTTTCTGGCACCTTTGCGGGTGGAGTTGTGCATGGGGTGTGTTTGGAACATTTTGTCACCAGCCGAGTCCAAAATTCAGCGATTCCCCATCTCAGCCCAGAAAGCAGGTAGAACAAGTTTTGTGGTGCCTTTCAGCTGCCTACCGGGGTAGTGTAAAAACTACCAACAGAACTCGTTTCTGGCACCTTCCCCGGTGGAGTTGTGCATGGGGTGTGTTTGGAATATTTTGTTACCAGCCGCATCCAAAATTCAGCCGTTCTCCATCTCAGCCTAGAAAGCAGGTAGAACAAGTTTTTTGGTGCCTTTCAGCTGCCTACCGGGGTAGTGTAAAAACTACCAACAGAACTCATTTCTGGCACCTTCCCCGGTGGAGTTGTGCATGGGGTGTGTTTGGAACATTTTGTCACCAGCCGAGTCCAAAATTCAGCGATTCCCCATCTCAGCCCAGAAAGCAGGTAGAACAAGTTTTGTGGTGCCTTTCAGCTGCCTACCGGGGTAGTGTAAAAACTACCAACAGAACTCGTTTCTGGCACCTTTGCCGGTGGAGCTGTGCATGGGGTGTGTTTGGAACATTTTGTCACCAGCCGAGTCCAAAATTCAGCCGTTCCCCATCTCAGCCCAGAAAGCAGGTAGAAAAACTTTTGTGGTGCCTTTCAGCTGCCTACCGGGGTAGTGTAAAAACTACCAACAGAACTCGTTTCTGGCACCTTTGCCGGTGGAGCTGTGCATGGGGTGTGTTTGGAACATTTTGTCACCAGCCGAGTCCAAAATTCAGCCGTTCCCCATCTCAGCCCAGAAAGCAGGTAGAACAAGTTTTGTGGTGCCTTTGAGCTGCCTACCGGGGTAGTGTAAAAACTACCAACAGAACTCGTTTCTGGCACCTTCCCCGGTGGAGTTGTGCATGGGGTGTGTTTGGAACATTTTGTCACCAGCCGAGTCCAAAATTCAGCTGTTCCCCATCTCAGCCCAGAAAGCAGGTAGAACAAGTTTTGTGGTGCCTTTCAGCTGCCTACCGGGGTAGTGTAAAAACTACCAACAGAACTCGTTTCTGGCACCTTCCCCGGTGGAGCTGTGCATGGGGTGTGTTTGGAACATTTTGTCACCAGCCGAGTCCAAAATTCAGCCGTTCCCCATCTCAGCCCAGGAAGCAGGTAGAACAAGTTTTGTGGTGCCTTTCAGCTGCCTACCGGGGTAGTGTAAAAACTACCAACAGAACTCGTTTCTGGCACCTTCCCCGGTGGAGTTGTGCATGGGGTGTGTTTGGGACATTTTGTTACCAGCCGAGTCCAAAATTCAGCTGTTCCCCATCTCTAGCCCAGGAAGCAGATAAGAACAGGTTTTATGGTGCCTTTCAGCTGCCTACCGGGGTACTGTAAAAACTACCAACAGAACTCGTTTTTGGCACCTTCCCCGGTGGAGTTGTGCATGGGGTGTGTTTGGAACATTTTGTCACCAGCCAAATCCAAAACTCAGCTGTTCCCCATCTCAGCCCAGAAAGCAGGTAGAAAAACTTTTGTGGTGCCTTTCAGCTGCCTACCGGGGTAGTGTAAAAACTACCAACAGAACTCGTTTCTGGCACCTTTGCCGGTGGAGCTGTGCATGGGGTGTGTTTGGAACATTTTGTCACCAGCCGAGTCCAAAATTCAGCCGTTCCCCATCTCAGCCCAGAAAGCAGGTAGAACAAGTTTTGTGGTGCCTTTCAGCTGCCTACCGGGGTAGTGTAAAAACTACCAACAGAACTCGTTTCTGGCACCTTCCCCGGTGGAGGTGTGCATGGGGTGTGTTTGGAACATTTTGTCACCAGCCGAGTCCAAAACTCAGCTGTTCCCCATCTCAGCCCAGAAAGCAGGTAGAACAAGTTTTGTGGTGCCTTTCAGCTGCCTACCGGGGTAGTGTAAAAACTACCAACAGAACTCGTTTCTGGCACCTTCCCCGGTGGAGTTGTGCATGGGGTGTGTTTGGGACATTTTGTTACCAGCCGAGTCCAAAATTCAGCTGTTCCCCATCTCTAGCCCAGGAAGCAGGTAAGAACAGGTTTTATGGTGCCTTTCAGCTGCCTACCGGGGTACTGTAAAAACTACCAACAGAACTCGTTTTTGGCACCTTCCCCGGTGGAGTTGTGCATGGGGTGTGTTTGGAACATTTTGTCACCAGCCGAATCCAAAACTCAGCTGTTCCCCATCTCAGCCCAGAAAGCAGGTAGAACAAGTTTTGTGGTGCCTTTCAGCTGCCTACCGGGGTAGTGTAAAAACTACCAACAGAACTCGTTTCTGGCACCTTCCCCGGTGGAGCTGTGCATGGGGTGTGTTTGGAACATTTTGTTACCAGCCGAGTCCAAAATTGAGCCGTTCCCCATCTCTAGGCCAGGAAGCAGATAGAACCGGTTTTGTGGTGCCTTTCAGCTGCCTACCGGGGTAGTGTAAAAACTACCAACAGAACTCGTTTCTAGCACCTTCCTCGGTGGAGTTGTGCATGGGGTGTGTTTGGAACATTTTGTCACCAGCCGAGTCCAAAACTCAGCCGTTCCCCATCTCAGCCCAGAAAGCAGGTAGAAAAACTTTTGTGGTGCCTTTCAGCTGCCTACCGGGGTAGTGTAAAAACTACCAACAGAACTCGTTTCTGGCACCTTCCCCGGTGGAGTTGTGCATGGGGTGTGTTTGGAACATTTTGTCACCAGCCGAGTCCAAAATTCAGCTGTTCCCCATCTCAGCCCAGAAAGCAGGTAGAACAAGTTTTGTGGTGCCTTTCAGCTGCCTACCGGGGTAGTGTAAAAACTACCAACAGAACTCGTTTCTGGCACCTTCCCCGGTGGAGCTGTGCATGGGGTGTGTTTGGAACATTTTGTCACCAGCCGAGTCCAAAATTCAGCCGTTCCCCATCTCAGCCCAGAAAGCAGGTAGAACAACTTTTGTGGTGCCTTTCAGCTGCCTACCGGGGTAGTGTAAAAACTACCAACAGAACTCGTTTCTGGCACCTTCCCCGGTGGAGTTGTGCATGGGGTGTGTTTGGAACATTTTGTCAGCAGCCGAGTCCAAAATTCAGCGATTCCCCATCTCAGCCCAGAAAGCAGGTAGAAAAACTTTTGTGGTGCCTTTCAGCTGCCTACCGGGGTACTGTAAAAACTGCCAACAGAACTCGTTTCTGGCACCTTCCCCGGTGGAGTTGTGCATGGGGTGTGTTTGGGACATTTTGTTACCAGCCGAGTCCAAAATTCAGCCTTTCCCCATCTCTAGCCCAGGAAGCAGATAAGAACAGGTTTTATGGTGCCTTTCAGCTGCCTACCGGGGTACTGTAAAAACTACCAACAGAACTCGTTTCTGGCACCTTCCCCGGTGGAGTTGTGCATGGGGTGTGTTTGGAACATTTTGTCAGCAGCCGAATCCAAAACTCAGCTGTTCCCCATCTCAGCCCAGAAAGCAGGTAGAACAAGTTTTGTGGTGCCTTTCAGCTGCCTACCGGGGTAGTGTAAAAACTACCAACAGAACTCGTTTCTGGCACCTTCCCCGGTGGAGTTGTGCATGGGGTGTGTTTGGAACATTTTGTCACCAGCCGAGTCCAAAATTCAGCCGTTCCCCATCTCAGCCCAGAAAGCAGGTAGAACAAGTTTTGTGGTGCCTTTCAGCTGCCTACCGGGGTAGTGTAAAAACTACCAACAGAACTCGTTTCTGGCACCTTCCCCGGTGGAGTTGTGCATGGGGTGTGTTTGGAACATTTTGTCACCAGCCGAGTCCAAAATTCAGCGATTCCCCATCTCAGCCCAGAAAGCAGGTAGAACAAGTTTTGTGGTGCCTTTCAGCTGCCTACCGGGGTACTGTAAAAACTACCAACAGAACTCGTTTCTGGCACCTTCCCCGGTGGAGTTGTGCATGGGGTGTGTTTGGGACATTTTGTTACCAGCCGAGTCCAAAATTCAGCTGTTCCCCATCTCTAGCCCAGGAAGCAGATAAGAACAGGTTTTATGGTGCCTTTCAGCTGCCTACCGGGGTACTGTAAAAACTACCAACAGAACTCGTTTTTGGCACCTTCCCCGGTGGAGTTGTGCATGGGGTGTGTTTGGAACATTTTGTCACCAGCCGAATCCAAAACTCAGCTGTTCCCAATCTCAGCCCAGAAAGCAGGTAGAAAAACTTTTGTGGTGCCTTTCAGCTGCCTACCGGGGTAGTGTAAAAACTACCAACAGAACTCGTTTCTGGCACCTTCCCCGGTGGAGTTGTGCATGGGGTGTGTTTGGAACATTTTGTCACCAGCCGAGTCCAAAATTCAGCCGTTCCCCATCTCAGCCCAGGAAGCAGGTAGAACAAGTTTTGTGGTGCCTTTCAGCTGCCTACCGGGGTAGTGTAAAAACTACCAACAGAACTCGTTTTTGGCACCTTCCCCGGTGGAGTTGTGCATGGGGTGTGTTTGGAACATTTTGGCAGCAGCCGAGTCCAAAATTCAGCGATTCCCCATCTCAGCCCAGAAAGCAGGTAGAAAAACTTTTGTGGTGCCTTTCAGCTGCCTACCGGGGTAGTGTAAAAACTACCAACAGAACTCGTTTCTGGCACCTTCCCCGGTGGAGTTGTGCATGGGGTGTGTTTGGGACATTTTGTTACCAGCCGAGTCCAAAATTCAGCTGTTCCCCATCTCTAGCCCAGGAAGCAGATAAGAACAGGTTTTATGGTGCCTTTCAGCTGCCTACCGGGGTACTGTAAAAACTACCAACAGAACTCGTTTTTGGCACCTTCCCCGGTGGAGTTGTGCATGGGTGTGTTTGGAACATTTTGTCACCAGCCGAATCCAAAACTCAGCTGTTCCCCATCTCAGCCCAGAAAGCAGGTAGAAAAACTTTTGTGGTGCCTTTCAGCTGCCTACCGGGGTAGTGTAAAAACTACCAACAGAACTCGTTTCTGGCACCTTTGCGGGTGGAGCTGTGCATGGGGTGTGTTTGGAACATTTTGTCACCAGCCGAGTCCAAAATTCAGCCGTTCCCCATCTCAGCCCAGAAAGCAGGTAGAACAAGTTTTGTGGTGCCTTTCAGCTGCCTACCGGGGTAGTGTAAAAACTACCAACAGAACTCGTTTCTGGCACCTTCCCCGGTGGAGTTGTGCATGGGGTGTGTTTGGAACATTTTGTCACCAGCCGAGTCCAAAATTCAGCCGTTCCCCATCTCAGCCCAGAAAGCAGGTAGAAAAACTTTTGTGGTGCCTTTCAGCTGCCTACCGGGGTACTGTAAAAACTACCAACAGAACTCGTTTCTGGCACCTTCCCCGGTGGAGTTGTGCATGGGGTGTGTTTGGAACATTTTGTCACCAGCCGAGTCCAAAATTCAGCTGTTCCCCATCTCAGCCCAGAAAGCAGGTAGAACAAGTTTTGTGGTGCCTTTCAGCTGCCTACCGGGGTAGTGTAAAAACTACCAACAGAACTCGTTTCTGGCACCTTCCCCGGTGGAGCTGTGCATGGGGTGTGTTTGGAACATTTTGTCACCAGCCGAGTCCAAAATTCAGCCGTTCCCCATCTCAGCCCAGAAAGCAGGTAGAACAAGTTTTGTGGTGCCTTTCAGCTGCCTACCGGGGTAGTGTAAAAACTACCAACAGAACTCGTTTCTGGCACCTTCCCCGGTGGAGTTGTGCATGGGGTGTGTTTGGAACATTTTGTCACCAGCCGAGTCCAAAATTCAGCGATTCCCCATCTCAGCCCAGAAAGAAGGTAGAAAAACTTTTGTGGTGCCTTTCAGCTGCCTACCGGGGTAGTGTAAAAACTACCAACAGAACTCGTTTCTGGCACCTTCCCCGGTGGAGTTGTGCATGGGGTGTGTTTGGGACATTTTGTTACCAGCCGAGTCCAAAATTCAGCTGTTCCCCATCTCTAGCCCAGGAAGCAGATAAGAACAGGTTTTATGGTGCCTTTCAGCTGCCTACCGGGGTACTGTAAAAACTACCAACAGAACTCGTTTCTGGCACCTTCCCCGGTGGAGTTGTGCATGGGGTGTGTTTGGAACATTTTGTCACCAGCCGAATCCAAAACTCAGCTGTTCCCCATCTCAGCCCAGAAAGCAGGTAGAACAAGTTTTGTGGTGCCTTTCAGCTGCCTACCGGGGTAGTGTAAAAACTACCAACAGAACTCGTTTCTGGCACCTTTGCGGGTGGAGCTGTGCATGGGGTGTGTTTGGAACATTTTGTCACCAGCCGAGTCCAAAATTCAGCCGTTCCCCATCTCAGCCCAGAAAGCAGGTAGAACAAGTTTTGTGGTGCCTTTCAGCTGCCTACCGGGGTAGTGTAAAAACTACCAACAGAACTCGTTTCTGGCACCTTCCCCGGTGGAGCTGTGCATGGGGTGTGTTTGGAACATTTTGTTACCAGCCGAGTCCAAAATTGAGCCGTTCCCCATCTCTAGGCCAGGAAGCAGATAGAACCGGTTTTGTGGTGCCTTTCAGCTGCCTACCGGGGTAGTGTAAAAACTACCAACAGAACTCGTTTCTGGCACCTTTGCCGGTGGAGTTGTGCATGGGGTGTGTTTGGAACATTTTGTCAGCAGCCGAGTCCAAAACTCAGCCGTTCCCCATCTCAGCCCAGAAAGCAGGTAGAAAAACTTTTGTGGTGCCTTTCAGCTGCCTACCGGGGTAGTGTAAAAACTACCAACAGAACTCGTTTCTGGCACCTTCCCCGGTGGAGTTGTGCATGGGGTGTGTTTGGGACATTTTGTTACCAGCCGAGTCCAAAATTCAGGTGTTCCCCATCTCTAGCCAGGAAGCAGATAAGAACAGGTTTTATGGTGCCTTTCAGCTGCCTACCGGGGTACTGTAAAAACTACCAACAGAACTCGTTTTTGGCACCTTCCCCGGTGGAGTTGTGCATGGGGTGTGTTTGGAACATTTTGTCACCAGCCGAATCCAAAACTCAGCTGTTCCCCATCTCAGCCCAGAAAGCAGGTAGAAAAACTTTTGTGGTGCCTTTCAGCTGCCTACCGGGGTAGTGTAAAAACTACCAACAGAACTCGTTTCTGGCACCTTTGCGGGTGGAGCTGTGCATGGGGTGTGTTTGGAACATTTTGTCACCAGCCGAGTCCAAAATTCAGCCGTTCCCCATCTCAGCCCAGAAAGCAGGTAGAACAAGTTTTGTGGTGCCTTTCAGCTGCCTACCGGGGTAGTGTAAAAACTACCAACAGAACTCGTTTCTGGCACCTTCCCCGGTGGAGTTGTGCATGGGGTGTGTTTGGAACATTTTGTCACCAGCCGAGTCCAAAATTCAGCCGTTCCCCATCTCAGCCCAGAAAGCAGGTAGAACAAGTTTTGTGGTGCCTTTCAGCTGCCTACCGGGGTAGTGTAAAAACTACCAACAGAACTCGTTTCTGGCACCTTCCCCGGTGGAGTTGTGCATGGGGTGTGTTTGGGACATTTTGTTACCAGCCGAGTCCAAAATTCAGCTGTTCCCCATCTCAGCCCAGAAAGCAGGTAGAAAAACTTTTGTGGTGCCTTTCAGCTGCCTACCGGGGTAGTGTAAAAACTACCAACAGAACTCGTTTCTGGCACCTTCCCCGGTGGAGTTGTGCATGGGGTGTGTTTGGAACATTTTGTCACCAGCCGAATCCAAAACTCAGCTGTTCCCCATCTCAGCCCAGAAAGCAGGTAGAAAAACTTTTGTGGTGCCTTTCAGCTGCCTACCGGGGTAGTGTAAAAACTACCAACAGAACTCGTTTCTGGCACCTTTGCGGGTGGAGCTGTGCATGGGGTGTGTTTGGAACATTTTGTCACCAGCCGAGTCCAAAATTCAGCCGTTCCCCATCTCAGCCCAGAAAGCAGGTAGAACAAGTTTTGTGGTGCCTTTCAGCTGCCTACCGGGGTAGTGTAAAAACTACCAACAGAACTCGTTTCTGGCACCTTCCCCGGTGGAGTTGTGCATGGGGTGTGTTTGGAACATTTTGTCACCAGCCGAGTCCAAAATTCAGCGATTCCCCATCTCAGCCCAGAAAGCAGGTAGAACAAGTTTTGTGGTGCCTTTCAGCTGCCTACCGGGGTAGTGTAAAAACTACCAACAGAACTCGTTTCTGGCACCTTCCCCGGTGGAGTTGTGCATGGGGTGTGTTTGGAACATTTTGTCACCAGCCGAGTCCAAAATTCAGCTGTTCCCCATCTCAGCCCAGAAAGCAGGTAGAACAAGTTTTGTGGTGCCTTTCAGCTGCCTACCGGGGTAGTGTAAAAACTACCAACAGAACTCGTTTCTGGCACCTTCCCCGGTGGAGCTGTGCATGGGGTGTGTTTGGAACATTTTGTCACCAGCCGAGTCCAAAATTCAGCCGTTCCCCATCTCAGCCCAGAAAGCAGGTAGAACAAGTTTTGTGGTGCCTTTCAGCTGCCTACCGGGGTAGTGTAAAAACTACCAACAGAACTCGTTTCTGGCACCTTCCCCGGTGGAGTTGTGCATGGGGTGTGTTTGGAACATTTTGTCACCAGCCGAGTCCAAAATTCAGCGATTCCCCATCTCAGCCCAGAAAGAAGGTAGAAAAACTTTTGTGGTGCCTTTCAGCTGCCTACCGGGGTAGTGTAAAAACTACCAACAGAACTCGTTTCTGGCACCTTCCCCGGTGGAGTTGTGCATGGGGTGTGTTTGGGACATTTTGTTACCAGCCGAGTCCAAAATTCAGCTGTTCCCCATCTCTAGCCCAGGAAGCAGATAAGAACAGGTTTTATGGTGCCTTTCAGCTGCCTACCGGGGTACTGTAAAAACTACCAACAGAACTCGTTTCTGGCACCTTCCCCGGTGGAGTTGTGCATGGGGTGTGTTTGGAACATTTTGTCACCAGCCGAATCCAAAACTCAGCTGTTCCCCATCTCAGCCCAGAAAGCAGGTAGAAAAACTTTTGTGGTGCCTTTCAGCTGCCTACCGGGGTAGTGTAAAAACTACCAACAGAACTCGTTTCTGGCACCTTTGCGGGTGGAGCTGTGCATGGGGTGTGTTTGGAACATTTTGTCACCAGCCGAGTCCAAAACTCAGCTGTTCCCCATCTCAGCCCAGAAAGCAGGTAGAACAAGTTTTGTGGTGCCTTTCAGCTGCCTACCGGGGTAGTGTAAAAACTACCAACAGAACTCGTTTCTGGCACCTTCCCCGGTGGAGCTGTGCATGGGGTGTGTTTGGAACATTTTGTCACCAGCCGAGTCCAAAATTCAGCCGTTCCCCATCTCAGCCCAGAAAGCAGGTAGAACAAGTTTTGTGGTGCCTTTCAGCTGCCTACCGGGGTAGTGTAAAAACTACCAACAGAACTCGTTTCTGGCACCTTCCTCGGTGGAGTTGTGCATGGGGTGTGTTTGGAACATTTTGTCAGCAGCCGAGTCCAAAACTCAGCTGTTCCCCATCTCAGCCCAGAAAGCAGGTAGAACAAGTTTTGTGGTGCCTTTCAGCTGCCTACCGGGGTAGTGTAAAAACTACCAACAGAACTCGTTTCTGGCACCTTCCCCGGTGGAGTTGTGCATGGGGTGTGTTTGGAACATTTTGTCACCAGCCGAGTCCAAAATTCAGCGATTCCCCATCTCAGCCCAGAAAGCAGGTAGAACAAGTTTTGTGGTGCCTTTCAGCTGCCTACCGGGGTAGTGTAAAAACTACCAACAGAACTCGTTTCTGGCACCTTCCCCGGTGGAGTTGTGCATGGGGTGTGTTTGGAACATTTTGTCACCAGCCGAGTCCAAAATTCAGCGATTCCCCATCTCAGCCCAGAAAGCAGGTAGAACAAGTTTTGTGGTGCCTTTCAGCTGCCTACCGGGGTAGTGTAAAAACTACCAACAGAACTCGTTTCTGGCACCTTCCCCGGTGGAGTTGTGCATGGGGTGTGTTTGGAACATTTTGTCACCAGCCGAGTCCAAAATTCAGCGATTCCCCATCTCAGCCCAGAAAGCAGGTAGAACAAGTTTTGTGGTGCCTTTCAGCTGCCTACCGGGGTAGTGTAAAAACTACCAACAGAACTCGTTTCTGGCACCTTCCCCGGTGGAGTTGTGCATGGGGTGTGTTTGGAACATTTTGTCACCAGCCGAGTCCAAAATTCAGCGATTCCCCATCTCAGCCCAGAAAGCAGGTAGAACAAGTTTTGTGGTGCCTTTCAGCTGCCTACCGGGGTAGTGTAAAAACTACCAACAGAACTCGTTTCTGGCACCTTCCCCGGTGGAGTTGTGCATGGGGTGTGTTTGGAACATTTTGTTACCAGCCGAGTCCAAAATTCAGCTGTTCCCCATCTCTAGCCCAGGAAGCAGATAAGAACCGGTTTTATGGTGCCTTTCAGCTGCCTACCGGGGTAGTGTAAAAACTACTAAAAGAACTCCTTTCTCGCACCTTCCCCGGTGGAGTTGTGCATGGGGTGTGTTTGGAACATTTTGTCAGCAGCCGAGTCCAAAACTCAGCTGTTCCCCATCTCAGCCCAGAAAGCAGGTAGAAAAACTTTTGTGGTGCCTTTCAGCTGCCTACCGGGGTAGTGTAAAAACTACCAACAGAACTCGTTTCTGGCACCTTCCTCGGTGGAGTTGTGCATGGGGTGTGTTTGGAACGTTTTGTCACCAGCCGAGTCCAAAATTCAGCCGTTCCCCATCTCAGCCCAGAAAGCAGGTAGAACAAGTTTTATGGTGCCTTTCAGCTGCCTACCGGGGTAGTGTAAAAACTACCAACAGAACTCGTTTCTGGCACCTTCCCCGGTGGAGGTGTGCATGGGGTGTGTTTGGAACATTTTGTCACCAGCCGAGTCCAAAATTCAGCCGTTCCCCATCTCAGCCCAGAAAGCAGGTAGAACAAGTTTTGTGGTGCCTTTCAGGTGCCTACCGGGGTAGTGTAAAAACTACCAACAGAACTCGTTTCTGGCACCTTCCCCGGTGGAGTTGTGCATGGGGTGTGTTTGGAACATTTTGTCACCAGCCGAGTCCAAAATTCAGCTGTTCCCCATCTCAGCCCAGAAAGCAGGTAGAACAAGTTTTGTGGTGCCTTTCAGCTGCCTACCGGGGTAGTGTAAAAACTACCAACAGAACTCGTTTCTGGCACCTTCCCCGGTGGAGTTGTGCATGGGGTGTGTTTGGAACATTTTGTCAGCAGCCGAGTCCAAAACTCAGCGATTCCCCATCTCAGCCCAGAAAGCAGGTAGAACAAGTTTTGTGGTGCCTTTCAGCTGCCTACCGGGGTAGTGTAAAAATTACCAACAGAACTCGTTTCTGGCACCTTCCCCGGTGGAGTTGTGCATGGGGTGTGTTTGGAACATTTTGTTACCAGCCGAGTCCAAAATTCAGCCGTTCCCCATCTCAGCCCAGGAAGCAGATAAGAACCGTTTTTATGGTGCCTTTCAGCTGCCTACCGGGGTAGTGTAAAAACTACCAACAGAACTCGTTTCTGGCACCTTCCCCGGTGGAGTTGTGCATGGGGTGTGTTTGGAACATTTTGTCAGCAGCCGAGTCCAAAACTCAGCTGTTCCCCATCTCAGCCCAGAAAGCAGGTAGAAAAACTTTTGTGGTGCCTTTCAGCTGCCTACCGGGGTAGTGTAAAAACTACCAACAGAACTCGTTTCTGGCACCTTCCCCGGTGGAGTTGTGCATGGGGTGTGTTTGGAACATTTTGTCAGCAGCCGAGTCCAAAACTCAGCTGTTCCCCATCTCAGCCCAGAAAGCAGGTAGAAAAACTTTTGTGGTGCCTTTCAGCTGCCTACCGGGGTAGTGTAAAAACTACCAACAGAACTCGTTTCTGGCACCTTCCTCGGTGGAGTTGTGCATGGGGTGTGTTTGGAACGTTTTGTCACCAGCCGAGTCCAAAATTCAGCCGTTCCCCATCTCAGCCCAGAAAGCAGGTAGAACAAGTTTTATGGTGCCTTTCAGCTGCCTACCGGGGTAGTGTAAAAACTACCAACAGAACTCGTTTCTGGCACCTTCCCCGGTGGAGGTGTGCATGGGGTGTGTTTGGAACATTTTGTCACCAGCCGAGTCCAAAATTCAGCCGTTCCCCATCTCAGCCCAGAAAGCAGGTAGAACAAGTTTTGTGGTGCCTTTCAGGTGCCTACCGGGGTAGTGTAAAAACTACCAACAGAACTCGTTTCTGGCACCTTCCCCGGTGGAGTTGTGCATGGGGTGTGTTTGGAACATTTTGTCACCAGCCGAGTCCAAAATTCAGCTGTTCCCCATCTCAGCCCAGAAAGCAGGTAGAACAAGTTTTGTGGTGCCTTTCAGCTGCCTACCGGGGTAGTGTAAAAACTACCAACAGAACTCGTTTCTGGCACCTTCCCCGGTGGAGTTGTGCATGGGGTGTGTTTGGAACATTTTGTCAGCAGCCGAGTCCAAAACTCAGCGATTCCCCATCTCAGCCCAGAAAGCAGGTAGAACAAGTTTTGTGGTGCCTTTCAGCTGCCTACCGGGGTAGTGTAAAAATTACCAACAGAACTCGTTTCTGGCACCTTCCCCGGTGGAGTTGTGCATGGGGTGTGTTTGGAACATTTTGTTACCAGCCGAGTCCAAAATTCAGCCGTTCCCCATCTCAGCCCAGGAAGCAGATAAGAACCGTTTTTATGGTGCCTTTCAGCTGCCTACCGGGGTAGTGTAAAAACTACCAACAGAACTCGTTTCTGGCACCTTCCCCGGTGGAGTTGTGCATGGGGTGTGTTTGGAACATTTTGTCAGCAGCCGAGTCCAAAACTCAGCTGTTCCCCATCTCAGCCCAGAAAGCAGGTAGAAAAACTTTTGTGGTGCCTTTCAGCTGCCTACCGGGGTAGTGTAAAAACTACCAACAGAACTCGTTTCTGGCACCTTCCTCGGTGGAGTTGTGCATGGGGTGTGTTTGGAACATTTTGTCACCAGCCGAGTCCAAAACTCAGCTGTTCCCCATCTCAGCCCAGAAAGCAGGTAGAAAAACTTTTGTGGTGCCTTTCAGCTGCCTACCGGGGTAGTGTAAAAACTACCAACAGAACTCGTTTCTGGCACCTTCCCCGGTGGAGTTGTGCATGGGGTGTGTTTGGAACATTTTGTCAGCAGCCGAGTCCAAAAGTCAGCGATTCCCCATCTCAGCCCAGAAAGCAGGTACAACAAGTTTTGTGGTGCCTTTCAGCTGCCTACCGGGGTAGTGTAAAAACTACCAACAGAACTCGTTTCTGGCACCTTCCCCGGTGGAGTTGTGCATGGGGTGTGTTTGGAACATTTTGTTACCAGCCGAGTCCAAAATTCAGCTGTTCCCCATCTCAGCCCAGAAAGCAGGTACAACAAGTTTTGTGGTGCCTTTCTGCTGCCTACCGGGGTAGTGTAAAAACTACCAACAGAACTCGTTTCTGGCACCTTCCCCGGTGGAGTTGTGCATGGGGTGTGTTTGGAACATTTTGTCAGCAGCCGAGTCCAAAACTCAGCTGTTCCCCATCTCAGCCCAGAAAGCAGGTAGAACAAGTTTTGTGGTGCCTTTCAGCTGCCTACCGGGGTAGTGTAAAAACTACCAACAGAACTCGTTTCTGGCACCTTCCCCGGTGGAGTTGTAGATGGGGTGTGTTCGGAACATTTTGTCAGCAGCCGAGTCCAAAATTCAGCGATTCCCCATCTCAGCCCAGAAAGCAGGTAGAACAAGTTTTGTGGTGCCTTTCAGCTGCCTACCGGGGTAGTGTAAAAACTACCAACAGAACTCGTTTCTGGCACCTTCCCCGGTGGAGTTGTGCATGGGGTGTGTTTGGAACATTTTGGCAGCAGCCGAGTCCAAAACTCAGCCGTTCCCCATCTCAGCCCAGAAAGCAGGTAGAACAAGTTTTGTGGTGCCTTTCAGCTGCCTACCGGGGTAGTGTAAAAACTACTAAAAGAACTCCTTTCTCGCACCTTCCCCGGTGGAGTTGTGCATGGGGTGTGTTTGGAACGTTTTGTCACCAGCCGAGTCCAAAATTCAGCCGTTCCCCATCTCAGCCCAGAAAGCAGGTAGAAAAACTTTTGTGGTGCCTTTCCGCTGCCTACCGGGGTAGTGTAAAAACTACCAACAGAACTCGTTTCTGGCACCTTTGCGGGTGGAGCTGTGCATGGGGTGTGTTTGGAACATTTTGTCACCAGCCGAGTCCAAAATTCAGCCGTTCCCCATCTCAGCCCAGAAAGCAGGTAGAACAAGTTTTGTGGTGCCTTTCAGCTGCCTACCGGGGTACTGTAAAAACTACCAACAGAACTCGTTTCTGGCACCTTCCCCGGTGGAGTTGTGCATGGGGTGTGTTTGGAACATTTTGTCACCAGCCGAGTCCAAAATTCAGCCGTTCCCCATCTCAGCCCAGAAAGCAGATAAGAACAGGTTTTATGGTGCCTTTCAGCTGCCTACCGGGGTAGTGTAAAAACTACCAACAGAACTCGTTTCTGGCACCTTCCCCGGTGGAGTTGTGCATGGGGTGTGTTTGGAACATTTTGTCAGCAGCCGAGTCCAAAACTCAGCTGTTCCCCATCTCAGCCCAGAAAGCAGGTAGAAAAACTTTTGTGGTGCCTTTCAGCTGCCTACCGGGGTAGTGTAAAAAACTACCAACAGAACTCGTTTCTGGCACCTTCCCCGGTGGAGTTGTGCATGGGGTGTGTTTGGAACATTTTGTCACCAGCCGAGTCCAAAATTCAGCTGTTCCCCATCTCAGCCCAGAAAGCAGGTAGAACAAGTTTTGTGGTGCCTTTCAGCTGCCTACCGGGGTAGTGTAAAAACTACCAACAGAACTCGTTTCTGGCACCTTCCCCGGTGGAGTTGTGCATGGGGTGTGTTTGGAACATTTTGTCAGCAGCCGAGTCCAAAACTCAGCGATTCCCCATCTCAGCCCAGAAAGCAGGTAGAACAAGTTTTGTGGTGCCTTTCAGCTGCCTACCGGGGTAGTGTAAAAATTACCAACAGAACTCGTTTCTGGCACCTTCCCCGGTGGAGTTGTGCATGGGGTGTGTTTGGAACATTTTGTTACCAGCCGAGTCCAAAATTCAGCCGTTCCCCATCTCAGCCCAGGAAGCAGATAAGAACCGTTTTTATGGTGCCTTTCAGCTGCCTACCGGGGTAGTGTAAAAACTACCAACAGAACTCGTTTCTGGCACCTTCCCCGGTGGAGTTGTGCATGGGGTGTGTTTGGAACATTTTGTCAGCAGCCGAGTCCAAAACTCAGCTGTTCCCCATCTCAGCCCAGAAAGCAGGTAGAAAAACTTTTGTGGTGCCTTTCAGCTGCCTACCGGGGTAGTGTAAAAACTACCAACAGAACTCGTTTCTGGCACCTTCCTCGGTGGAGTTGTGCATGGGGTGTGTTTGGAACATTTTGTCACCAGCCGAGTCCAAAACTCAGCTGTTCCCCATCTCAGCCCAGAAAGCAGGTAGAAAAACTTTTGTGGTGCCTTTCAGCTGCCTACCGGGGTAGTGTAAAAACTACCAACAGAACTCGTTTCTGGCACCTTCCCCGGTGGAGTTGTGCATGGGGTGTGTTTGGAACATTTTGTCAGCAGCCGAGTCCAAAAGTCAGCGATTCCCCATCTCAGCCCAGAAAGCAGGTACAACAAGTTTTGTGGTGCCTTTCAGCTGCCTACCGGGGTAGTGTAAAAACTACCAACAGAACTCGTTTCTGGCACCTTCCCCGGTGGAGTTGTGCATGGGGTGTGTTTGGAACATTTTGTTACCAGCCGAGTCCAAAATTCAGCTGTTCCCCATCTCAGCCCAGAAAGCAGGTACAACAAGTTTTGTGGTGCCTTTCTGCTGCCTACCGGGGTAGTGTAAAAACTACCAACAGAACTCGTTTCTGGCACCTTCCCCGGTGGAGTTGTGCATGGGGTGTGTTTGGAACATTTTGTCAGCAGCCGAGTCCAAAACTCAGCTGTTCCCCATCTCAGCCCAGAAAGCAGGTAGAACAAGTTTTGTGGTGCCTTTCAGCTGCCTACCGGGGTAGTGTAAAAACTACCAACAGAACTCGTTTCTGGCACCTTCCCCGGTGGAGTTGTAGATGGGGTGTGTTTGGAACATTTTGTCAGCAGCCGAGTCCAAAATTCAGCGATTCCCCATCTCAGCCCAGAAAGCAGGTAGAACAAGTTTTGTGGTGCCTTTCAGCTGCCTACCGAGGTAGTGTAAAAACTACCAACAGAACTCGTTTCTGGCACCTTCCCCGGTGGAGTTGTGCATGGGGTGTGTTTGGAACATTTTGGCAGCAGCCGAGTCCAAAACTCAGCCGTTCCCCATCTCAGCCCAGAAAGCAGGTAGAACAAGTTTTGTGGTGCCTTTCAGCTGCCTACCGGGGTAGTGTAAAAACTACTAAAAGAACTCCTTTCTCGCACCTTCCCCGGTGGAGCTGTGCATGGGGTGTGTTTGGAACATTTTGTCACCAGCCGAGTCCAAAATTCAGCCGTTCCCCATCTCAGCCCAGAAAGCAGGTAGAAAAACTTTTGTGGTGCCTTTCCGCTGCCTACCGGGGTAGTGTAAAAACTACCAACAGAACTCGTTTCTGGCACCTTTGCGGGTGGAGCTGTGCATGGGGTGTGTTTGGAACATTTTGTCACCAGCCGAGTCCAAAATTCAGCTGTTCCCCATCTCTAGCCCAGGAAGCAGATAAGAACAGGTTTTATGGTGCCTTTCAGCTGCCTACCGGGGTAGTGTAAAAACTACCAACAGAACTCGTTCCTGGCACCTTCCCCGGTGGAGTTGTGCATGGGGTGTGTTTGGGACATTTTGTTACCAGCCGAGTCCAAAATTCAGCTGTTCCCCATCTCTAGCCCAGGAAGCAGATAAGAACAGGTTTTATGGTGCCTTTCAGCTGCCTACCGGGGTAGTGTAAAAACTACCAACAGAACTCGTTTCTGGCACCTTCCCCGGTGGAGTTGTGCATGGGGTGTGTTTGGAACATTTTGTCACCAGCCGAATCCAAAACTCAGCTGTTCCCCATCTCAGCCCAGAAAGCAGGTAGAAAAACTTTTGTGGTGCCTTTCAGCTGCCTACCGGGGTAGTGTAAAAACTACCAACAGAACTCGTTTCTGGCACCTTTGCGGGTGGAGCTGTGCATGGGGTGTGTTTGGAACATTTTGTCAGCAGCCGAGTCCAAAATTCAGCCGTTCCCCATCTCAGCCCAGAAAGCAGGTAGAACAAGTTTTGTGGTGCCTTTCAGCTGCCTACCGGGGTAGTGTAAAAACTACCAACAGAACTCATTTCTGGCACCTTCCCCGGTGGAGCTGTGCATGGGGTGTGTTTGGAACATTTTGTTACCAGCCGAGTCCAAAATTGAGCCGTTCCCCATCTCTAGGCCAGGAAGCAGATAGAACCGGTTTTGTGGTGCCTTTCAGCTGCCTACCGGGGTACTGTAAAAACTACCAACAGAACTCGTTTCTAGCACCTTCCTCGGTGGAGTTGTGCATGGGGTGTGTTTGGAACATTTTGTCAGCAGCCGAGTCCAAAATTCAGCCGTTCCCCATCTCAGCCCAGAAAGCAGGTAGAAAAACTTTTGTGGTGCCTTTCAGCTGCCTACCAGGGTAGTGTAAAAACTACCAACAGAACTCGTTTCTGGCACCTTCCCCGGTGGAGTTGTGCATGGGGTGTGTTTGGAACATTTTGTCACCAGCCGAGTCCAAAATTCAGCGATTCCCCATCTCAGCCCAGAAAGCAGGTAGAACAAGTTTTGTGGTGCCTTTCAGCTGCCTACCGGGGTAGTGTAAAAACTACCAACAGAACTCGTTTCTGGCACCTTCCCCGGTGGAGCTGTGCATGGGGTGTGTTTGGAACATTTTGTCACCAGCCGAGTCCAAAATTCAGCCGTTCCCCATCTCAGCCCAGAAAGCAGGTAGAACAAGTTTTGTGGTGCCTTTCAGCTGCCTACCGGGGTAGTGTAAAAACTACCAACAGAACTCGTTTCTGGCACCTTCCCCGGTGGAGTTGTGCATGGGGTGTGTTTGGAACATTTTGTCACCAGCCGAGTCCAAAATTCAGCGATTCCCCATCTCAGCCCAGAAAGCAGGTAGAAAAACTTTTGTGGTGCCTTTCAGCTGCCTACCGGGGTACTGTAAAAACTACCAACAGAACTCGTTTCTGGCACCTTCCCCGGTGGAGTTGTGCATGGGGTGTGTTTGGGACATTTTGTTACCAGCCGAGTCCAAAATTCAGCTGTTCCCCATCTCAGCCCAGGAAGCAGATAAGAACCGGTTTTATGGTGCCTTTCAGCTGCCTACCGGGGTAGTGTAAAAACTACCAACAGAACTCGTTTCTGGCACCTTCCCCGGTGGAGTTGTGCATGGGGTGTGTTTGGAACATTTTGTCAGCAGCCGAGTCCAAAACTCAGCTGTTCCCCATCTCAGCCCAGAAAGCAGGTAGAACAAGTTTTGTGGTGCCTTTCAGCTGCCTACCGGGGTAGTGTAAAAACTACCAACAGAACTCGTTTCTGGCACCTTTGCGGGTGGAGCTGTGCATGGGGTGTGTTTGGAACATTTTGTCACCAGCCGAGTCCAAAATTCAGCCGTTCCCCATCTCAGCCCAGAAAGCAGGTAGAACAAGTTTTGTGGTGCCTTTCAGCTGCCTACCGGGGTAGTGTAAAAACTACCAACAGAACTCGTTTTTGGCACCTTCCCCGGTGGAGTTGTGCATGGGGTGTGTTTGGAACATTTTGGCAGCAGCCGAGTCCAAAACTCAGCCGTTCCCCATCTCAGCCCAGAAAGCAGGTAGAACAAGTTTTGTGGTGCCTTTCAGCTGCCTACCGGGGTAGTGTAAAAACTACTAAAAGAACTCCTTTCTCGCACCTTCCCCGGTGGAGCTGTGCATGGGGTGTGTTTGGAACATTTTGTCACCAGCCGAGTCCAAAATTCAGCCGTTCCCCATCTCAGCCCAGAAAGCAGGTAGAAAAACTTTTGTGGTGCCTTTCAGCTGCCTACCGGGGTAGTGTAAAAACTACCAACAGAACTCGTTTCTGGCACCTTTGCGGGTGGAGCTGTGCATGGGGTGTGTTTGGAACATTTTGTCACCAGCCGAGTCCAAAATTCAGCCGTTCCCCATCTCAGCCCAGAAAGCAGGTACAACAAGTTTTGTGGTGCCTTTGAGCTGCCTACCGGGGTAGTGTAAAAACTACCAACAGAACTCGTTTCTGGCACCTTCCCCGGTGGAGTTGTGCATGGGGTGTGTTTGGAACATTTTGTCACCAGCCGAGTCCAAAATTCAGCCGTTCCCCATCTCAGCCCAGAAAGCAGGTAGAACAAGTTTTGTGGTGCCTTTCAGCTGCCTACCGGGGTAGTGTAAAAACTACCAACAGAACTCGTTTCTGGCACCTTCCCCGGTGGAGTTGTGCATGGGGTGTGTTTGGAACATTTTGTTACCAGCCGAGTCCAAAATTCAGCCGTTCCCCATCTCAGCCCAGAAAGCAGGTAGAACAAGTTTTGTGGTGCCTTTCTGCTGCCTACCGGGGTAGTGTAAAAACTACCAACAGAACTCGTTTCTGGCACCTTCCCCGGTGGAGTTGTGCATGGGGTGTGTTTGGAACATTTTGTCACCAGCCGAGTTCAAAACTCAGCTGTTCCCCATCTCAGCCCAGAAAGCAGGTAGAACAAGTTTTGTGGTGCCTTTCAGCTGCCTACCGGGGTAGTGTAAAAACTACCAACAGAACTCGTTTCTGGCACCTTTGCGGGTGGAGCTGTGCATGGGGTGTGTTTGGAACATTTTGTCACCAGCCGAGTCCAAAATTCAGCCGTTCCCCATCTCAGCCCAGAAAGCAGGTAGAACAAGTTTTGTGGTGCCTTTCAGCTGCCTACCGGGGTAGTGTAAAAACTACCAACAGAACTCGTTTTTGGCACCTTCCCCGGTGGAGTTGTGCATGGGGTGTGTTTGGAACATTTTGGCAGCAGCCGAGTCCAAAACTCAGCCGTTCCCCATCTCAGCCCAGAAAGCAGGTAGAACAAGTTTTGTGGTGCCTTTCAGCTGCCTACCGGGGTAGTGTAAAAACTACTAAAAGAACTCCTTTCTCGCACCTTCCCCGGTGGAGCTGTGCATGGGGTGTGTTTGGAACATTTTGTCACCAGCCGAGTCCAAAATTCAGCCGTTCCCCATCTCAGCCCAGAAAGCAGGTACAACAAGTTTTGTGGTGCCTTTCCGCTGCCTACCGGGGTAGTGTAAAAACTACCAACAGAACTCGTTTCTGGCACCTTTGCGGGTGGAGCTGTGCATGGGGTGTGTTTGGAACATTTTGTCACCAGCCGAGTCCAAAATTCAGCGATTCCCCATCTCAGCCCAGAAAGCAGATAAGAACCGGTTTTATGGTGCCTTTCAGCTGCCTACCGGGGTAGTGTAAAAACTACCAACAGAACTCGTTTCTGGCACCTTCCCCGGTGGAGTTGTGCATGGGGTGTGTTTGGAACATTTTGTCAGCAGCCGAGTCCAAAACTCAGCTGTTCCCCATCTCAGCCCAGAAAGCAGGTAGAAAAACTTTTGTGGTGCCTTTCAGCTGCCTACCGGGGTAGTGTAAAAACTACCAACAGAACTCGTTTCTGGCACCTTTGCGGGTGGAGCTGTGCATGGGGTGTGTTTGGAACATTTTGTCACCAGCCGAGTCCAAAATTCAGCCGTTCCCCATCTCAGCCCAGAAAGCAGGTAGAACAAGTTTTGTGGTGCCTTTCAGCTGCCTACCGGGGTAGTGTAAAAACTACCAACAGAACTCGTTTCTGGCACCTTCCCCGGTGGAGTTGTGCATGGGGTGTGTTTGGAACATTTTGTTACCAGCCGAGTCCAAAATTCAGCTGTTCCCCATCTCTAGCCCAGGAAGCAGATAAGAACAGGTTTTATGGTGCCTTTCAGCTGCCTACCGGGGTACTGTAAAAACTACCAACAGAACTCGTTTCTGGCACCTTCCCCGGTGGAGTTGTGCATGGGGTGTGTTTGGGACATTTTGTTACCAGCCGAGTCCAAAATTCAGCTGTTCCCCATCTCTAGCCCAGGAAGCAGATAAGAACAGGTTTTATGGTGCCTTTCAGCTGCCTACCGGGGTACTGTAAAAACTACCAACAGAACTCGTTTCTGGCACCTTCCCCGGTGGAGTTGTGCATGGGGTGTGTTTGGAACATTTTGTCACCAGCCGAGTCCAAAATTCAGCTGTTCCCCATCTCAGCCCAGAAAGCAGGTAGAACAAGTTTTGTGGTGCCTTTCAGCTGCCTACCGGGGTAGTGTAAAAACTACCAACAGAACTCGTTTCTGGCACCTTCCCCGGTGGAGCTGTGCATGGGGTGTGTTTGGAACATTTTGTCACCAGCCGAGTCCAAAATTCAGCCGTTCCCCATCTCAGCCCAGGAAGCAGGTAGAACAAGTTTTGTGGTGCCTTTCAGCTGCCTACCGGGGTAGTGTAAAAACTACCAACAGAACTCGTTTCTGGCACCTTCCCCGGTGGAGTTGTGCATGGGGTGTGTTTGGAACATTTTGTCACCAGCCGAGTCCAAAATTCAGCGATTCCCCATCTCAGCCCAGAAAGCAGGTAGAACAAGTTTTGTGGTGCCTTTCAGCTGCCTACCGGGGTACTGTAAAAACTACCAACAGAACTCGTTTCTGGCACCTTCCCCGGTGGAGTTGTGCATGGGGTGTGTTTGGGACATTTTGTTACCAGCCGAGTCCAAAATTCAGCTGTTCCCCATCTCTAGCCCAGGAAGCAGATAAGAACAGGTTTTATGGTGCCTTTCAGCTGCCTACCGGGGTACTGTAAAAACTACCAACAGAACTCGTTTCTGGCACCTTCCCCGGTGGAGTTGTGCATGGGGTGTGTTTGGAACATTTTGTCACCAGCCGAGTCCAAAATTCAGCTGTTCCCCATCTCAGCCCAGAAAGCAGGTAGAAAAACTTTTGTGGTGCCTTTCAGCTGCCTACCGGGGTAGTGTAAAAACTACCAACAGAACTCGTTTCTGGCACCTTCCCCGGTGGAGCTGTGCATGGGGTGTGTTTGGAACATTTTGTCACCAGCCGAGTCCAAAATTCAGCCGTTCCCCATCTCAGCCCAGGAAGCAGGTAGAACAAGTTTTGTGGTGCCTTTCAGCTGCCTACCGGGGTAGTGTAAAAACTACCAACAGAACTCGTTTCTGGCACCTTCCCCGGTGGAGTTGTGCATGGGGTGTGTTTGGAACATTTTGTCACCAGCCGAGTCCAAAATTCAGCGATTCCCCATCTCAGCCCAGAAAGCAGGTAGAAAAACTTTTGTGGTGCCTTTCAGCTGCCTACCGGGGTACTGTAAAAACTACCAACAGAACTCGTTTCTGGCACCTTCCCCGGTGGAGTTGTGCATGGGGTGTGTTTGGGACATTTTGTTACCAGCCGAGTCCAAAATTCAGCTGTTCCCCATCTCTAGCCCAGGAAGCAGATAAGAACAGGTTTTATGGTGCCTTTCAGCTGCCTACCGGGGTACTGTAAAAACTACCAACAGAACTCGTTTCTGGCACCTTCCCCGGTGGAGTTGTGCATGGGGTGTGTTTGGGACATTTTGTTACCAGCCGAGTCCAAAATTCAGCTGTTCCCCATCTCTAGCCCAGGAAGCAGATAAGAACAGGTTTTATGGTGCCTTTCAGCTGCCTACCGGGGTACTGTAAAAACTACCAACAGAACTCGTTTCTGGCACCTTCCCCGGTGGAGTTGTGCATGGGGTGTGTTTGGAACATTTTGTCACCAGCCGAGTCCAAAATTCAGCTGTTCCCCATCTCAGCCCAGAAAGCAGGTAGAACAAGTTTTGTGGTGCCTTTCAGCTGCCTACCGGGGTAGTGTAAAAACTACCAACAGAACTCGTTTCTGGCACCTTCCCCGGTGGAGCTGTGCATGGGGTGTGTTTGGAACATTTTGTCACCAGCCGAGTCCAAAATTCAGCCGTTCCCCATCTCAGCCCAGGAAGCAGGTAGAACAAGTTTTGTGGTGCCTTTCAGCTGCCTACCGGGGTAGTGTAAAAACTACCAACAGAACTCGTTTCTGGCACCTTCCCCGGTGGAGTTGTGCATGGGGTGTGTTTGGAACATTTTGTCACCAGCCGAGTCCAAAATTCAGCGATTCCCCATCTCAGCCCAGAAAGCAGGTAGAACAAGTTTTGTGGTGCCTTTCAGCTGCCTACCGGGGTACTGTAAAAACTACCAACAGAACTCGTTTCTGGCACCTTCCCCGGTGGAGTTGTGCATGGGGTGTGTTTGGGACATTTTGTTACCAGCCGAGTCCAAAATTCAGCTGTTCCCCATCTCTAGCCCAGGAAGCAGATAAGAACAGGTTTTATGGTGCCTTTCAGCTGCCTACCGGGGTACTGTAAAAACTACCAACAGAACTCGTTTCTGGCACCTTCCCCGGTGGAGTTGTGCATGGGGTGTGTTTGGAACATTTTGTCACCAGCCGAGTCCAAAATTCAGCTGTTCCCCATCTCAGCCCAGAAAGCAGGTAGAAAAACTTTTGTGGTGCCTTTCAGCTGCCTACCGGGGTAGTGTAAAAACTACCAACAGAACTCGTTTCTGGCACCTTCCCCGGTGGAGCTGTGCATGGGGTGTGTTTGGAACATTTTGTCACCAGCCGAGTCCAAAATTCAGCCGTTCCCCATCTCAGCCCAGGAAGCAGGTAGAACAAGTTTTGTGGTGCCTTTCAGCTGCCTACCGGGGTAGTGTAAAAACTACCAACAGAACTCGTTTCTGGCACCTTCCCCGGTGGAGTTGTGCATGGGGTGTGTTTGGAACATTTTGTCACCAGCCGAGTCCAAAATTCAGCGATTCCCCATCTCAGCCCAGAAAGCAGGTAGAAAAACTTTTGTGGTGCCTTTCAGCTGCCTACCGGGGTACTGTAAAAACTACCAACAGAACTCGTTTCTGGCACCTTCCCCGGTGGAGTTGTGCATGGGGTGTGTTTGGGACATTTTGTTACCAGCCGAGTCCAAAATTCAGCTGTTCCCCATCTCTAGCCCAGGAAGCAGATAAGAACAGGTTTTATGGTGCCTTTCAGCTGCCTACCAGGGTACTGTAAAAACTACCAACAGAACTCGTTTTTGGCACCTTCCCCGGTGGAGTTGTGCATGGGGTGTGTTTGGAACATTTTGTCACCAGCCGAATCCAAAACTCAGCTGTTCCCCATCTCAGCCCAGAAAGCAGGTAGAAAAACTTTTGTGGTGCCTTTCAGCTGCCTACCGGGGTAGTGTAAAAACTACCAACAGAACTCGTTTCTGGCACCTTCCCCGGTGGAGTTGTGCATGGGGTGTGTTTGGAACATTTTGTCACCAGCCGAGTCCAAAATTCAGCCGTTCCCCATCTCAGCCCAGGAAGCAGGTAGAACAAGTTTTGTGGTGCCTTTCAGCTGCCTACCGGGGTAGTGTAAAAACTACCAACAGAACTCGTTTCTGGCACCTTCCCCGGTGGAGTTGTGCATGGGGTGTGTTTGGAACATTTTGTCACCAGCCGAGTCCAAAATTCAGCGATTCCCCATCTCAGCCCAGAAAGCAGGTAGAAAAACTTTTGTGGTGCCTTTCAGCTGCCTACCGGGGTACTGTAAAAACTACCAACAGAACTCGTTTCTGGCACCTTCCCCGGTGGAGTTGTGCATGGGGTGTGTTTGGGACATTTTGTTACCAGCCGAGTCCAAAATTCAGCTGTTCCCCATCTCTAGCCCAGGAAGCAGATAAGAACAGGTTTTATGGTGCCTTTCAGCTGCCTACCGGGGTACTGTAAAAACTACCAACAGAACTCGTTTTTGGCACCTTCCCCGGTGGAGTTGTGCATGGGGTGTGTTTGGAACATTTTGTCAGCAGCCGAGTCCAAAACTCAGCTGTTCCCCATCTCAGCTAAGAAAGCAGGTAGAAAAACTTTTGTGGTGCCTTTCAGCTGCCTACCGGGGTAGTGTAAAAACTACCAACAGAACTCGTTTCTGGCACCTTTGCGGGTGGAGCTGTGCATGGGGTGTGTTTGGAACATTTTGTCACCAGCCGAGTAGAAAATTCAGCCGTTCCCCATCTCAGCCCAGAAAGCAGGTAGAACAAGTTTTGTGGTGCCTTTCAGCTGCCTACCGGGGTAGTGTAAAAACTACCAACAGAACTCGTTTCTGGCACCTTCCCCGGTGGAGTTGTGCATGGGGTGTGTTTGGAACATTTTGTCACCAGCCGAGTCCAAAATTCAGCGATTCCCCATCTCAGCCCAGAAAGCAGGTAGAAAAACTTTTGTGGTGCCTTTCAGCTGCCTACCGGGGTAGTGTAAAAACTACCAACAGAACTCGTTTCTGGCACCTTCCCCGGTGGAGTTGTGCATGGGGTGTGTTTGGGACATTTTGTTACCAGCCGAGTCCAAAATTCAGCTGTTCCCCATCTCTAGCCCAGGAAGCAGATAAGAACAGGTTTTATGGTGCCTTTCAGCTGCCTACCGGGGTACTGTAAAAACTACCAACAGAACTCGTTTCTGGCACCTTCCCCGGTGGAGTTGTGCATGGGGTGTGTTTGGAACATTTTGTCACCAGCCGAGTCCAAAATTCAGCTGTTCCCCATCTCAGCCCAGAAAGCAGGTAGAACAAGTTTTGTGGTGCCTTTCAGCTGCCTACCGGGGTAGTGTAAAAACTACCAACAGAACTCGTTTCTGGCACCTTCCCCGGTGGAGCTGTGCATGGGGTGTGTTTGGAACATTTTGTCACCAGCCGAGTCCAAAATTCAGCCGTTCCCCATCTCAGCCCAGGAAGCAGGTAGAACAAGTTTTGTGGTGCCTTTCAGCTGCCTACCGGGGTAGTGTAAAAACTACCAACAGAACTCGTTTCTGGCACCTTCCCCGGTGGAGTTGTGCATGGGGTGTGTTTGGAACATTTTGTCACCAGCCGAGTCAAAAATTCAGCGATTCCCCATCTCAGCCCAGAAAGCAGGTAGAACAAGTTTTGTGGTGCCTTTCAGCTGCCTACCGGGGTACTGTAAAAACTACCAACAGAACTCGTTTCTGGCACCTTCCCCGGTGGAGTTGTGCATGGGGTGTGTTTGGGACATTTTGTTACCAGCCGAGTCCAAAATTCAGCTGTTCCCCATCTCTAGCCCAGGAAGCAGATAAGAACAGGTTTTATGGTGCCTTTCAGCTGCCTACCGGGGTACTGTAAAAACTACCAACAGAACTCGTTTCTGGCACCTTCCCCGGTGGAGTTGTGCATGGGGTGTGTTTGGAACATTTTGTCACCAGCCGAGTCCAAAATTCAGCTGTTCCCCATCTCAGCCCAGAAAGCAGGTAGAAAAACTTTTGTGGTGCCTTTCAGCTGCCTACCGGGGTAGTGTAAAAACTACCAACAGAACTCGTTTCTGGCACCTTCCCCGGTGGAGCTGTGCATGGGGTGTGTTTGGAACATTTTGTCACCAGCCGAGTCCAAAATTCAGCCGTTCCCCATCTCAGCCCAGGAAGCAGGTAGAACAAGTTTTGTGGTGCCTTTCAGCTGCCTACCGGGGTAGTGTAAAAACTACCAACAGAACTCGTTTCTGGCACCTTCCCCGGTGGAGTTGTGCATGGGGTGTGTTTGGAACATTTTGTCACCAGCCGAGTCCAAAATTCAGCGATTCCCCATCTCAGCCCAGGAAGCAGATAAGAACCGGTTTTATGGTGCCTTTCAGCTGCCTACCGGGGTAGTGTAAAAACTACCAACAGAACTCGTTTCTGGCACCTTCCCCGGTGGAGTTGTGCATGGGGTGTGTTTGGGACATTTTGTTACCAGCCGAGTCCAAAATTCAGCTGTTCCCCATCTCTAGCCCAGGAAGCAGATAAGAACAGGTTTTATGGTGCCTTTCAGCTGCCTACCGGGGTACTGTAAAAACTACCAACAGAACTCGTTTTTGGCACCTTCCCCGGTGGAGTTGTGCATGGGGTGTGTTTGGAACATTTTGTCACCAGCCGAATCCAAAACTCAGCTGTTCCCCATCTCAGCTAAGAAAGCAGGTAGAAAAACTTTTGTGGTGCCTTTCAGCTGCCTACCAGGGTAGTGTAAAAACTACCAACAGAACTCGTTTCTGGCACCTTTGCGGGTGGAGCTGTGCATGGGGTGTGTTTGGAACATTTTGTCACCAGCCGAGTAGAAAATTCAGCCGTTCCCCATCTCAGCCCAGAAAGCAGGTAGAACAAGTTTTGTGGTGCCTTTCAGCTGCCTACCGGGGTACTGTAAAAACTACCAACAGAACTCGTTTCTGGCACCTTCCCCGGTGGAGTTGTGCATGGGGTGTGTTTGGAACATTTTGTCACCAGCCGAGTCCAAAATTCAGCGATTCCCCATCTCAGCCCAGAAAGCAGGTAGAAAAACTTTTGTGGTGCCTTTCAGCTGCCTACCGGGGTAGTGTAAAAACTACCAACAGAACTCGTTTCTGGCACCTTCCCCGGTGGAGTTGTGCATGGGGTGTGTTTGGAACATTTTGTCACCAGCCGAGTCCAAAATTCAGCTGTTCCCCATCTCAGCCCAGAAAGCAGGTAGAACAAGTTTTGTGGTGCCTTTCAGCTGCCTACCGGGGTAGTGTAAAAACTACCAACAGAACTCGTTTCTGGCACCTTCCCCGGTGGAGCTGTGCATGGGGTGTGTTTGGAACATTTTGTCACCAGCCGAGTCCAAAATTCAGCCGTTCCCCATCTCAGCCCAGGAAGCAGGTAGAACAAGTTTTGTGGTGCCTTTCAGCTGCCTACCGGGGTAGTGTAAAAACTACCAACAGAACTCGTTTCTGGCACCTTCCCCGGTGGAGTTGTGCATGGGGTGTGTTTGGAACATTTTGTCACCAGCCGAGTCAAAAATTCAGCGATTCCCCATCTCAGCCCAGAAAGCAGGTAGAACAAGTTTTGTGGTGCCTTTCAGCTGCCTACCGGGGTACTGTAAAAACTACCAACAGAACTCGTTTCTGGCACCTTCCCCGGTGGAGTTGTGCATGGGGTGTGTTTGGGACATTTTGTTACCAGCCGAGTCCAAAATTCAGCTGTTCCCCATCTCTAGCCCAGGAAGCAGATAAGAACAGGTTTTATGGTGCCTTTCAGCTGCCTACCGGGGTACTGTAAAAACTACCAACAGAACTCGTTTCTGGCACCTTCCCCGGTGGAGTTGTGCATGGGGTGTGTTTGGAACATTTTGTCACCAGCCGAGTCCAAAATTCAGCTGTTCCCCATCTCAGCCCAGAAAGCAGGTAGAAAAACTTTTGTGGTGCCTTTCAGCTGCCTACCGGGGTAGTGTAAAAACTACCAACAGAACTCGTTTCTGGCACCTTCCCCGGTGGAGCTGTGCATGGGGTGTGTTTGGAACATTTTGTCACCAGCCGAGTCCAAAATTCAGCCGTTCCCCATCTCAGCCCAGGAAGCAGGTAGAACAAGTTTTGTGGTGCCTTTCAGCTGCCTACCGGGGTAGTGTAAAAACTACCAACAGAACTCGTTTCTGGCACCTTCCCCGGTGGAGTTGTGCATGGGGTGTGTTTGGAACATTTTGTCACCAGCCGAGTCCAAAATTCAGCGATTCCCCATCTCAGCCCAGGAAGCAGATAAGAACCGGTTTTATGGTGCCTTTCAGCTGCCTACCGGGGTAGTGTAAAAACTACCAACAGAACTCGTTTCTGGCACCTTCCCCGGTGGAGTTGTGCATGGGGTGTGTTTGGGACATTTTGTTACCAGCCGAGTCCAAAATTCAGCTGTTCCCCATCTCTAGCCCAGGAAGCAGATAAGAACAGGTTTTATGGTGCCTTTCAGCTGCCTACCGGGGTACTGTAAAAACTACCAACAGAACTCGTTTTTGGCACCTTCCCCGGTGGAGTTGTGCATGGGGTGTGTTTGGAACATTTTGTCACCAGCCGAATCCAAAACTCAGCTGTTCCCCGTCTCAGCCCAGAAAGCAGGTAGAAAAACTTTTGTGGTGCCTTTCAGCTGCCTACCGGGGTAGTGTAAAAACTACCAACAGAACTCGTTTCTGGCACCTTTGCGGGTGGAGTTGTGCATGGGGTGTGTTTGGAACATTTTGTCAGCAGCCGAGTCCAAAACTCAGCCGTTCCCCATCTCAGCCCAGAAAGCAGGTAGAAAAACTTTTGTGGTGCCTTTCAGCTGCCTACCGGGGTAGTGTAAAAACTACCAACAGAACTCATTTCTGGCACCTTCCCCGGTGGAGCTGTGCATGGGGTGTGTTTGGAACATTTTGTTACCAGCCGAGTCCAAAATTGAGCCGTTCCCCATCTCTAGGCCAGGAAGCAGATAGAACCGGTTTTGTGGTGCCTTTCAGCTGCCTACCGGGGTACTGTAAAAACTACCAACAGAACTCGTTTCTAGCACCTTCCTCGGTGTACTTGTGCATGGGGTGTGTTTGGAACATTTTGTCAGCAGCCGAGTCCAAAACTCAGCCGTTCCCCATCTCAGCCCAGAAAGCAGGTAGAAAAACTTTTGTGGTGCCTTTCAGCTGCCTACCGGGTGGTAGTGTAAAAACTACCAACAGAACTCGTTTCTGGCACCTTCCCCGGTGGAGTTGTGCATGGGGTGTGTTTGGAACATTTTGTCACCATCCGAGTCCAAAATTGAGCCGTTCCCCATCTCTAGGCCAGGAAGCAGATAGAACCGGTTTTGTGGTGCCTTTCAGCTGCCTACCGGGGTAGTGTAAAAACTACCAACAGAACTCGTTTCTGGCACCTTCCCCGGTGGAGTTGTGCATGGGGTGTGTTTGGAACATTTTGTCAGCAGCCGAGTCCAAAACTCAGCCGTTCCCCATCTCAGCCCAGAAAGCAGGTAGAAAAACTTTTGTGGTGCCTTTCAGCTGCCTACCGGGGTAGTGTAAAAACTACCAACAGAACTCGTTTTTGGCACCTTCCCCGGTGGAGTTGTGCATGGGGTGTGTTTGGAACATTTTGTCACCAGCCGAATCCAAAACTCAGCTGTTCCCCATCTCAGCCCAGAAAGCAGGTAGAAAAACTTTTGTGGTGCCTTTCAGCTGCCTACCGGGGTAGTGTAAAAACTACCAACAGAACTCGTTTCTGGCACCTTCCCCGGTGGAGTTGTGCATGGGGTGTGTTTGGAACATTTTGTCAGCAGCCGAGTCCAAAACTCAGCTGTTCCCCATCTCAGCCCAGAAAGCAGGTAGAAAAACTTTTGTGGTGCCTTTCAGCTGCCTACCGGGGTAGTGTAAAAACTACCAACAGAACTCATTTCTGGCACCTTCCCCGGTGGAGCTGTGCATGGGGTGTGTTTGGAACATTTTGTCACCATCCGAGTCCAAAATTGAGCCGTTCCCCATCTCTAGGCCAGGAAGCAGATAGAACCGGTTTTGTGGTGCCTTTCAGCTGCCTACCGGGGTAGTGTAAAAACTACCAACAGAACTCGTTTCTAGCACCTTCCTCGGTGGAGTTGTGCATGGGGTGTGTTTGGAACATTTTGTCAGCAGCCGAGTCCAAAACTCAGCCGTTCCCCATCTCAGCCCAGAAAGCAGGTAGAAAAACTTTTGTGGTGCCTTTCAGCTGCCTACCGGGGTAGTGTAAAAACTACCAACAGAACTCGTTTTTTGGCACCTTCCCCGGTGGAGTTGTGCATGGGGTGTGTTTGGAACATTTTGTCACCAGCCGAGTCCAAAATTCAGCTGTTCCCCATCTCAGCCCAGAAAGCAGGTAGAACAAGTTTTGTGGTGCCTTTCAGCTGCCTACCGGGGTAGTGTAAAAACTACCAACAGAACTCGTTTCTGGCACCTTCCCCGGTGGAGCTGTGCATGGGGTGTGTTTGGAACATTTTGTCACCAGCCGAGTCCAAAATTCAGCCGTTCCCCATCTCAGCCCAGAAAGCAGGTAGAACAAGTTTTGTGGTGCCTTTCAGCTGCCTACCGGGGTAGTGTAAAAACTACCAACAGAACTCGTTTCTGGCACCTTCCCCGGTGGAGTTGTGCATGGGGTGTGTTTGGAACATTTTGTCACCAGCAGAATCCAAAACTCAGCTGTTCCCCATCTCAGCCCAGAAAGCAGGTAGAAAAACTTTTGTGGTGCCTTTCAGCTGCCTACCGGGGTAGTGTAAAAACTACCAACAGAACTCGTTTCTGGCACCTTCCCCGGTGGAGTTGTGCATGGGGTGTGTTTGGAACATTTTGTCAGCAGCCAAGTCCAAAACTCAGCCGTTCCCCATCTCAGCCCAGAAAGCAGGTAGAAAAACTTTTGTGGTGCCTTTCAGCTGCCTACCGGGGTACTGTAAAAACTACCAACAGAACTCGTTTCTGGCACCTTCCCCGGTGGAGTTGTGCATGGGGTGTGTTTGGAACATTTTGTCACCATCCGAGTCCAAAATTGAGCCGTTCCCCATCTCTAGGCCAGGAAGCAGATAGAACCGGTTTTGTGGTGCCTTTCAGCTGCCTACCGGGGGTACTGTAAAAACTACCAACAGAACTCGTTTCTAGCACCTTCCTCGGTGGAGTTGTGCATGGGGTGTGTTTGGAACATTTTGTCAGCAGCCGAGTCCAAAACTCAGCCGTTCCCCATCTCAGCCCAGAAAGCAGGTAGAAAAACTTTTGTGGTGCCTTTCAGCTGCCTACCGGGGTAGTGTAAAAACTACCAACAGAACTCGTTTTTGGCACCTTCCCCGGTGGAGTTGTGCATGGGGTGTGTTTGGAACATTTTGTCACCAGCCGAGTCCAAAATTCAGCTGTTCCCCATCTCAGCCCAGAAAGCAGGTAGAACAAGTTTTGTGGTGCCTTTCAGCTGCCTACCGGGGTAGTGTAAAAACTACCAACAGAACTCGTTTCTGGCACCTTCCCCGGTGGAGCTGTGCATGGGGTGTGTTTGGAACATTTTGTCACCAGCCGAGTCCAAAATTCAGCCGCTCCCCATCTCAGCCCAGAAAGCAGGTAGAACAAGTTTTGTGGTGCCTTTCAGCTGCCTACCGGGGGTAGTGTAAAAACTACCAACAGAACTCGTTTCTGGCACCTTCCCCGGTGGAGTTGTGCATGGGGTGTGTTTGGAACATTTTGTCACCAGCCGAGTCCAAAATTCAGCGATTCCCCATCTCAGCCCAGAAAGCAGGTAGAAAAACTTTTTGTGGTGCCTTTCAGCTGCTACCGGGGTAGTGTAAAAACTACCAACAGAACTCGTTTCTGGCACCTTCCCCGGTGGAGTTGTGCATGGGGTGTGTTTGGGACATTTTGTTACCAGCCGAGTCCAAAATACAGCTGTTCCCCATCTCTAGCCCAGGAAGCAGATAAGAACAGGTTTTATGGTGCCTTTCAGCTGCCTACCGGGGTACTGTAAAAACTACCAACAGAACTCGTTTCTGGCACCTTCCCCGGTGGAGTTGTGCATGGGGTGTGTTTGGAACATTTTGTCACCAGCCGAATCCAAAACTCAGCTGTTCCCCATCTCAGCCCAGAAAGCAGGTAGAAAAACTTTTGTGGTGCCTTTCAGCTGCCTACCGGGGTAGTGTAAAAACTACCAACAGAACTCGTTTCTGGCACCTTTGCGGGTGGAGCTGTGCATGGGGTGTGTTTGGAACATTTTGTCACCATCCGAGTCCAAAATTCAGCCGTTCCCCATCTCAGCCCAGAAAGCAGGTAGAACAAGTTTTGTGGTGCCTTTCAGCTGCCTACCGGGGTAGTGTAAAAACTACCAACAGAACTCGTTTCTGGCACCTTCCCCGGTGGAGTTGTGCATGGGGTGTGTTTGGAACATTTTGTTACCAGCCGAGTCCAAAATTGATCCGTTCCCCATCTCTAGGCCAGGAAGCAGATAGAACCGGTTTTGTGGTGCCTTTCAGCTGCCTACCGGGGTACTGTAAAAACTACCAACAGAACTCGTTTCTGGCACCTTCCCCGGTGGAGTTGTGCATGGGGTGTGTTTGGAACATTTTGTCACCAGCCGAGTCCAAAATTCAGCTGTTCCCCATCTCAGCCCAGAAAGCAGGTAGAAAACTTTTGTGGTGCCTTTCAGCTGCCTACCGGGGTAGTGTAAAAACTACCAACAGAACTCGTTTCTGGCACCTTCCCCGGTGGAGCTGTGCATGGGGTGTGTTTGGAACATTTTGTCACCAGCCGAGTCCAAAATTCAGCCGTTCCCCATCTCAGCCCAGGAAGCAGGTAGAACAAGTTTTGTGGTGCCTTTCAGCTGCCTACCGGGGTAGTGTAAAAACTACCAACAGAACTCGTTTCTGGCACCTTCCCCGGTGGAGTTGTGCATGGGGGTGTGTTTGGAACATTTTGTCACCAGCCGAGTCCAAAATTCAGCGATTCCCCATCTCAGCCCAGGAAGCAGATAAGAACCGGTTTTATGGTGCCTTTCAGCTGCCTACCGGGGTAGTGTAAAAACTACCAACAGAACTCGTTTCTGGCACCTTCCCCGGTGGAGTTGTGCATGGGGTGTGTTTGGGACATTTTGTTACCAGCCGAGTCCAAAATTCAGCTGTTCCCCATCTCTAGCCCAGGAAGCAGATAAGAACAGGTTTTATGGTGCCTTTCAGCTGCCTACCGGGGTACTGTAAAAACTACCAACAGAACTCGTTTTTGGCACCTTCCCCGGTGGAGTTGTGCATGGGGTGTGTTTGGAACATTTTGTCACCAGCCGAATCCAAAACTCAGCTGTTCCCCGTCTCAGCCCAGAAAGCAGGTAGAAAAACTTTTGTGGTGCCTTTCAGCTGCCTACCGGGGTAGTGTAAAAACTACCAACAGAACTCGTTTCTGGCACCTTTGCGGGTGGAGTTGTGCATGGGGTGTGTTTGGAACATTTTGTCAGCAGCCGAGTCCAAAACTCAGCCGTTCCCCATCTCAGCCCAGAAAGCAGGTAGAAAAACTTTTGTGGTGCCTTTCAGCTGCCTACCGGGGTAGTGTAAAAACTACCAACAGAACTCATTTCTGGCACCTTCCCCGGTGGAGCTGTGCATGGGGTGTGTTTGGAACATTTTGTTACCAGCCGAGTCCAAAATTGAGCCGTTCCCCATCTCTAGGCCAGGAAGCAGATAGAACCGGTTTTGTGGTGCCTTTCAGCTGCCTACCGGGGGTACTGTAAAAACTACCAACAGAACTCGTTTCTAGCACCTTCCTCGGTGTACTTGTGCATGGGGTGTGTTTGGAACATTTTGTCAGCAGCCGAGTCCAAAACTCAGCCGTTCCCCATCTCAGCCCAGAAAGCAGGTAGAAAAACTTTTGTGGTGCCTTTCAGCTGCCTACCGGGGTAGTGTAAAAACTACCAACAGAACTCATTTCTGGCACCTTCCCCGGTGGAGTTGTGCATGGGGTGTGTTTGGAACATTTTGTCACCAGCCGAGTCCAAAATTCAGCTGTTCCCCATCTCAGCCCAGAAAGCAGGTAGAACAAGTTTTGTGGTGCCTTTCAGCTGCCTACCGGGGTAGTGTAAAAACTACCAACAGAACTCGTTTCTGGCACCTTCCCCGGTGGAGCTGTGCATGGGGTGTGTTTGGAACATTTTGTCACCAGCCGAGTCCAAAATTCAGCCGTTCCCCATCTCAGCCCAGAAAGCAGGTAGAACAAGTTTTGTGGTGCCTTTCAGCTGCCTACCGGGGTAGTGTAAAAACTACCAACAGAACTCGTTTCTGGCACCTTCCCCGGTGGAGTTGTGCATGGGGTGTGTTTGGAACATTTTGTCACCAGCCGAGTCCAAAATTCAGCGATTCCCCATCTCAGCCTAGAAAGCAGGTAGAACAAGTTTTGTGGTGCCTTTCAGCTGCCTACCGGGGGTACTGTAAAAACTACCAACAGAACTCGTTTCTGGCACCTTCCCCGGTGGAGTTGTGCATGGGGTGTGTTTGGAACATTTTGTCAGCAGCCGAGTCCAAAACTCAGCCGTTCCCCATCTCAGCCCAGAAAGCAGGTAGAAAAACTTTTGTGGTGCCTTTCAGCTGCCTACCGGGGTAGTGTAAAAACTACCAACAGAACTCATTTCTGGCACCTTCCCCGGTGGAGCTGTGCATGGGGTGTGTTTGGAACATTTTGTTACCAGCCGAGTCCAAAATTGAGCCGTTCCCCATCTCTAGGCCAGGAAGCAGATAGAACCGGTTTTGTGGTGCCTTTCAGCTGCCTACCGGGGTAGTGTAAAAACTACCAACAGAACTCGTTTCTAGCACCTTCCTCGGTGGAGTTGTGCATGGGGTGTGTTTGGAACATTTTGTCAGCAGCCGAGTCCAAAACTCAGCTGTTCCGCATCTCAGCCCAGAAAGCAGGTAGAAAAACTTTTGTGGTGCCTTTCAGCTGCCTACCGGGGTAGTGTAAAAACTACCAACAGAACTCGTTTCTGGCACCTTCCCCGGTGGAGTTGTGCATGGGGTGTGTTTGGAACATTTTGTCACCAGCCGAGTCCAAAATTCAGCTGTTCCCCATCTCAGCCCAGAAAGCAGGTAGAACAAGTTTTGTGGTGCCTTTCAGCTGCCTACCGGGGTAGTGTAAAAACTACCAACAGAACTCGTTTCTGGCACCTTCCCCGGTGGAGCTGTGCATGGGGTGTGTTTGGAACATTTTGTCACCAGCCGAGTCCAAAACTCAGCTGTTCCCCATTTCAGCCCAGAAAGCAGGTAGAAAAACTTTTGTGGTGCCTTTCTCTTGCCTACCTGGGTAGTGTAAAAACTACCAAAAGAACTCATTTCTGGCACAAAAACTACCAAAAGAACTCATTTCTGGCACCTTCCCCGGTGGAGTTGTGCATGGGGTGTGTTTGGAACATTTTGTCACCAGCCGAATCCAAAACTCAGCTGTTCCCCATCTCAGCCCAGAAAGCAGGTAGAAAAACTTTTGTGGTGCCTTTCAGCTGCCTACCGGGGTAGTGTAAAAACTACCAACAGAACTCGTTTCTGGCACCTTCCCCGGTGGAGTTGTGCATGGGGTGTGTTTGGAACATTTTGTCAGCAGCCGAGTCCAAAACTCAGCCGTTCCCCATCTCAGCCCAGAAAGCAGGTAGAAAAACTTTTGTGGTGCCTTTCAGCTGCCTACCGGGGTAGTGTAAAAACTACCAACAGAACTCATTTCTGGCACCTTCCCCGGTGGAGCTGTGCATGGGGTGTGTTTGGAACATTTTGTCACCATCCGAGTCCAAAATTGAGCCGTTCCCCATCTCTAGGCCAGGAAGCAGATAGAACCGGTTTTGTGGTGCCTTTCAGCTGCCTACCGGGGTAGTGTAAAAAACTACCAACAGAACTCGTTTCTAGCACCTTCCTCGGTGGAGTTGTGCATGGGGTGTGTTTGGAACATTTTGTCAGCAGCCGAGTCCAAAACTCAGCCGTTCCCCCATCTCAGCCCAGAAAGCAGGTAGAAAAAACTTTTGTGGGGGCCTTTCAGCTGCCTACCGGGGTAGTGTTAAAAACTACCAACAGAAACTCGTTTTTCTGGCACCTTCCCCGGTGGGAGTTGTGCATAGGGGTGTGTTTGGAACATTTTGTCACCAGCCGAATCCAAAACTCAGCTGTTCCCCATCTCAGCCCAGAAAGCAGGTAGAAAAACTTTTGTGGTGCCTTTCAGCTGCCTACCGGGGTAGTGTAAAAACTACCAACAGAACTCGTTTCTGGCACCTTCCCCGGTGGAGCTGTGCATGGGGTGTGTTTGGAACATTTTGTCAGCAGCCGAGTCCAAAACTCAGCTGTTCCCCATCTCAGCCCAGAAAGCAGGTAGAAAAACTTTTGTGGTGCCTTTCAGCTGCCTACCGGGGTAGTGTAAAAACTACCAAGAGAACTCATTTCTGGCACCTTCCCCGGTGGAGCTGTGCATGGGGTGTGTTTGGAACATTTTGTCACCATCCGAGTCCAAAATTGAGCCGTTCCCCATCTCTAGGCCAGAAGCAGATAGAACCGGTTTTGTGGTGCCTTTCAGCTGCCTACCGGGGTAGTGTAAAAACTACCAACAGAACTCGTTTCTAGCACCTTCCTCGGTGGAGTTGTGCATGGGGTGTGTTTGGAACATTTTGTCAGCAGCCGAGTCCAAAACTCAGCCGTTCCCCATCTCAGCCCAGAAAGCAGGTAGAACAACTTTTGTGGTGCCTTTCAGCTGCCTACCGGGGTAGTGTAAAAAACTACCAACAGAACTCGTTTTTGGCACCTTCCCCGGTGGAGTTGTGCATGGGGTGTGTTTGGAACATTTTGTCACCAGCCGAGTCCAAAATTCAGCTGTTCCCCATCTCAGCCCAGAAAGCAGGTAGAACAAGTTTTGTGGTGCCTTTCAGCTGCCTACCGGGGTAGTGTAAAAACTACCAACAGAACTCGTTTCTGGCACCTTCCCCGGTGGAGCTGTGCATGGGGTGTGTTTGGAACATTTTGTCACCAGCCGAGTCCAAAATTCAGCCGTTCCCCATCTCAGCCCAGAAAGCAGGTAGAACAAGTTTTGTGGTGCCTTTCAGCTGCCTACCGGGGTAGTGTAAAAACTACCAACAGAACTCGTTTCTGGCACCTTCCCCGGTGGAGTTGTGCATGGGGTGTGTTTGGAACATTTTGTCACCAGCAGAATCCAAAACTCAGCTGTTCCCCATCTCAGCCCAGAAAGCAGGTAGAAAAACTTTTGTGGTGCCTTTCAGCTGCCTACCGGGGTAGTGTAAAAACTACCAACAGAACTCGTTTCTGGCACCTTCCCCGGTGGAGTTGTGCATGGGGTGTGTTTGGAACATTTTGTCAGCAGCCAAGTCCAAAACTCAGCCGTTCCCCATCTCAGCCCAGAAAGCAGGTAGAAAAACTTTTGTGGTGCCTTTCAGCTGCCTACCGGGGTACTGTAAAAACTACCAACAGAACTCGTTTCTGGCACCTTCCCCGGTGGAGTTGTGCATGGGGTGTGTTTGGAACATTTTGTCACCATCCGAGTCCAAAATTGAGCCGTTCCCCATCTCTAGGCCAGGAAGCAGATAGAACCGGTTTTGTGGTGCCTTTCAGCTGCCTACCGGGGTACTGTAAAAACTACCAACAGAACTCGTTTCTAGCACCTTCCTCGGTGGAGTTGTGCATGGGGTGTGTTTGGAACATTTTGTCAGCAGCCGAGTCCAAAACTCAGCCGTTCCCCATCTCAGCCCAGAAAGCAGGTAGACAAAACTTTTGTGGTGCCTTTCAGCTGCCTACCGGGGTAGTGTAAAAACTACCAACAGAACTCGTTTTTGGCACCTTCCCCGGTGGAGTTGTGCATGGGGTGTGTTTGGAACATTTTGTCACCAGCCGAGTCCAAAATTCAGCTGTTCCCCATCTCAGCCCAGAAAGCAGGTAGAACAAGTTTTGTGGTGCCTTTCAGCTGCCTACCGGGGTAGTGTAAAAACTACCAACAGAACTCGTTTCTGGCACCTTCCCCGGTGGAGCTGTGCATGGGGTGTGTTTGGAACATTTTGTCACCAGCCGAGTCCAAAATTCAGCCGCTCCCCATCTCAGCCCAGAAAGCAGGTAGAACAAGTTTTGTGGTGCCTTTCAGCTGCCTACCGGGGTAGTGTAAAAACTACCAACAGAACTCGTTTCTGGCACCTTCCCCGGTGGAGTTGTGCATGGGGTGTGTTTGGAACATTTTGTCACCAGCCGAGTCCAAAATTCAGCGATTCCCCATCTCAGCCCAGAAAGCAGGTAGAAAAACTTTTGTGGTGCCTTTCAGCTGCCTACCGGGGTAGTGTAAAAACTACCAACAGAACTCGTTTCTGGCACCTTCCCCGGTGGAGTTGTGCATGGGGTGTGTTTGGGACATTTTGTTACCAGCCGAGTCCAAAATACAGCTGTTCCCCATCTCTAGCCCAGGAAGCAGATAAGAACAGGTTTTATGGTGCCTTTCAGCTGCCTACCGGGGTACTGTAAAAACTACCAACAGAACTCGTTTCTGGCACCTTCCCCGGTGGAGTTGTGCATGGGGTGTGTTTGGAACATTTTGTCACCAGCCGAATCCAAAACTCAGCTGTTCCCCATCTCAGCCCAGAAAGCAGGTAGAAAAACTTTTGTGGTGCCTTTCAGCTGCCTACCGGGGTAGTGTAAAAACTACCAACAGAACTCGTTTCTGGCACCTTTGCGGGTGGAGCTGTGCATGGGGTGTGTTTGGAACATTTTGTCACCATCCGAGTCCAAAATTCAGCCGTTCCCCATCTCAGCCCAGAAAGCAGGTAGAACAAGTTTTGTGGTGCCTTTCAGCTGCCTACCGGGGTAGTGTAAAAACTACCAACAGAACTCGTTTCTGGCACCTTCCCCGGTGGAGTTGTGCATGGGGTGTGTTTGGAACATTTTGTCACCAGCCGAGTCCAAAATTCAGCGATTCCCCATCTCAGCCCAGAAAGCAGGTAGAACAAGTTTTGTGGTGCCTTTCAGCTGCCTACCGGGGTACTGTAAAAACTACCAACAGAACTCGTTTCTGGCACCTTCCCCGGTGGAGTTGTGCATGGGGTGTGTTTGGAACATTTTGTCAGCAGCCGAGTCCAAAACTCAGCCGTTCCCCATCTCAGCCCAGAAAGCAGGTAGAAAAACTTTTGTGGTGCCTTTCAGCTGCCTACCGGGGTAGTGTAAAAACTACCAACAGAACTCATTTCTGGCACCTTCCCCGGTGGAGCTGTGCATGGGGTGTGTTTGGAACATTTTGTCACCAGCCGAGTCCAAAATTGATCCGTTCCCCATCTCTAGGCCAGAAAGCAGATAGAACCGGTTTTGTGGTGCCTTTCAGCTGCCTACCGGGGTACTGTAAAAACTACCAACAGAACTCGTTTCTAGCACCTTCCTCGGTGGAGTTGTGCATGGGGTGTGTTTGGAACATTTTGTCAGCAGCCGAGTCCAAAACTCAGCCGTTCCCCATCTCAGCCCAGAAAGCAGGTAGAAAAACTTTTGTGGTGCCTTTCAGCTGCCTACCGGGGTAGTGTAAAAACTACCAACAGAACTCGTTTCTGGCACCTTCCCCGGTGGAGTTGTGCATGGGGTGTGTTTGGAACATTTTGTCACCAGCCGAGTCCAAAATTCAGCTGTTCCCCATCTCAGCCCAGAAAGCAGGTAGAACAAGTTTTGTGGTGCCTTTCAGCTGCCTACCGGGGTAGTGTAAAAACTAGCAACAGAACTCGTTTCTGGCACCTTTGCCGGTGGAGCTGTGCATGGGGTGTGTTTGGAACATTTTGTCACCAGCCGAGTCCAAAATTCAGCGATTCCCCATCTCTAGCCCAGAAAGCAGGTAGAACAAGTTTTGTGGTGCCTTTCAGCTGCCTACCGGGGTAGTGTAAAAACTACCAACAGAACTCGTTTCTGGCACCTTCCTCGGTGGAGTTGTGCATGGGGTGTGTTTGGAACATTTTGTCACCAGCCGAGTCCAAAAATCAGCTGTTCCCCATCTCAGCCCAGAAAGCAGGTAGAACAAGTTTTGTGGTGCCTTTCAGCTGCCTACCGGGGTAGTGTAAAAACTACCAACAGAACTCGTTTCTGGCACCTTCCCCGGTGGAGTTGTGCATGGGGTGTGTTTGGAACATTTTGTCACCAGCCGAGTCCAAAATTCAGCGATTCCCCATCTCAGCCCAGAAAGCAGGTAGAACAAGTTTTGTGGTGCCTTTCAGCTGCCTACCGGGGTACTGTAAAAACTACCAACAGAACTCGTTTCTGGCACCTTTGCCGGTGGAGCTGTGCATGGGGTGTGTTTGGAACATTTTGTTACCAGCCGAGTCCAAAATTCAGCCGTTCCCCATCTCAGCCCAGAAAGCAGGTAGAAAAACTTTTGTGGTGCCTTTCAGCTGCCTACCGGGGTAGTGTAAAAACTACCAACAGAACTCGTTTCTGGCACCTTCCCCGGTGGAGTTGTGCATGGGGTGTGTTTGGAACATTTTGTCACCAGCCGAGTCCAAAACTCAGCTGTTCCCCATCTCAGCCCAGAAAGCAGGTAGAAAAACTTTTGTGGTGCCTTTCAGCTGCCTACTGGGGTAGTGTAAAAACTACCAACAGAACTCGTTTCTGGCACCTTCCCCGGTGGAGCTGTGCATGGGGTGTGTTTGGAACATTTTGTCACCAGCCGAGTCCAAAATTCAGCTGTTCCCCATCTCAGCCCAGAAAGCAGGTAGAACAAGTTTTGTGGTGCCTTTCAGCTGCCTACCAGGGTACTGTAAAAACTACCAACAGAACTCGTTTTTGGCACCTTCCCCGGTGGAGTTGTGCATGGGGTGTGTTTGGAACATTTTGTCAGCAGCCGAGTCCAAAATTCAGCTATTCCCCATCTCAGCCCAGAAAGCAGGTAGAACAAGTTTTGTGGTGCCTTTCAGCTGCCTACCGGGGTAGTGTAAAAACTACTTAAAGAAGTCCTTTGTCGCACCTTCCCCGGTGGAGTTGTGCATGGGGTGTGTTTGGAACGTTTTGTCAGCAGCCGAGTCCAAAATTCAGCGATTCCCCATCTCAGCCCAGAAAGCAGGTACAACAAGTTTTGTGGTGCCTTTCAGCTGCCTACCGGTGTAATGTAAAAACTACCAACAGAACTCGTTTCCTGGCACCTTCCCCGGTGGAGTTGTGCATGGGGTGTGTTTGGAACATTTTGTTACCAGCCGAGTCCAAAATTCAGCTGTTCCCCATCTCTAGCCCAGGAAGCAGATAAGAACCGGTTTTATGGTGCCTTTCAGCTGCCTACCGGGGTAGTGTAAAAACTACCAACAGAACTCGTTTCTGGCACCTTCCCCGGTGGAGTTGTGCATGGGGTGTGTTTGGAACATTTTGTCAGCAGCCGAGTCCAAAACTCAGCTGTTCCCCATCTCAGCCCAGAAAGCAGGTAGAAAAACTTTTGTGGTGCCTTTCAGCTGCCTACCGGGGTAGTGTAAAAACTACCAACAGAACTCGTTTCTGGCACCTTCCCCGGTGGAGTTGTGCATGGGGTGTGTTTGGAACATTTTGTCAGCAGCCGAGTCCAAAAGTCAGCGATTCCCCATCTCAGCCCAGAAAGCAGGTACAACAAGTTTTGTGGTGCCTTTCAGCTGCCTACCGGGGTAGTGTAAAAACTACCAACAGAACTCGTTTCTGGCACCTTCCCCGGTGGAGCTGTGCATGGGGTGTGTTTGGAACATTTTGTTACCAGCCGAGTCCAAAATTCAGCCCGTTCCCCCATCTCAGCCCAGGAAGCAGATAAGAACCGGTTTTATGGTGCCTTTCAGCTGCCTACCGGGGTAGGTGTAAAAACTACCAACAGAACTCGTTTCTGGCACCTTCCCCGGTGGAGTTGTGCATGGGGTGTGTTTGGAACATTTTTGTCACCAGCCGAGTCCAAAACTCAGCTGTTCCCCATCTCAGAAAGCAGGTAGAAAAACTTTTGTGGTGCCTTTCAGCTGCCTACCGGGGTAGTGTAAAAACTACTTAAAGAAGTCCTTTGTCGCACCTTCCCCGGTGGAGTTGTGCATGGGGTGTGTTTGGAACGTTTTGTCAGCAGCCGAGTCCAAAATTCAGCGATTCCCCATCTCAGCCCAGAAAGCAGGTAGAAAAACTTTTGTGGTGCCTTTCAGCTGCCTACCGGGGTAGTGTAAAAACTACCAACAGAACTCGTTTCTGGCACCTTCCCCGGTGGAGTTGTGCATGGGGTGTGTTTGGAACATTTTGTTACCAGCCGAGTCCAAAATTCAGCTGTTCCCCATCTCTAGCCCAGGAAGCAGATAAGAACCGGTTTTATGGTGCCTTTCAGCTGCCTACCGGGGTAGTGTAAAAACTACCAACAGAACTCGTTTCTGGCACCTTCCCCGGTGGAGTTGTGCATGGGGTGTGTTTGGAACATTTTGTCAGCAGCCGAGTCCAAAACTCAGCTCTTCCCCATCTCAGCCCAGAAAGCAGGTAGAAAAACTTTTGTGGTGCCTTTCAGCTGCCTACCGGGGTAGTGTAAAAACTACCAACAGAACTCGTTTCTGGCACCTTCCCCGGTGGAGTTGTGCATGGGGTGTGTTTGGAACATTTTGTCAGCAGCCGAGTCCAAAAGTCAGCGATTCCCCATCTCAGCCCAGAAAGCAGGTACAACAAGTTTTGTGGTGCCTTTCAGCTGCCTACCGGGGTAGTGTAAAAACTACCAACAGAACTCGTTTCTGGCACCTTTGCCGGTGGAGCTGTGCATGGGGTGTGTTTGGAACATTTTGTTACCAGCCGAGTCCAAAATTCAGCCGTTCCCCATCTCAGCCCAGGAAGCAGATAAGAACCGGTTTTATGGTGCCTTTCAGCTGCCTACCGGGGTAGTGTAAAAACTACCAACAGAACTCGTTTCTGGCACCTTCCCCGGTGGAGTTGTGCATGGGGTGTGTTTGGAACATTTTGTCAGCAGCCGAGTCCAAAACTCAGCTGTTCCCCATCTCAGCCCAGAAAGCAGGTAGAAAAACTTTTGTGGTGCCTTTCAGCTGCCTACCGGGGTAGTGTAAAAACTACCAACAGAACTCGTTTCTGGCACCTTCCTCGGTGGAGTTGTGCATGGGGTGTGTTTGGAACATTTTGTCAGCAGCCGAGTCCAAAACTCAGCTGTTCCCCATCTCAGCCCAGAAAGCAGGTAGAACAAGTTTTGTGGTGCCTTTCAGCTGCCTACCGGGGTAGTGTAAAAACTACCAACAGAACTCGTTTCTGGCACCTTCCCCGGTGGAGTTGTGCATGGGGTGTGTTTGGAACATTTTGTCAGCAGCCGAGTCCAAAACTCAGCGATTCCCCATCTCAGCCCAGAAAGCAGGTACAACAAGTTTTGTGGTGCCTTTCCGCTGCCTACCGGGGTAGTGTAAAAACTACCAACAGAACTCGTTTCTGGCACCTTTGCCGGTGGAGCTGTGCATGGGGTGTGTTTGGAACATTTTGTCACCAGCCGAGTCCAAAATTCAGCCGTTCCCCATCTCAGCCCAGAAAGCAGGTAGAACAAGTTTTGTGGTGCCTTTCAGCTGCCTACCGGGGTAGTGTAAAAACTACCAACAGAACTCGTTTCTGGCACCTTCCCCGGTGGAGTTGTGCATGGGGTGTGTTTGGAACATTTTGTCACCAGCCGAGTCCAAAATTCAGCGATTCCCCATCTCTAGCCCAGAAAGCAGATAAGAACCGGTTTTATGGTGCCTTTCAGCTGCCTACCGGGGTAGTGTAAAAAACTACCAACAGAACTCGTTTCTGGCACCTTCCCCGGTGGAGTTGTGCATGGGGTGTGTTTGGAACATTTTGTCAGCAGCCGAGTCCAAAATTCAGCCGTTCCCCATCTCTAGCCCAGGAAGCAGATAAGAACAGGTTTTATGGTGCCTTTCAGCTGCCTACTGGGGTACTGTAAAAACTACCAACAGAACTCGTTTCTGGCACCTTTGCGGGTGGAGTTGTGCAATCGGGGTGTGTTTGGAACATTTTGTCAGCAGCCGAGTCCAAAACTCAGCTGTTCCCCATCTCAGCCCAGAAAGCAGGTAGAAAAACTTTTGTGGTGCCTTTCAGCTGCCTACCGGGGTAGTGTAAAAACTACCAACAGAACTCGTTTCTGGCACCTTCCCCGGTGGAGTTGTGCATGGGTGTGTTTGGAACATTTTGTCAGCAGCCGAGTCCAAAATTCAGCGATTCCCCATCTCAGCCCAGAAAGCAGATAAGAACCGGTTTTATGGTGCCTTTCAGCTGCCTACCGGGGTAGTGTAAAAACTACCAACAGAACTCGTTTCTGGCACCTTCCCCGGTGGAGCTGTGCATGGGGTGTGTTTGGAACATTTTGTTACCAGCCGAGTCCAAAATTCAGCCGTTCCCCATCTCAGCCCAGAAAGCAGGTAGAACAAGTTTTGTGGTGCCTTTCTGCTGCCTACCGGGGTAGTGTAAAAACTACCAACAGAACTCGTTTCTGGCACCTTCCCCGGTGGAGTTGTGCATGGGGTGTGTTTGGAACATTTTGTCAGCAGCCGAGTCCAAAACTCAGCTGTTCCCCATCTCAGCCCAGAAGCAGGTAGAACAAGTTTTGTGGTGCCTTTCAGCTGCCTACCGGGGTAGTGTAAAAACTACCAACAGAACTCGTTTCTGGCACCTTTGCGGGTGGAGCTGTGCATGGGGTGTGTTTGGAACATTTTGTCACCAGCCGAGTCCAAAATTCAGCCGTTCCCCATCTCAGCCCAGAAAGCAGGTAGAACAAGTTTTGTGGTGCCTTTCAGCTGCCTACCGGGGTAGTGTAAAAACTACCAACAGAACTCGTTTCTGGCACCTTCCCCGGTGGAGTTGTGCATGGGGTGTGTTTGGAACATTTTGGCAGCAGCCGAGTCCAAAATTCAGCGATTCCCCATCTCAGCCCAGAAAGCAGGTAGAACAAGTTTTGTGGTGCCTTTCAGCTGCCTACCGGGGTAGTGTAAAAACTACTAAAAGAACTCCTTTCTCGCACCTTCCCCGGTGGAGCTGTGCATGGGGTGTGTTTGGAACATTTTGTCACCAGCCGAGTCCAAAATTCAGCCGTTCCCCATCTCAGCCCAGAAAGCAGGTACAACAAGTTTAATGGTGCCTTTCAGCTGCCTACCGGGGTAGTGTAAAAACTACCAACAGAACTCGTTTCTGGCACCTTTGCGGGTGGAGTTGTGCATGGGGTGTGTTTGGAACATTTTGTCAGCAGCCGAGTCCAAAACTCAGCTTTTTCCCCATCTCAGCCCAGAAAGCAGGTAGAAAAACTTTTGTGGTGCCTTTCAGCTGCCTACCGGGGTAGTGTAAAAACTACCAACAGAACTCGTTTCTGGCACCTTTGCTGGTGGAGTTGTGCATGGGGTGTGTTTGGAACATTTTGTTACCAGCCGAGTCCAAAATTCAGCGATTCCCCATCTCAGCCCAGAAAGCAGGTAGAACAAGTTTTGTGGTGCCTTTCAGCTGCCTACCGGGGTAGTGTAAAAACTACCAACAGAACTCATTTCTGGCACCTTTGCGGGTGGAGCTGTGCATGGGGTGTGTTTGGAACATTTTGTCACCAGCCGAGTCCAAAATTCAGCCGTTCCCCATCTCAGCCCAGAAAGCAGGTAGAACAAGTTTTGTGGTGCCTTTCAGCTGCCTACCGGGGTACTGTAAAAACTACCAACAGAACTCGTTTCTGGCACCTTCCCCGGTGGAGTTGTGCATGGGGTGTGTTTGGAACATTTTGTCAGCAGCCGAGTCCAAAATTCAGCGATTCCCCATCTCAGCCCAGAAAGCAGGTAGAACAAGTTTTGTGGTGCCTTTCAGCTGCCTACCGGGGTAGTGTAAAAACTACCAACAGAACTCGTTTCTGGCACCTTCCCCGGTGGAGTTGTGCATGGGGTGTGTTTGGAACATTTTGTCAGCAGCCGAGTCCAAAATTCAGCCGTTCCCCATCTCTATCCCAGGAAGCAGATAAGAACAGGTTTTATGGTGCCTTTCAGCTGCCTACTGGGGTACTGTAAAAACTACCAACAGAACTCGTTTCTGGCACCTTTGCGGGTGGAGCTGTGCATGGGGTGTGTTTGGAACATTTTGTCAGCAGCCGAGTCCAAAACTCAGCTGTTCCCCATCTCAGCCCAGAAAGCAGGTAGAAAAACTTTTGTGGTGCCTTTCAGCTGCCTACCGGGGTAGTGTAAAAACTACCAACAGAACTCGTTTCTGGCACCTTCCCCGGTGGAGTTGTGCATGGGGTGTGTTTGGAACATTTTGTCAGCAGCCGAGTCCAAAACTCAGCTGTTCCCCATCTCAGCCCAGAAAGCAGGTAGAAAAACTTTTATGGTGCCTTTCAGCTGCCTACCGGGGTAGTGTAAAAACTACCAACAGAACTCGTTTCTGGCACCTTCCTCGGTGGAGTTGTGCATGGGGTGTGTTTGGAACATTTTGTCAGCAGCCGAGTCCAAAACTCAGCTGTTCCCCATCTCAGCCCAGAAAGCAGGTAGAAAAACTTTTGTGGTGCCTTTCAGCTGCCTACCGGGGTACTGTAAAAACTACCAACAGAACTCGTTTCTGGCACCTTCCCCGGTGGAGTTGTGCATGGGGTGTGTTTGGAACATTTTGTCAGCAGCCGAGTCCAAAACTCAGCGATTCCCCATCTCAGCCCAGAAAGCAGGTACAACAAGTTTTGTGGTGCCTTTCAGCTGCCTACCGGGGTAGTGTAAAAACTACCAACAGAACTCGTTTCTGGCACCTTTGCCGGTGGAGCTGTGCATGGGGTGTGTTTGGAACATTTTGTTACCAGCCGAGTCCAAAATTCAGCCGTTCCCCATCTCAGCCCAGAAGCAGGTAGAACCAAGTTTTGTGGTGCCTTTCTGCTGCCTACCGGGGTAGTGTAAAAACTACCAACAGAACTCGTTTCTGGCACCTTCCCCGGTGGAGTTGTGCATGGGGTGTGTTTGGAACATTTTGTCACCAGCGAGTCCAAAACTCAGCTGTTCCCCATCTCAGCCCAGAAAGCAGGTAGAACAAGTTTTGTGGTGCCTTTCAGCTGCCTACCAGGGTAGTGTAAAAACTACCAACAGAACTCGTTTCTGGCACCTTTGCGGGTGGAGCTGTGCATGGGGTGTGTTTGGAACATTTTGTCACCAGCCGAGTCCAAAATTCAGCCGTTCCCCATCTCAGCCCAGAAAGCAGGTAGAACAAGTTTTGTGGTGCCTTTCAGCTGCCTACCGGGGTAGTGTAAAAACTACCAACAGAACTCGTTTTTGGCACCTTCCCCGGTGGAGTTGTGCATGGGGTGTGTTTGGAACATTTTGGCAGCAGCCGAGTCCAAAATTCAGCGATTCCCCCATCTCAGCCCAGAAAGCAGGTAGAACAAGTTTTGTGGTGCCTTTCAGCTGCCTACCGGGGTAGTGTAAAAACTACTAAAAGAACTCCTTTCTCGCACCTTCCCCGGTGGAGCTGTGCATGGGGTGTGTTTGGAACATTTTGTCACCAGCCGAGTCCAAATTCAGCCGTTCCCCATCTCAGCCCAGAAAGCAGGTACAAACAAGTTTAATGGTGCCTTTCAGCTGCCTACCGGGTAGTGTAAAAACTACCAACAGAACTCGTTTCTGGCACCTTTGCGGGTGGAGTTGTGCATGGGGTGTGTTTGGAACATTTTGTCACCAGCCGAGTCCAAAACTCAGCTTTTCCCCATCTCAGCCCAGAAAGCAGGTAGAAAAACTTTTGTGGTGCCTTTCAGCTGCCTACCGGGGTAGTGTAAAAACTACCAACAGAACTCGTTTCTGGCACCTTTGCTGGTGGAGTTGTGCATGGGGTGTGTTTGGAACATTTTGTTACCAGCCGAGTCCAAAATTCAGCGATTCCCCATCTCAGCCCAGAAAGCAGGTAGAACAAGTTTTGTGGTGCCTTTCAGCTGCCTACCGGGGTAGTGTAAAAACCTAGCAACAGAACTCCTTTCTGGCACCTTCCCCGGTGGAGCTGTGCATGGGGTGTGTTTGGAACATTTTGTTACCAGCCGAGTCCAAAATTCAGCCGTTCCCCATCTCAGCCCAGAAAGCAGGTAGAACAAGTTTTGTGGTGCCTTTCAGCTGCCTACCGGGTAGTGTAAAAACTACCAACAGAACTCGTTTCTGGCACCTTTGCGGGTGGAGCTGTGCATGGGGTGTGTTTGGAACATTTTGTCACCAGCCGAGTCCAAAATTCAGCCGTTCCCCATCTCAGCCCAGAAAGCAGGTAGAACAAGTTTTGTGGTGCCTTTCAGCTGCCTACCGGGGTAGTGTAAAAACTACCAACAGAACTCGTTTCTGGCACCTTTGCGGTGGAGTTGTGCATGGGGTGTGTTTGGAACATTTTGTCACCAGCCGAGTCCAAAATTCAGCGATCCCCATCTCAGCCCAGAAAGTCAGGTAGAACAAGTTTTGTGGTGCCTTTCAGCTGCCTACCGGGGTAGTGTAAAAACTACCAACAGAACTCGTTTCTGGCACCTTCCCCGGTGGAGTTGTGCATGGGGTGTTTTTGGAACATTTTGTCAGCAGCCGAGTCCAAAACTCAGCTGTTCCCCATCTCAGCCCAGAAAGCAGGTAGAACAAGTTTTGTGGTGCCTTTCAGCTGCCTACCGGGGTAGTGTAAAAACTACCAACAGAACTCGTTTCTGGCACCTTTGCCGGTGGAGCTGTGCATGGGGTGTGTTTGGAACATTTTGTTACCAGCCGAGTCCAAAATTCAGCCGTTCCCCATCTCTAGCCCAGAAAGCAGGTAGAAAAACTTTTGTGGTGCCTTTCTCTTCCCTACCGGGGTAGTGTAAAAACTACCAACAGAACTCGTTTCTGGCACCTTCCCCGGTGGAGTTGTGCATGGGGTGTGTTTGGAACATTTTGTCACCAGCCGAGTCCAAAACTCAGCTGTTCCCCATCTCAGCCCAGAAAGCAGGTAGAACAAGTTTTGTGGTGCCTTTCAGCTGCTACCGGGTAGTGTAAAAACTACCAACAGAACTCGTTTCTGGCACCTTTGCGGGTGGAGCTGTGCATGGGGTGTGTTTGGAACATTTTGTTACCAGCCGAGTCCAAAATTCAGCCGTTCCCCATCTCAGCCCAGAAAGCAGGTAGAACAAGTTTTGTGGTGCCTTTCAGCTGCCTACCGGGGTAGTGTAAAACTACCAACAGAACTCGTTTTTGGCACCTTCCCCGGTGGAGTTGTGCATGGGGTGTGTTTGGAACATTTTGCCAGCAGCCGAGTCCAAAATTCAGCGATTCCCCATCTCAGCCCAGAAAGCAGGTAGAACAAGTTTTGTGGTGCCTTTCAGCTGCCTACCGGGGTAGTGTAAAAACTACTAAAAGAACTCCTTTCTCGCACCTTCCCCGGTGGAGCTGTGCATGGGTGTGTTTGGAACATTTTGTCACCAGCCGAGTCCAAAATTCAGCCGTTCCCCATCTCAGCCCAGAAAGCAGGTACAACAAGTTTAATGGTGCCTTTCAGCTGCCTACCGGGGTAGTGTAAAAACTACCAACAGAACTCGTTTCTGGCACCTTTGCGGGTGGAGTTGTGCATGGGGTGTGTTTGGAACATTTTGTCACCAGCCGAGTCCAAAACTCAGCTTTTCCCCATCTCAGCCCAGAAAGCAGGTAGAAAAACTTTTGTGGTGCCTTTCAGCTGCCTACCGGGGTAGTGTAAAAACTACCAACAGAACTCGTTTCTGGCATTTTTGCTGGTGGAGTTGTGCACGGGGTGTGTTTGGAACATTTTGTTACCAGCCGAGTCCAAAATTCAGCGATTCCCCATCTCAGCCCAGAAAGCAGGTAGAACAAGTTTTGTGGTGCCTTTCAGCTGCCTACCGGGGTAGTGTAAAAACTAGCAACAGAACTCCTTTCTGGCACCTTCCCCGGTGGAGCTGTGCATGGGGTGTGTTTGGAACATTTTGTTACCAGCCGAGTCCAAAATTCAGCCGTTCCCCATCTCAGCCCAGAAAGCAGGTAGAACAAGTTTTGTGGTGCCTTTCAGCTGCCTACCGGGGTAGTGTAAAAACTACCAACAGAACTCGTTTCTGGCACCTTTGCGGGTGGAGCTGTGCATGGGGTGTGTTTGGAACATTTTGTCACCAGCCGAGTCCAAAATTCAGCCGTTCCCCATCTCAGCCCAGAAAGCAGGTAGAACAAGTTTTGTGGTGCCTTTCAGCTGCCTACCGGGGTACTGTAAAAACTACCAACAGAACTCGTTTCTGGCACCTTCCCCGGTGGAGTTGTGCATGGGGTGTGTTTGGAACATTTTGTCACCAGCCGAGTCCAAAATTCAGCGATTCCCCATCTCAGCCCAGAAAGCAGGTAGAACAAGTTTTGTGGTGCCTTTCAGCTGCCTACCGGGGTAGTGTAAAAACTACCAACAGAACTCGTTTCTGGCACCTTCCCCGGTGGAGTTGTGCATGGGGTGTGTTTGGAACATTCTGTCACCAGCCGAGTCCAAAATTCAGCCGTTCCCCATCTCTAGCCCAGGAAGCAGATAAGAACAGGTTTTATGGTGCCTTTCAGCTGCCTACTGGGGTACTGTAAAAACTACCAACAGAACTCGTTTCTGGCACCTTTGCCGGTGGAGTTGTGCATGGGGTGTGTTTGGAACATTTTGTCAGCAGCCGAGTCCAAAATTCAGCCGTTCCCCATCTCAGCCCAGAAAGCAGGTAGAACAAGTTTTGTGGTGCCTTTCAGCTGCCTACCGGGGTAGTGTAAAAACTACCAACAGAACTCGTTTCTGGCACCTTTGCGGGTGGAGCTGTGCATGGGGTGTGTTTGGAACATTTTGTCACCAGCCGAGTCCAAAATTCAGCCGTTCCCCATCTCAGCCCAGAAAGCAGGTAGAACAAGTTTTGTGGTGCCTTTCAGCTGCCTACCGGGGTACTGTAAAAACTACCAACAGAACTCGTTTCTGGCACCTTCCCCGGTGGAGTTGTGCATGGGGTGTGTTTGGAACATTTTGTCAGCAGCCGAGTCCAAAATTCAGCCGTTCCCCATCTCAGCCCAGAAAGCAGGTAGAACAAGTTTTGTGGTGCCTTTCAGCTGCCTACCGGGGTAGTGTAAAAACTACCAACAGAACTCGTTTCTGGCACCTTCCCCGGTGGAGTTGTGCATGGGGTGTGTTTGGAACATTTTGTCAGCAGCCGAGTCCAAAACTCAGCTGTTCCCCATCTCAGCCCAGAAAGCAGGTAGAACAAGTTTTGTGGTGCCTTTCAGCTGCCTACCGGGGTAGTGTAAAAACTACCAACAGAACTCGTTTCTGGCACCTTTGCCGGTGGAGCTGTGCATGGGGTGTGTTTGGAACATTTTGTTACCAGCCGAGTCCAAAATTCAGCCGTTCCCCATCTCTAGCCCAGAAAGTAGGTAGAGAAACTTTTGTGGTGCCTTTCTCTTCCCTACCGGGGTAGTGTAAAAACTACCAACAGAACTCGTTTCTGGCACCTTCCCCGGTGGAGTTGTGCATGGGGTGTGTTTGGAACATTTTGTCAGCAGCCGAGTCCAAAACTCAGCTGTTCCCCATCTCAGCCCAGAAAGCAGGTAGAACAAGTTTTGTGGTGCCTTTCAGCTGCCTACCGGGGTAGTGTAAAAACTACCAACAGAACTCGTTTCTGGCACCTTCCCCGGTGGAGCTGTGCATGGGGTGTGTTTGGAACATTTTGTTACCAGCCGAGTCCAAAATTCAGCCGTTCCCCATCTCAGCCCAGAAAGCAGGTAGAACAAGTTTTGTGGTGCCTTTCAGCTGCCTACCGGGGTAGTGTAAAAACTACCAACAGAACTCGTTTCTGGCACCTTTGCGGGTGGAGCTGTGCATGGGGTGTGTTTGGAACATTTTGTCACCAGCCGAGTCCAAAATTCAGCCGTTCCCCATCTCAGCCCAGAAAGCAGGTAGAACAAGTTTTGTGGTGCCTTTCAGCTGCCTACCGGGGTACTGTAAAAACTACCAACAGAACTCGTTTCTGGCACCTTCCCCGGTGGAGTTGTGCATGGGGTGTGTTTGGAACATTTTGTCACCAGCCGAGTCCAAAATTCAGCGATTCCCCATCTCAGCCCAGAAAGCAGGTAGAACAAGTTTTGTGGTGCCTTTCAGCTGCCTACCGGGGTAGTGTAAAAACTACCAACAGAACTCGTTTCTGGCACCTTCCCCGGTGGAGTTGTGCATGGGGTGTGTTTGGAACATTTTGTCAGCAGCCGAGTCCAAAATTCAGCCGTTCCCCATCTCTAGCCCAGGAAGCAGATAAGAACAGGTTTTATGGTGCCTTTCAGCTGCCTACTGGGGTACTGTAAAAACTACCAACAGAACTCGTTTCTGGCACCTTTGCCGGTGGAGTTGTGCATGGCGTGTGTTTGGAACATTTTGTCAGCAGCCGAGTCCAAAACTCAGCTGTTCCCCATCTCAGCCCAGAAAGCAGGTAGAAAAACTTTTGTGGTGCCTTTCAGCTGCCTACCGGGGTAGTGTAAAAACTACCAACAGAACTCGTTTCTGGCACCTTCCCCGGTGGAGTTGTGCATGGGGTGTGTTTGGAACATTTTGTCACCAGCCGAGTCCAAAATTCAGTGATTCCCCATCTCAGCCCAGAAAGCAGGTAGAACAAGTTTTGTGGTGCCTTTCAGCTGCCTACCGGGGTAGTGTAAAAACTACCAACAGAACTCGTTTCTGGCACCTTCCCCGGTGGAGTTGTGCATGGGGTGTGTTTGGAACATTTTGTCACCAGCCGAGTCCAAAACTCAGCTGTTCCCCGTCTCAGCCCAGAAAGCAGGTAGAAAAACTTTTGTGGTGCCTTTCAGCTGCCTACCGGGGTAGTGTAAAAACTACCAACAGAACTCGTTTCTGGCACCTTCCCCGGTGGAGCTGTGCATGGGGTGTTTTTGGAACATTTTGTCACCAGCCGAGTCCAAAATTCAGCCGTTCCCCATCTCTAGCCCAGGAAGCAGATAAGAACAGGTTTTATGGTGCCTTTCAGCTGCCTACCGGGGTAGTGTAAAAACTACCAACAGAACTCGTTTCTGGCACCTTCCTCGGTGGAGCTGTGCATGGGGTGTGTTTGGAACATTTTGTCAGCAGCCGAGTCCAAAACTCAGCTGTTCCCCATCTCAGCCCAGAAAGCAGGTAGAACAAGTTTGTGGTGCCTTTCAGCTGCCTGCCGGGGTAGTGTAAAAACTACCAACAGAACTCGTTTCTGGCACCTTTGCCGGTGGAGCTGTGCATGGGGTGTGTTTGGAACATTTTGTCACCAGCCGAGTCCAAAAGTCAGCGATTCCCCATCTCAGCCCAGAAAGCAGGTAGAACAAGTTTTGTGGTGCCTTTCAGCTGCCTACCGGGGTAGTGTAAAAACTACCAACAGAACTCGTTTCTGGCACCTTCCCCGGTGGAGTTGTGCATGGCGTGTGTTTGGAACATTTTGTCACCAGCCGAGTCCAAAACTCAGCTGTTCCCCATCTCAGCCCAGAAAGCAGGTAGAACAACTTTTGTGGTGCCTTTCAGCTGCCTACCGGGGTAGTGTAAAAACTACCAACAGAACTCGTTTCTGGCACCTTTGCCGGTGGAGCTGTGCATGGGGTGTGTTTGGAACATTTTGTTACCAGCCGACTCCAAAATTCAGCCGTTCCCCATCTCTAGCCCAGAAAGTAGGTAGAGAAACTTTTGTGGTGCCTTTCTCTTCCCTACCGGGGTAGTGTAAAAACTACCAACAGAACTCGTTTCTGGCACCTTCCCCGGTGGAGTTGTGCATGGGGTGTGTTTGGAACATTTTGTCAGCAGCCGAGTCCAAAACTCAGCTGTTCCCCATCTCAGCCCAGAAAGCAGGTAGAACAAGTTTTGTGGTGCCTTTCAGCTGCCTACCGGGGTAGTGTAAAAACTACCAACAGAACTCGTTTCTGGCACCTTTGCGGGTGGAGCTGTGCATGGGGTGTGTTTGGAACATTTTGTCACCAGCCGAGTCCAAAATTCTGCCGTTCCCCATCTCAGCCCAGAAAGCAGGTAGAACAAGTTTTGTGGTGCCTTTCAGCTGCCTACCGGGGTAGTGTAAAAACTACCAACAGAACTCGTTTTTGGCACCTTCCCCGGTGGAGTTGTGCATGGGGTGTGTTTGGAACATTTTGGCAGCAGCCGAGTCCAAAATTCAGCGATTCCCCATCTCAGCCCAGAAAGCAGGTAGAACAAGTTTTGTGGTGCCTTTCAGCTGCCTACCGGGGTAGTGTAAAAACTACTAAAAGAACTCCTTTCTCGCACCTTCCCCGGTGGAGCTGTGCATGGGGTGTGTTTGGAACATTTTGTCACCAGCCGAGTCCAAAATTCAGCCGTTCCCCATCTCAGCCCAGAAAGCAGGTACAACAAGTTTAATGGTGCCTTTCAGCTGCCTACCGGGGTAGTGTAAAAACTACCAACAGAACTCGTTTCTGGCACCTTTGCGGGTGGAGCTGTGCATGGGGTGTGTTTGGAACATTTTGTCACCAGCCGAGTCCAAAATTCAGCCGTTCCCCATCTCAGCCCAGAAAGCAGGTAGAACAAGTTTTGTGGTGCCTTTCAGCTGCCTACCGGGGTAGTGTAAAAACTACCAACAGAACTCGTTTTTGGCACCTTCCCCGGTGGAGTTGTGCATGGGGTGTGTTTGGAACATTTTGGCAGCAGCCGAGTCCAAAATTCAGCGATTCCCCATCTCAGCCCAGAAAGCAGGTAGAACAAGTTTTGTGGTGCCTTTCAGCTGCCTACCGGGGTAGTGTAAAAACTACCAACAGAACTCGTTTCTGGCACCTTCCCCGGTGGAGCTGTGCATGGGGTGTGTTTGGAACATTTTGTCACCAGCCGAGTCCAAAATTCAGCCGTTCCCCATCTCAGCCCAGAAAGCAGGTACAACAAGTTTAATGGTGCCTTTCAGCTGCCTACCGGGGTAGTGTAAAAACTACCAACAGAACTCGTTTCTGGCACCTTTGCGGGTGGAGTTGTGCATGGGGTGTGTTTGGAACATTTTGTCACCAGCCGAGTCCAAAACTCAGCTTTTCCCCATCTCAGCCCAGAAAGCAGGTAGAAAAACTTTTGTGGTGCCTTTCAGCTGCCTACCGGGGTAGTGTAAAAACTACCAACAGAACTCGTTTCTGGCACCTTTGCTGGTGGAGTTGTGCACGGGGTGTGTTTGGAACATTTTGTTACCAGCCGAGTCCAAAATTCAGCGATTCCCCATCTCAGCCCAGAAAGCAGGTAGAACAAGTTTTGTGGTGCCTTTCAGCTGCCTACCGGGGTAGTGTAAAAACTACCAACAGAACTCGTTTCTGGCACCTTCCCCGGTGGAGCTGTGCATGGGGTGTGTTTGGAACATTTTGTTACCAGCCGAGTCCAAAATTCAGCCGTTCCCCATCTCAGCCCAGAAAGCAGGTAGAACAAGTTTTGTGGTGCCTTTCAGCTGCCTACCGGGGTAGTGTAAAAACTACCAACAGAACTCGTTTCTGGCACCTTTGCGGGTGGAGCTGTGCATGGGGTGTGTTTGGAACATTTTGTCACCAGCCGAGTCCAAAATTCAGCCGTTCCCCATCTCAGCCCAGAAAGCAGGTAGAACAAGTTTTGTGGTGCCTTTCAGCTGCCTACCGGGGTACTGTAAAAACTACCAACAGAACTCGTTTCTGGCACCTTCCCCGGTGGAGTTGTGCATGGGGTGTGTTTGGAACATTTTGTCACCAGCCGAGTCCAAAATTCAGCGATTCCCCATCTCAGCCCAGAAAGCAGGTAGAACAAGTTTTGTGGTGCCTTTCAGCTGCCTACCGGGGTAGTGTAAAAACTACCAACAGAACTCGTTTCTGGCACCTTCCCCGGTGGAGTTGTGCATGGGGTGTGTTTGGAACATTCTGTCACCAGCCGAGTCCAAAATTCAGCCGTTCCCCATCTCTAGCCCAGGAAGCAGATAAGAACAGGTTTTATGGTGCCTTTCAGCTGCCTACTGGGGTACTGTAAAAACTACCAACAGAACTCGTTTCTGGCACCTTTGCCGGTGGAGTTGTGCATGGGGTGTGTTTGGAACATTTTGTCAGCAGCCGAGTCCAAAACTCAGCTGTTCCCCATCTCAGCCCAGAAAGCAGGTAGAAAAACTTTTGTGGTGCCTTTCAGCTGCCTACCGGGGTAGTGTAAAAACTACCAACAGAACTCGTTTCTGGCACCTTCCCCGGTGGAGTTGTGCATGGGGTGTGTTTGGAACATTTTGTCAGCAGCCGAGTCCAAAACTAAGCTGTTCCCCATCTCAGCCCAGAAAGCAGGTAGAACAAGTTTTGTGGTGCCTTTCAGCTGCCTACCGGGGTAGTGTAAAAACTACCAACAGAACTCGTTTCTGGCACCTTTGCGGGTGGAGCTGTGCATGGGGTGTGTTTGGAACATTTTGTCACCAGCCGAGTCCAAAATTCAGCCGTTCCCCATCTCAGCCCAGAAAGCATGTAGAACAAGTTTTGTGGTGCCTTTCAGCTGCCTACCGGGGTAGTGTAAAAACTACCAACAGAACTCGTTTCTGGCACCTTCCCCGGTGGAGTTGTGCATGGGGTGTGTTTGGAACATTTTGTCACCAGCCGAGTCCAAAATTCAGCCGTTCCCCATCTCAGCCCAGAAAGCAGGTAGAACAAGTTTTGTGGTGCCTTTCAGCTGCCTACCGGGGTAGTGTAAAAACTACCAACAGAACTCGTTTCTGGCACCTTCCCCGGTGGAGTTGTGCATGGGGTGTGTTTGGAACATTTTGTTACCAGCCAAGTCCAAAATTCAGCCGTTCCCCATCTCTAGCCCAGGAAGCAGATAAGAACAGGTTTTATGGTGCCTTTCAGCTGCCTACCGGGGTACTGTAAAAACTACCAACAGAACTCGTTTTTGGCACCTTCCTCGGTGGAGCTGTGCATGGGGTGTGTTTGGAACATTTTGTCAGCAGCCGAGTCCAAAACTCAGCTGTTCCCCATCTCAGCCCAGAAAGCAGGTAGAACAAGTTTGTGGTGCCTTTCAGCTGCCTGCCGGGGTAGTGTAAAAACTACCAACAGAACTCGTTTCTGGCACCTTTGCGGGTGGAGCTGTGCATGGGGTGTGTTTGGAACATTTTGTTACCAGCCGAGTCCAAAATTCAGCCGTTCCCCATCTCAGCCCAGAAAGCAGGTAGAACAAGTTTTGTGGTGCCTTTCAGCTGCCTACCGGGGTAGTGTAAAAACTACCAACAGAACTCGTTTCTGGCACCTTTGCGGGTGGAGCTGTGCATGGGGTGTGTTTGGAACATTTTGTCACCAGCCGAGTCCAAAATTCAGCCGTTCCCCATCTCAGCCCAGAAAGCAGGTAGAACAAGTTTTGTGGTGCCTTTCAGCTGCCTACCGGGGTACTGTAAAAACTACCAACAGAACTCGTTTCTGGCACCTTCCCCGGTGGAGTTGTGCATGGGGTGTGTTTGGAACATTTTGTCACCAGCCGAGTCCAAAATTCAGCGATTCCCCATCTCAGCCCAGAAAGCAGGTAGAACAAGTTTTGTGGTGCCTTTCAGCTGCCTACCGGGGTAGTGTAAAAACTACCAACAGAACTCGTTTCTGGCACCTTCCCCGGTGGAGTTGTGCATGGGGTGTGTTTGGAACATTTTGTCAGCAGCCGAGTCCAAAATTCAGCCGTTCCCCATCTCTAGCCCAGGAAGCAGATAAGAACAGGTTTTATGGTGCCTTTCAGCTGCCTACTGGGGTACTGTAAAAACTACCAACAGAACTCGTTTCTGGCACCTTTGCCGGTGGAGTTGTGCATGGGCGTGTGTTTGGAACATTTTGTCAGCAGCCGAGTCCAAAACTCAGCTGTTCCCCATCTCAGCCCAGAAAGCAGGTAGAAAAACTTTTGTGGTGCCTTTCAGCTGCCTACCGGGGTAGTGTAAAAACTACCAACAGAACTCGTTTCTGGCACCTTCCCCGGTGGAGTTGTGCATGGGGTGTGTTTGGAACATTTTGTCAGCAGCCGAGTCCAAAACTAAGCTGTTCCCCATCTCAGCCCAGAAAGCAGGTAGAACAAGTTTTGTGGTGCCTTTCAGCTGCCTACCGGGGTAGTGTAAAAACTACCAACAGAACTCGTTTCTGGCACCTTCCCCGGTGGAGTTGTGCATGGGGTGTGTTTGGAACATTTTGTCACCAGCCGAGTCCAAAACTCAGCTGTTCCCCGTCTCAGCCCAGAAAGCAGGTAGAAAAACTTTTGTGGTGCCTTTCAGCTGCCTACCGGGGTAGTGTAAAAACTACCAACAGAACTCGTTTCTGGCACCTTTGCGGGTGGAGTTGTGCATGGGGTGTGTTTGGAACATTTTGTCACCAGCCGAGTCCAAAACTCAGCTTTTCCCCATCTCAGCCCAGAAAGCAGGTAGAAAAACTTTTGTGGTGCCTTTCAGCTGCCTACCGGGGTAGTGTAAAAACTACCAACAGAACTCGTTTCTGGCACCTTTGCTGGTGGAGTTGTGCACGGGGTGTGTTTGGAACATTTTGTTACCAGCCGAGTCCAAAATTCAGGGATTCCCCATCTCAGCCCAGAAAGCAGGTAGAACAAGTTTTGTGGTGCCTTTCAGCTGCCTACCGGGGTAGTGTAAAAACTACCAACAGAACTCGTTTCTGGCACCTTCCCCGGTGGAGCTGTGCATGGGGTGTGTTTGGAACATTTTGTTACCAGCCGAGTCCAAAATTCAGCCGTTCCCCATCTCAGCCCAGAAAGCAGGTAGAACAAGTTTTGTGGTGCCTTTCAGCTGCCTACCGGGGTAGTGTAAAAACTACCAACAGAACTCGTTTCTGGCACCTTTGCGGGTGGAGCTGTGCATGGGGTGTGTTTGGAACATTTTGTCACCAGCCGAGTCCAAAATTCAGCCGTTCCCCATCTCAGCCCAGAAAGCAGGTAGAACAAGTTTTGTGGTGCCTTTCAGCTGCCTACCGGGGTACTGTAAAAACTACCAACAGAACTCGTTTCTGGCACCTTCCCCGGTGGAGTTGTGCATGGGGTGTGTTTGGAACATTTTGTCACCAGCCGAGTCCAAAATTCAGCGATTCCCCATCTCAGCCCAGAAAGCAGGTAGAACAAGTTTTGTGGTGCCTTTCAGCTGCCTACCGGGGTAGTGTAAAAACTACCAACAGAACTCGTTTCTGGCACCTTCCCCGGTGGAGTTGTGCATGGGGTGTGTTTGGAACATTCTGTCACCAGCCGAGTCCAAAATTCAGCCGTTCCCCATCTCTAGCCCAGGAAGCAGATAAGAACAGGTTTTATGGTGCCTTTCAGCTGCCTACTGGGGTACTGTAAAAACTACCAACAGAACTCGTTTCTGGCACCTTTGCCGGTGGAGTTGTGCATGGGGTGTGTTTGGAACATTTTGTCACCAGCCGAGTCCAAAACTCAGCTGTTCCCCATCTCAGCCCAGAAAGCAGGTAGAAAAACTTTTGTGGTGCCTTTCAGCTGCCTACCGGGGTAGTGTAAAAACTACCAACAGAACTCGTTTCTGGCACCTTCCCCGGTGGAGTTGTGCATGGGGTGTGTTTGGAACATTTTGTCAGCAGCCGAGTCCAAAACTAAGCTGTTCCCCATCTCAGCCCAGAAAGCAGGTAGAACAAGTTTTGTGGTGCCTTTCAGCTGCCTACCGGGGTAGTGTAAAAACTACCAACAGAACTCGTTTCTGGCACCTTTGCGGGTGGAGCTGTGCATGGGGTGTGTTTGGAACATTTTGTCACCAGCCGAGTCCAAAATTCAGCTGTTCCCCATCTCAGCCCAGAAAGCATGTAGAACAAGTTTTGTGGTGCCTTTCAGCTGCCTACCGGGGTAGTGTAAAAACTACCAACAGAACTCGTTTCTGGCACCTTCCCCGGTGGAGTTGTGCATGGGGTGTGTTTGGAACATTTTGTCACCAGCCGAGTCCAAAATTCAGCCGTTCCCCATCTCAGCCCAGAAAGCAGGTAGAACAAGTTTTGTGGTGCCTTTCAGCTGCCTACCGGGGTAGTGTAAAAACTACCAACAGAACTCGTTTCTGGCACCTTCCCCGGTGGAGTTGTGCATGGGGTGTGTTTGGAACATTTTGTTACCAGCCAAGTCCAAAATTCAGCCGTTCCCCATCTCTAGCCCAGGAAGCAGATAAGAACAGGTTTTATGGTGCCTTTCAGCTGCCTACCGGGGTACTGTAAAAACTACCAACAGAACTCGTTTTTGGCACCTTCCTCGGTGGAGCTGTGCATGGGGTGTGTTTGGAACATTTTGTCAGCAGCCGAGTCCAAAACTCAGCTGTTCCCCATCTCAGCCCAGAAAGCAGGTAGAACAAGTTTGTGGTGCCTTTCAGCTGCCTGCCGGGGTAGTGTAAAAACTACCAACAGAACTCGTTTCTGGCACCTTTGCCGGTGGAGCTGTGCATGGGGTGTGTTTGGAACATTTTGTTACCAGCCGAGTCCAAAATTCAGCCGTTCCCCATCTCTAGCCCAGGAAGGAGATAGAACCGGTTTTGTGGTGCCTTTCAGCTGCCTACCGGGGTACTGTAAAAACTACCAACAGAACTCGTTTCTGGCACCTTTGCCGGTGGAGTTGTGCATGGCGTGTGTTTGGAACATTTTGTCAGCAGCCGAGTCCAAAACTCAGCTGTTCCCCATCTCAGCCCAGAAAGCAGGTAGAAAAACTTTTGTGGTGCCTTTCAGCTGCCTACCGGGGTAGTGTAAAAACTACCAACAGAACTCATTTCTGGCACCTTCCCCGGTGGAGTTGTGCATGGGGTGTGTTTGGAACATTTTGTTACCAGCCGAGTCCAAAATTCAGCCGTTCCCCATCTCAGCCCAGAAAGCAGGTAGAACAAGTTTTGTGGTGCCTTTCTGCTGCCTACCGGGGTAGTGTAAAAACTACCAACAGAACTCGTTTCTGGCACCTTCCCCGGTGGAGTTGTGCATGGGGTGTGTTTGGAACATTTTGTCAGCAGCCGAGTCCAAAACTCAGCTTTTCCCCATCTCAGCCCAGAAAGCAGGTAGAACAAGTTTTGTGGTGCCTTTCAGCTGCCTACCGGGGTACTGTAAAAACTACCAACAGAACTCGTTTCTGGCACCTTCCCCGGTGGAGTTGTGCATGGGGTGTGTTTGGAACATTTTGTCACCAGCCGAGTCCAAAATTCAGCCGTTCCCCATCTCAGCCCAGAAAGCAGGTAGAACAAGTTTTGTGGTGCCTTTCAGCTGCCTACCGGGGTAGTGTAAAAACTACCAACAGAACTCGTTTCTGGCACCTTCCCCGGTGGAGTTGTGCATGGGGTGTGTTTGGAACATTTTGTTACCAGCCAAGTCCAAAATTCAGCCGTTCCCCATCTCTAGCCCAGGAAGCAGATAAGAACAGGTTTTATGGTGCCTTTCAGCTGCCTACCGGGGTACTGTAAAAACTACCAACAGAACTCGTTTCTGGCACCTTCCCCGGTGGAGCTGTGCATGGGGTGTGTTTGGAACATTTTGTCAGCAGCCGAGTCCAAAACTCGGCTGTTCCCCATCTCAGCCCAGAAAGCAGGTAGAACAAGTTTTGTGGTGCCTTTCAGCTGCCTACCGGGGTACTGTAAAAACTACCAACAGAACTCGTTTTTGGCACCTTCCTCGGTGGAGCTGTGCATGGGGTGTGTTTGGAACATTTTGTCAGCAGCCGAGTCCAAAACTCAGCTGTTCCCCATCTCAGCCCAGAAAGCAGGTAGAACAAGTTTGTGGTGCCTTTCAGCTGCCTGCCGGGGTAGTGTAAAAACTACCAACAGAACTCGTTCTGGCACCTTTGCCGGTGGAGCTGTGCATGGGGTGTGTTTGGAACATTTTGTTACCAGCCGAGTCCAAAATTCAGCCGTTCCCCATCTCTAGCCCAGGAAGAAGATAGAACCGGTTTTGTGGTGCCTTTCAGCTGCCTACCGGGGTACTGTAAAAACTACCAACAGAACTCGTTTTTGGCACCTTCCCCGGTGGAGTTGTGCATGGGGTGTGTTTGGAACATTTTGTCACCAGCCGAGTCCAAAATTCAGCGATTCCCCATCTAAGCCCAGAAAGCAGGTAGAACAAGTTTTGTGGTGCCTTTCAGCTGCCTACCGGGGTAGTGTAAAAACTACTAAAAGAACTCCTTTCTCGCACCTTCCCCGGTGGAGCTGTGCATGGGGTGTGTTTGGAACATTTTGTCACCAGCCAAGTCCAAAATTCAGCCGTTCCCCATCGCAGCCCAGAAAGCAGGTAGAACAAGTTTTGTGGTGCCTTTCAGCTGCCTACTGGGGTAGTGTAAAAACTACCAACAGAACTCGTTTCTGGCACCTTCCCCGGTGGAGTTGTGCATGGGGTGTGTTTGGAACATTTTGTCACCAGCCGAGTCCAAAATTCAGCTGTTCCCCATCTCAGCCCAGAAAGCAGGTAGAACAAGTTTTATGGTGCCTTTCAGCTGCCTACCGGGGTAGTGTAAAAACTACCAACAGAACTCGTTTTTGGCACCTTCCCCGGTGGAGCTGTGCATGGGGTGTGTTTGGAACATTTTGTTACCAGCCGAGTCCAAAATTCAGCCGTTCCCCATCTCAGCCCAGAAAGCAGGTAGAACAAGTTTTGTGGTGCCTTTCAGCTGCCTACCGGGGTAGTGTAAAAACTACCAACAGAACTCGTTTCTGGCACCTTCCCCGGTGGAGGTGTGCATGGGGTGTGTTTGGAACATTTTGTCAGCAGCCGAGTACAAAATTCAGCCGTTCCCCATCTCAGCCCAGAAAGCAGGTAGAACAAGTTTTGTGGTGCCTTTCAGCTGCCTACCGGGGTAGTGTAAAAACTACCAACAGAACTCGTTTCTGGCACCTTCCCCGGTGGAGCTGTGCATGGGGTGTGTTTAGAACATTTTGTTACCAGCCGAGTCCAAAACTCAGCTGTTCCCCATCTCACCCCAGAAAGCAGGTAGAACAAGTTTTGTGGTGCCTTTCAGCTGCCTACCGGGGTAGTGTAAAAACTACCAACAGAACTCGTTTCTGGCACCTTCCTCGGTGGAGTTGTGCATGGGGTGTGTTTGGAACATTTTGTCACCAGCCGAGTCCAAAATTCAGCCGTTCCCCATCTCAGCCCAGAAAGCAGGTAGAACAAGTTTTGTGGTGCCTTTCAGCTGCCTACCAGGGTAGTGTAAAAACTACCAACAGAACTCGTTTCTGGCACCTTCCCCGGTGGAGTTGTGCATGGGGTGTGTTTGGAACATTTTGTCACCAGCCGAGTACAAAATTCAGCCGTTCCCCATCTCAGCCCAGAAAGCAGGTAGAACAAGTTTTGTGGTGCCTTTCAGCTGCCTACCGGGGTAGTGTAAAAACTACCAACAGAACTCGTTTCTGGCACCTTCCCCGGTGGAGCTGTGCATGGGGTGTGTTTAGAACATTTTGTTACCAGCCGAGTCCAAAACTCAGCGATTCCCCATCTCAGCCCAGAAAGCAGGTAGAACAAGTTTTGTGGTGCCTTTCAGCTGCCTACCGGGGTAGTGTAAAAACTACCAACAGAACTCGTTTCTGGCACCTTCCTCGGTGGAGTTGTGCGTGGGGTGTGTTTGGAACATTTTGTCACCAGCCGAGTCCAAAATTCAGCTGTTCCCCATCTCAGCCCAGAAAGCAGGTAGAACAAGTTTTGTGGTGCCTTTCAGCTGCCTACCAGGGTAGTGTAAAAACTACCAACAGAACTCGTTTCTGGCACCTTCCCCGGTGGAGTTGTGCATGGGGTGTGTTTGGAACATTTTGTCACCAGCCGAGTCCAAAATTCAGCGATTCCCCATCTCAGCCCAGAAAGCAGGTAGAACAACTTTTGTGGTGCCTTTCAGCTGCCTACCGGGGTAGTGTAAAAACTACCAACAGAACTCGTTTCTGGCACCTTCCCCGGTGGAGCTGTGCATGGGGTGTGTTTGGAACATTTTGTCAGCAGCCGAGTCCAAAATTCAGCGATTCCCCATCTCAGCCCAGAAAGAAGGTAGAACAAGTTTTGTGGTGCCTTTCAGCTGCCTACCGGGGTAGTGTAAAAACTACCAACAGAACTCGTTTCTGGCACCTTCCCCGGTGGTGTTGTGCATGGGGTGTGTTTGGAACATTTTGTCAGCAGCCGAGTCCAAAATTCAGCCGTTCCCCATCTCAGCCCAGAAAGCAGGTAGAACAAGTTTTGTGGTGCCTTTCAGCTGCCTACCGGGGTAGTGTAAAAACTACCAACAGAACTCGTTTATGGCGCCTTCCCCGGTGGAGTTGTGCATGGGGTGTGTTTGGAACATTTTGTCACCAGCCGAGTCCAAAATTCAGCGATTCCCCATCTCAGCCCAGAAAGCAGGTAGAACAAGTTTTGTGGTGCCTTTCAGCTGCCTACCGGGGTAGTGTAAAAACTACCAACAGAACTCGTTTCTGGCACCTTCCCCGGTGGAGTTGTGCATGGGGTGTGTTTGGAACATTCTGTCACCAGCCGAGTCCAAAATTCAGCCGTTCCCCATCTCTAGCCCAGGAAGCAGATAAGAACAGGTTTTATGGTGCCTTTCAGCTGCCTACTGGGGTACTGTAAAAACTACCAACAGAACTCGTTTCTGGCACCTTTGCCGGTGGAGTTGTGCATGGGGTGTGTTTGGAACATTTTGTCAGCAGCCGAGTCCAAAACTAAGCTGTTCCCCATCTCAGCCCAGAAAGCAGGTAGAACAAGTTTTGTGGTGCCTTTCAGCTGCCTACCGGGGTAGTGTAAAAACTACCAACAGAACTCGTTTCTGGCACCTTTGCGGGTGGAGCTGTGCATGGGGTGTGTTTGGAACATTTTGTCACCAGCCGAGTCCAAAATTCAGCCGTTCCCCATCTCAGCCCAGAAAGCATGTAGAACAAGTTTTGTGGTGCCTTTCAGCTGCCTACCGGGGTAGTGTAAAAACTACCAACAGAACTCGTTTCTGGCACCTTCCCCGGTGGAGTTGTGCATGGGGTGTGTTTGGAACATTTTGTCACCAGCCGAGTCCAAAATTCAGCCGTTCCCCATCTCAGCCCAGAAAGCAGGTAGAACAAGTTTTGTGGTGCCTTTCAGCTGCCTACCGGGGTAGTGTAAAAACTACCAACAGAACTCGTTTCTGGCACCTTCCCCGGTGGAGTTGTGCATGGGGTGTGTTTGGAACATTTTGTTACCAGCCAAGTCCAAAATTCAGCCGTTCCCCATCTCTAGCCCAGGAAGCAGATAAGAACAGGTTTTATGGTGCCTTTCAGCTGCCTACCGGGGTACTGTAAAAACTACCAACAGAACTCGTTTTTGGCACCTTCCTCGGTGGAGCTGTGCATGGGGTGTGTTTGGAACATTTTGTCAGCAGCCGAGTCCAAAACTCAGCTGTTCCCCATCTCAGCCCAGAAAGCAGGTAGAACAAGTTTGTGGTGCCTTTCAGCTGCCTGCCGGGGTAGTGTAAAAACTACCAACAGAACTCGTTTCTGGCACCTTTGCCGGTGGAGCTGTGCATGGGGTGTGTTTGGAACATTTTGTTACCAGCCGAGTCCAAAATTCAGCCGTTCCCCATCTCTAGCCCAGGAAGGAGATAGAACCGGTTTTGTGGTGCCTTTCAGCTGCCTACCGGGGTACTGTAAAAACTACCAACAGAACTCGTTTCTGGCACCTTTGCCGGTGGAGTTGTGCATGGCGTGTGTTTGGAACATTTTGTCAGCAGCCGAGTCCAAAACTCAGCTGTTCCCCATCTCAGCCCAGAAAGCAGGTAGAAAAACTTTTGTGGTGCCTTTCAGCTGCCTACCGGGGTAGTGTAAAAACTACCAACAGAACTCATTTCTGGCACCTTCCCCGGTGGAGTTGTGCATGGGGTGTGTTTGGAACATTTTGTTACCAGCCGAGTCCAAAATTCAGCCGTTCCCCATCTCAGCCCAGAAAGCAGGTAGAACAAGTTTTGTGGTGCCTTTCTGCTGCCTACCGGGGTAGTGTAAAAACTACCAACAGAACTCGTTTCTGGCACCTTCCCCGGTGGAGTTGTGCATGGGGTGTGTTTGGAACATTTTGTCAGCAGCCGAGTCCAAAACTCAGCTTTTCCCCATCTCAGCCCAGAAAGCAGGTAGAACAAGTTTTGTGGTGCCTTTCAGCTGCCTACCGGGGTACTGTAAAAACTACCAACAGAACTCGTTTCTGGCACCTTCCCCGGTGGAGTTGTGCATGGGGTGTGTTTGGAACATTTTGTCACCAGCCGAGTCCAAAATTCAGCCGTTCCCCATCTCAGCCCAGAAAGCAGGTAGAACAAGTTTTGTGGTGCCTTTCAGCTGCCTACCGGGGTAGTGTAAAAACTACCAACAGAACTCGTTTCTGGCACCTTCCCCGGTGGAGTTGTGCATGGGGTGTGTTTGGAACATTTTGTTACCAGCCAAGTCCAAAATTCAGCCGTTCCCCATCTCTAGCCCAGGAAGCAGATAAGAACAGGTTTTATGGTGCCTTTCAGCTGCCTACCGGGGTACTGTAAAAACTACCAACAGAACTCGTTTCTGGCACCTTCCCCGGTGGAGCTGTGCATGGGGTGTGTTTGGAACATTTTGTCAGCAGCCGAGTCCAAAACTCGGCTGTTCCCCATCTCAGCCCAGAAAGCAGGTAGAACAAGTTTTGTGGTGCCTTTCAGCTGCCTACCGGGGTACTGTAAAAACTACCAACAGAACTCGTTTTTGGCACCTTCCTCGGTGGAGCTGTGCATGGGGTGTGTTTGGAACATTTTGTCAGCAGCCGAGTCCAAAACTCAGCTGTTCCCCATCTCAGCCCAGAAAGCAGGTAGAACAAGTTTGTGGTGCCTTTCAGCTGCCTGCCGGGGTAGTGTAAAAACTACCAACAGAACTCGTTCTGGCACCTTTGCCGGTGGAGCTGTGCATGGGGTGTGTTTGGAACATTTTGTTACCAGCCGAGTCCAAAATTCAGCCGTTCCCCATCTCTAGCCCAGGAAGAAGATAGAACCGGTTTTGTGGTGCCTTTCAGCTGCCTACCGGGGTACTGTAAAAACTACCAACAGAACTCGTTTTTGGCACCTTCCCCGGTGGAGTTGTGCATGGGGTGTGTTTGGAACATTTTGTCACCAGCCGAGTCCAAAATTCAGCGATTCCCCATCTAAGCCCAGAAAGCAGGTAGAACAAGTTTTGTGGTGCCTTTCAGCTGCCTACCGGGGTAGTGTAAAAACTACTAAAAGAACTCCTTTCTCGCACCTTCCCCGGTGGAGCTGTGCATGGGGTGTGTTTGGAACATTTTGTCACCAGCCAAGTCCAAAATTCAGCCGTTCCCCATCGCAGCCCAGAAAGCAGGTAGAACAAGTTTTGTGGTGCCTTTCAGCTGCCTACTGGGGTAGTGTAAAAACTACCAACAGAACTCGTTTCTGGCACCTTCCCCGGTGGAGTTGTGCATGGGGTGTGTTTGGAACATTTTGTCACCAGCCGAGTCCAAAATTCAGCTGTTCCCCATCTCAGCCCAGAAAGCAGGTAGAACAAGTTTTATGGTGCCTTTCAGCTGCCTACCGGGGTAGTGTAAAAACTACCAACAGAACTCGTTTTTGGCACCTTCCCCGGTGGAGCTGTGCATGGGGTGTGTTTGGAACATTTTGTTACCAGCCGAGTCCAAAATTCAGCCGTTCCCCATCTCAGCCCAGAAAGCAGGTAGAACAAGTTTTGTGGTGCCTTTCAGCTGCCTACCGGGGTAGTGTAAAAACTACCAACAGAACTCGTTTCTGGCACCTTCCCCGGTGGAGGTGTGCATGGGGTGTGTTTGGAACATTTTGTCAGCAGCCGAGTACAAAATTCAGCCGTTCCCCATCTCAGCCCAGAAAGCAGGTAGAACAAGTTTTGTGGTGCCTTTCAGCTGCCTACCGGGGTAGTGTAAAAACTACCAACAGAACTCGTTTCTGGCACCTTCCCCGGTGGAGCTGTGCATGGGGTGTGTTTAGAACATTTTGTTACCAGCCGAGTCCAAAACTCAGCTGTTCCCCATCTCACCCCAGAAAGCAGGTAGAACAAGTTTTGTGGTGCCTTTCAGCTGCCTACCGGGGTAGTGTAAAAACTACCAACAGAACTCGTTTCTGGCACCTTCCTCGGTGGAGTTGTGCATGGGGTGTGTTTGGAACATTTTGTCACCAGCCGAGTCCAAAATTCAGCCGTTCCCCATCTCAGCCCAGAAAGCAGGTAGAACAAGTTTTGTGGTGCCTTTCAGCTGCCTACCAGGGTAGTGTAAAAACTACCAACAGAACTCGTTTCTGGCACCTTCCCCGGTGGAGTTGTGCATGGGGTGTGTTTGGAACATTTTGTCACCAGCCGAGTACAAAATTCAGCCGTTCCCCATCTCAGCCCAGAAAGCAGGTAGAACAAGTTTTGTGGTGCCTTTCAGCTGCCTACCGGGGTAGTGTAAAAACTACCAACAGAACTCGTTTCTGGCACCTTCCCCGGTGGAGCTGTGCATGGGGTGTGTTTAGAACATTTTGTTACCAGCCGAGTCCAAAACTCAGCGATTCCCCATCTCAGCCCAGAAAGCAGGTAGAACAAGTTTTGTGGTGCCTTTCAGCTGCCTACCGGGGTAGTGTAAAAACTACCAACAGAACTCGTTTCTGGCACCTTCCTCGGTGGAGTTGTGCGTGGGGTGTGTTTGGAACATTTTGTCACCAGCCGAGTCCAAAATTCAGCTGTTCCCCATCTCAGCCCAGAAAGCAGGTAGAACAAGTTTTGTGGTGCCTTTCAGCTGCCTACCAGGGTAGTGTAAAAACTACCAACAGAACTCGTTTCTGGCACCTTCCCCGGTGGAGTTGTGCATGGGGTGTGTTTGGAACATTTTGTCACCAGCCGAGTCCAAAATTCAGCGATTCCCCATCTCAGCCCAGAAAGCAGGTAGAAAAACTTTTGTGGTGCCTTTCAGCTGCCTACCGGGGTAGTGTAAAAACTACCAACAGAACTCGTTTCTGGCACCTTCCCCGGTGGAGCTGTGCATGGGGTGTGTTTGGAACATTTTGTCAGCAGCCGAGTCCAAAATTCAGCGATTCCCCATCTCAGCCCAGAAAGAAGGTAGAACAAGTTTTGTGGTGCCTTTCAGCTGCCTACCGGGGTAGTGTAAAAACTACCAACAGAACTCGTTTCTGGCACCTTCCCCGGTGGTGTTGTGCATGGGGTGTGTTTGGAACATTTTGTCACCAGCCGAGTCCAAAATTCAGCCGTTCCCCATCTCAGCCCAGAAAGCAGGTAGAACAAGTTTTGTGGTGCCTTTCAGCTGCCTACCGGGGTAGTGTAAAAACTACCAACAGAACTCGTTTATGGCGCCTTCCCCGGTGGAGTTGTGCATGGGGTGTGTTTGGAACATTTTGTCACCAGCCGAGTCCAAAATTCAGCGATTCCCCATCTCAGCCCAGAAAGCAGGTAGAACAAGTTTTATGGTGCCTTTCAGCTGCCTACCGGGGTAGTGTAAAAACTACCAACAGAACTCGTTTCTGGCACCTTCCCCGGTGGAGGTGTGCATGGGGTGTGTTTGGAACATTTTGTTACCAGCCGAGTCCAAAATTCAGCCGTTCCCCATCTCAGCCCAGAAAGCAGGTAGAACAAGTTTTGTGGTGCCTTTCAGCTGCCTACCGGGGTAGTGTAAAAACTACCAACAGAACTCGTTTCTGGCACCTTCCCCGGTGGAGCTGTGCATGGGGTGTGTTTGGAACATTTTGTCACCAGCCGAGTCCAAAATTCAGCCGTTCCCCATCTCAGCCCAGAAAGCAGGTAGAACAAGTTTTGTGGTGCCTTTCAGCTGCCTACCGGGGTAGTGTAAAAACTACCAAAAGAACTCGTTTCTGGCACCTTCCCCGGTGGAGTTGTGCATGGGGTGTGTTTAGAACATTTTGTTACCAGCCGAGTCCAAAACTCAGCCGTTCCCCATCTCAGCCCAGAAAGCAGGTAGAAAAACTTTTGTGGTGCCTTTCTCTTGCCTACCGGGGTAGTGTAAAAACTACCAACAGAACTCATTTCTGGCACCTTCCCCACTGGAGTTGTGCATGGGGTGTGTTTGGAACATTTTGTCACCAGTCGAGTCCAAAAGTCAGCTGTTCCCCATCTCTAGCCCAGAAAGCAGGTAGAACAAGTTTTGTGGTGCCTTTCAGCTGCCTACCGGGGTACTGTAAAAACTACCAACAGAACTCGTTTCTGGCTCCTTTGCCGGTGGAGCTGTGCATGGGGTGTGTTTGGAACATTTTGTTACCAGCCGAGTCCAAAACTCAGCTGTTCTCCATCTCAGCCCAGAAAGCAGGTAGAAAAACTTTTGTGGTGCCTTTCAGCTGCCCACCGGGGTAGTGTAAAAACTACCAACAGAACTCGTTTCTGGCACCTTCCTCGGTGGAGTTGTGCATGGGGTGTGTTTGGAACATTTTGTCAGCAGCCGAGTCCAAAACTCAGCTGTTCCCCATCTCAGCCCAGAAAGCAGGTAGAAAAACTTTTGTGGTGCCTTTCAGCTGCCTACCGGGGTAGTGTAAAAACTACCAACAGAACTCGTTTCTGGCACCTTCCCTGGTGGAGTTGTGCATGGGGTGTGTTTGGAACATTTTGTCACCAGCCGAGTCCAAAATTCAGCGATTCCCCATCTCAGCCCAGAAAGCAGGTAGAACAAGTTTTGTGGTGCCTTTCAGCTGCCTACCGGGGTAGTGTAAAAACTACCAACAGAACTCGTTTCTGGCACCTTCCCCACTGGAGTTGTGCATGGGGTGTGTTTGGAACATTCTCTCACCAGCCAAGTCCAAAATTCAGCTCTTCCCCAACTCTAGCCCAGAAAGCAGGTAGAAAAACTTTTGTGGTGCCTTTCAGCTGCCTACCAGGGTACTGTAAAAACTACCAACAGAACTCGTTTCTGGCACCTTCCCCGGTGGAGTTGTGCATGGGGTGTGTTTGGAACATTCTGTCACCAGCCGAGTCCAAAATTCAGCTGTTCCCCATCTCTAGCCCAGAAAGCAGGTAGAACCGGTTTTGTGGTGCCTTTCAGCTGCCTACCGGGGTAGTGTAAAAACTACCAACAGAACTCGTTTCTGGCACCTTCCCCGATGGAGTTGTAGATGAGGTGTGTTTGGAACATTCTGTCACCAGCCGAGTCCAAAATTCAGCTGTTCCCCATCTCTAGCCCAGGAAGCAGATAGAACCGGTTTTGTGGTGCCTTTCCGCTGCCTACCGGGGTGGTGTAAAAACTACCAACAGAACTCGTTTCTGGCACCTTCCCCGGTGGAGTTGTGCATGGGGTGTGTTTGGAACATTTTGTCAGCAGCCGAGTCCAAAATTCAGCCGTTCCCCATCTCAGCCCAGAAAGCAGGTAGAACAAGTTTTGTGGTGCCTTTCAGCTGCCTACCGGGGTAGTGTAAAAACTACCAACAGAACGCGTTTCTGGCACCTTCCCCAGTGGAGTTGTGCATGGGGTGTGTTTGGAACATTTTGTCACCAGCCGAGTCCAAAATTCAGCCGTTCCCCATCTCAGCCCAGAAAGCAGGTAGAAAAACTTTTGTGGTGCCTTTCTCTTGCCTACCGGGGTAGTGTAAAAACTACCAACAGAACTCATTTCTGGCACCTTCACCGGTGGAGTTGTGCATGGGGTGTGTTTGGAACATTCTGTCACCAGCCGAGTCCAAAATTCAGCTGTTCCCCATCTCTAGCCCAGGAAGCAGATAAGAACCGGTTTTATGGTGCCTTTCAGCTGCCTACCGGGGTACTGTAAAAACTACCAACAGAACTCGTTTCTGGCTCCTTTGCCGGTGGAGCTGTGCATGGGGTGTGTTTGGAACATTTTGTTACCAGCCGAGTCCAAAACTCAGCTGTTCTCCATCTCAGCCCAGAAAGCAGGTAGAAAAACTTTTGTGGTGCCTTTCAGCTGCCTACCGGGGTAGTGTAAAAACTACCAACAGAACTCGTTTCTGGCACCTTCCTCGGTGGAGTTGTGCATGGGGTGTGTTTGGAACATTTTGTCAGCAGCCGAGTCCAAAACTCAGCTGTTCCCCATCTCAGCCCAGAAAGCAGGTAGAAAAACTTTTGTGGTGCCTTTCAGCTGCCTACCGGGGTAGTGTAAAAACTACCAACAGAACTCGTTTCTGGCACCTTCCCCGGTGGAGCTGTGCATGGGGTGTGTTTGGAACATTTTGTCACCAGCCGAGTCCAAAATTCAGCGATTCCCCATCTCAGCCCAGAAAGCAGGTAGAACAAGTTTTGTGGTGCCTTTCAGCTGCCTACCGGGGTAGTGTAAAAACTACCAACAGAACTCGTTTCTGGCACCTTCCCCGGTGGAGTTGTGCATGGCGTGTGTTTGGAACATTCTCTCACCAGCCGAGTCCAAAATTCAGCTCTTCCCCATCTCTAGCCCAGAAAGCAGGTAGAAAAACTTTTGTGGTGCCTTTCAGCTGCCTACCAGGGTACTGTAAAAACTACCAACAGAACTCGTTTCTGGCACCTTCCCCGGTGGAGTTGTGCATGGGGTGTGTTTGGAACATTCTGTCACCAGCCGAGTCCAAAATTCAGCTGTTCCCCATCTCAGCCCAGAAAGCAGGTAGAACAAGTTTTGTGGTGCCTTTCAGCTGCCTACCGGGGTAGTGTAAAAAACTACCAACAGAACTCGTTTCTGGCACCTTCCCCACTGGAGTTGTGCATGGGGTGTGTTTGGAACATTCTGTCACCAGCCGAGTCCAAAACTCAGCTGTTCCCCATCTCTAGCCCAGGAAGCAGATAGAACCGGTTTTGTGGTGCCTTTCAGCTGCCCACCGGGGTAGTGTAAAAACTACCAACAGAACTCGTTTCTGGCACCTTCCCCGGTGGAGTTGTGCATGGGGTGTGTTTGGAACATTCTGTCACCAGCCGAGTCCAAAATTCAGCTGTTCCCCATCTCTAGCCCAGGAAGCAGATAGAACCGGTTTTGTGGTGCCTTTCAGCTGCCTACCGGGGTAGTGTAAAAACTACCAACAGAACTCGTTTCTGGCACCTTCCCCGGTGGAGTTGTAGATGGGGTGTGTTTGGAACATTCTGTCACCAGCCGAGTCCAAAATTCAGCTGTTCCCCATCTCTAGCCCAGGAAGCAGATAGAACCGGTTTTGTGGTGCCTTTCCGCTGCCTACCGGGGTGGTGTAAAAACTACCAACAGAACTCGTTTCTGGCACCTTCCCCGGTGGAGTTGTGCATGGGGTGTGTTTGGAACATTTTGTCAGCAGCCGAGTCCAAAATTCAGCCGTTCCCCATCTCAGCCCAGAAAGCAGGTAGAACAAGTTTTGTGGTGCCTTTCAGCTGCCTACCGGGGTAGTGTAAAAACTACCAACAGAACTCGTTTCTGGCACCTTTGCGGGTGGAGTTGTGCATGGGGTGTGTTTGGAACATTTTGTCACCAGCCGAGTCCAAAATTCAGCCGTTCCCCATCTCAGCCCAGAAAGCAGGTATGAACAAGTTTTGTGGTGCCTTTCAGCTGCCTACCGGGGTAGTGTAAAAACTACCAACAGAACTCGTTTCTGGCACCTTCCCCGGTGGAGTTGTGCATGGGGTGTGTTTGGAACATTCTGTCACCAGCCGAGTCCAAAATTCAGCTGTTCCCCATCTCTAGCCCAGGAAGCAGATAAGAACCGGTTTTATGGTGCCTTTCAGCTGCCTACCGGGGTACTGTAAAAACTACCAACAGAACTCGTTTCTTGCACCTTTGCCGGTGGAGCTGTGCATGGGGTGTGTTTGGAACATTTTGTTACCAGCCGAGTCCAAAACTCAGCTGTTCTCCATCTCAGCCCAGAAAGCAGGTAGAAAAACTTTTGTGGTGCCTTTCAGCTGCCTACCGGGGTAGTGTAAAAACTACCAACAGAACTCGTTTCTGGCACCTTCCTCGGTGGAGTTGTGCATGGGGTGTGTTTGGAACATTTTGTCAGCAGCCGAGTCCAAAACTCAGCTGTTCCCCATCTCAGCCCAGAAAGCAGGTAGAAAAACTTTTGTGGTGCCTTTCAGCTGCCTACCGGGGTAGTGTAAAAACTACCAACAGAACTCGTTTCTGGCACCTTCCCCGGTGGAGTTGTGCATGGGGTGTGTTTGGAACATTTTGTCACCAGCCGAGTCCAAAATTCAGCGATTCCCCATCTCAGCCCAGAAAGCAGGTAGAACAAGTTTTGTGGTGCCTTTCAGCTGCCTACCGGGGTAGTGTAAAAACTACCAACAGAACTCGTTTCTGGCACCTTCCCCGGTGGAGTTGTGCATGGGGTGTGTTTGGAACATTCTCTCACCAGCCAAGTCCAAAATTCAGCTCTTCCCCATCTCAGCCCAGAAAGCAGGTAGAAAAACTTTTGTGGTGCCTTTCAGCTGCCTACCAGGGTACTGTAAAAACTACCAACAGAACTCGTTTCTGGCACCTTCCCCGGTGGAGTTGTGCATGGGGTGTGTTTGGAACATTTTGTCACCAGCCGAGTCCAAAATTCAGCTGTTCCCCATCTCAGCCCAGAAAGCAGGTAGAACAAGTTTTGTGGTGCCTTTCGGCTGCCTACCGGGGTAGTGTAAAAACTACCAACAGAACTCGTTTCTGGCACCTTCCCCGGTGGAGTTGTGCATGGGGTGTGTTTGGAACATTTTGTCACCAGCCGAGTCCAAAACTCAGCTGTTCCCCATCTCAGCCCAGGAAGCAGATAGAACCGGTTTTGTGGTGCCTTTCAGCTGCCCACCGGGGTAGTGTAAAAACTACCAACAGAACTCGTTTCTGGCACCTTCCCCGGTGGAGTTGTGCATGGGGTGTGTTTGGAACATTTTGTCACCAGCCGAGTCCAAAATTCAGCTGTTCCCCATCTCTAGCCCAGGAAGCAGATAGAACCGGTTTTGTGGTGCCTTTCCGCTGCCTACCGGGGTGGTGTAAAAACTACCAACAGAACTCGTTTCTGGCACCTTCCCCGGTGGAGTTGTGCATGGGGTGTGTTTGGAACATTTTGTCAGCAGCCGAGTCCAAAATTCAGCTGTTCCCCATCTCAGCCCAGAAAGCAGGTAGAAAAACTTTGGTGGTGCCTTTCAGCTGCCTACCGGGGTAGTGTAAAAACTACCAACAGAACTCGTTTCTGGCACCTTCCCCGGTGGAGTTGTGCATGGGGTGTGTTTGGAACATTTTGTCACCAGCCGAGTCCAAAATTCAGCCGTTCCCCATCTCAGCCCAGAAAGCAGGTATGAACAAGTTTTGTGGTGCCTTTCAGCTGCCTACCAGGGTACTGTAAAAACTACCAACAGAACTCGTTTCTGGCACCTTCCCCGGTGGAGTTGTGCATGGGGTGTGTTTGGAACATTCTGTCACCAGCCGAGTCCAAAATTCAGCTGTTCCCCATCTCAGCCCAGAAAGCAGGTAGAACAAGTTTTGTGGTGCCTTTCAGCTGCCTACCGGGGTAGTGTAAAAACTACCAACAGAACTCGTTTCTGGCACCTTCCCCGGTGGAGTTGTGCATGGGGTGTGTTTGGAACATTTTGTCACCAGCCGAGTCCAAAACTCAGCTGTTCCCCATCTGTAGCCCAGGAAGCAGATAGAACCGGTTTTGTGGTGCCTTTCAGCTGCCCACCGGGGTAGTGTAAAAACTACCAACAGAACTCGTTTCTGGCACCTTCCCCGGTGGAGTTGTGCATGGGGTGTGTTTGGAACATTCTGTCACCAGCCGAGTCCAAAATTCAGCTGTTCCCCATCTCTAGCCCAGGAAGCAGATAGAACCGGTTTTGTGGTGCCTTTCAGCTGCCTACCGGGGTAGTGTAAAAACTACCAACAGAACTCGTTTCTGGCACCTTCCCCGGTGGAGTTGTAGATGGGGTGTGTTTGGAACATTCTGTCACCAGCCGAGTCCAAAATTCAGCTGTTCCCCATCTCTAGCCCAGGAAGCAGATAGAACCGGTTTTGTGGTGCCTTTCCGCTGCCTACCGGGGTGGTGTAAAAACTACCAACAGAACTCGTTTCTGGCACCTTCCCCGGTGGAGTTGTGCATGGGGTGTGTTTGGAACATTTTGTCAGCAGCCGAGTCCAAAATTCAGCCGTTCCCCATCTCAGCCCAGAAAGCAGGTAGAAAAACTTTGGTGGTGCCTTTCAGCTGCCTACCGGGGTAGTGTAAAAACTACCAACAGAACTCGTTTCTGGCACCTTCCCCGGTGGAGTTGTGCATGGGGTGTGTTTGGAACATTCTGTCACCAGCCGAGTCCAAAATTCAGCTGTTCCCCATCTCTAGCCCAGGAAGCAGATAGAACCGGTTTTGCGGTGCCTTTCAGCTGCCTACCGGGGTAGTGTAAAAACTACCAACAGAACTCGTTTCTGGCACCTTCCCCGGTGGAGTTGTGCATGGGGTGTGTTTGGAACATTCTGTCACCAGCCGAGTCCAAAATTCAGCTGTTCCCCATCTCTAGCCCAGGAAGCAGATAGAACCGGTTTTGCGGTGCCTTTCAGCTGCCTACCGGGGTAGTGTAAAAACTACCAACAGAACTCATTTCTGGCACCTTCCCCGGTGGAGTTGTGCATGGGGTGTGTTTGGAACATTCTGTCACCAGCCGAGTCCAAAACTCAGCTGTTCCCCATCTCTAGCCCAGGAAGCAGATAGAACCGGTTTTGTGGTGCCTTTCAGCTGCCCACCGGGGTAGTGTAAAAACTACCAACAGAACTCGTTTCTGGCACCTTCCCCGGTGGAGTTGTGCATGGGGTGTGTTTGGAACATTTTGTCACCAGCCGAGTCCAAAATTCAGCTGTTCCCCATCTCTAGCCCAGGAAGCAGATAGAACCGGTTTTGTGGTGCCTTTCCGCTGCCTACCGGGGTGGTGTAAAAACTACCAACAGAACTCGTTTCTGGCACCTTCCCCGGTGGAGTTGTGCATGGGGTGTGTTTGGAACATTTTGTCAGCAGCCGAGTCCAAAATTCAGCTGTTCCCCATCTCAGCCCAGAAAGCAGGTAGAAAAACTTTGGTGGTGCCTTTCAGCTGCCTACCGGGGTAGTGTAAAAACTACCAACAGAACTCGTTTCTGGCACCTTCCCCGGTGGAGTTGTGCATGGGGTGTGTTTGGAACATTTTGTCACCAGCCGAGTCCAAAATTCAGCCGTTCCCCATCTCAGCCCAGAAAGCAGGTATGAACAAGTTTTGTGGTGCCTTTCAGCTGCCTACCAGGGTACTGTAAAAACTACCAACAGAACTCGTTTCTGGCACCTTCCCCGGTGGAGTTGTGCATGGGGTGTGTTTGGAACATTCTGTCACCAGCCGAGTCCAAAATTCAGCTGTTCCCCATCTCAGCCCAGAAAGCAGGTAGAACAAGTTTTGTGGTGCCTTTCAGCTGCCTACCGGGGTAGTGTAAAAACTACCAACAGAACTCGTTTCTGGCACCTTCCCCGGTGGAGTTGTGCATGGGGTGTGTTTGGAACATTTTGTCACCAGCCGAGTCCAAAACTCAGCTGTTCCCCATCTGTAGCCCAGGAAGCAGATAGAACCGGTTTTGTGGTGCCTTTCAGCTGCCCACCGGGGTAGTGTAAAAACTACCAACAGAACTCGTTTCTGGCACCTTCCCCGGTGGAGTTGTGCATGGGGTGTGTTTGGAACATTCTGTCACCAGCCGAGTCCAAAATTCAGCTGTTCCCCATCTCTAGCCCAGGAAGCAGATAGAACCGGTTTTGTGGTGCCTTTCAGCTGCCTACCGGGGTAGTGTAAAAACTACCAACAGAACTCGTTTCTGGCACCTTCCCCGGTGGAGTTGTAGATGGGGTGTGTTTGGAACATTCTGTCACCAGCCGAGTCCAAAATTCAGCTGTTCCCCATCTCTAGCCCAGGAAGCAGATAGAACCGGTTTTGTGGTGCCTTTCCGCTGCCTACCGGGGTGGTGTAAAAACTACCAACAGAACTCGTTTCTGGCACCTTCCCCGGTGGAGTTGTGCATGGGGTGTGTTTGGAACATTTTGTCAGCAGCCGAGTCCAAAATTCAGCCGTTCCCCATCTCAGCCCAGAAAGCAGGTAGAAAAACTTTGGTGGTGCCTTTCAGCTGCCTACCGGGGTAGTGTAAAAACTACCAACAGAACTCGTTTCTGGCACCTTCCCCGGTGGAGTTGTGCATGGGGTGTGTTTGGAACATTCTGTCACCAGCCGAGTCCAAAATTCAGCTGTTCCCCATCTCTAGCCCAGGAAGCAGATAGAACCGGTTTTGCGGTGCCTTTCAGCTGCCTACCGGGGTAGTGTAAAAACTACCAACAGAACTCGTTTCTGGCACCTTCCCCGGTGGAGTTGTGCATGGGGTGTGTTTGGAACATTCTGTCACCAGCCGAGTCCAAAATTCAGCTGTTCCCCATCTCTAGCCCAGGAAGCAGATAGAACCGGTTTTGCGGTGCCTTTCAGCTGCCTACCGGGGTAGTGTAAAAACTACCAACAGAACTCATTTCTGGCACCTTCCCCGGTGGAGTTGTGCATGGGGTGTGTTTGGAACATTCTGTCACCAGCCGAGTCCAAAACTCAGCTGTTCCCCATCTCTAGCCCAGGAAGCAGATAGAACCGGTTTTGTGGTGCCTTTCAGCTGCCCACCGGGGTAGTGTAAAAACTACCAACAGAACTCGTTTCTGGCACCTTCCCCGGTGGAGTTGTGCGTGGGGTGTGTTTGGAACATTCTGTCACCAGCCAAGTCCAAAATTCAGCCGTTCCCCATCTCTAGCCCAGAAAGTAGGTAGAGAAACTTTTGTGGTGCCTTTCTCTTCCCTACCGGGGTAGTGTAAAAACTACCAACAGAACTCGTTTCTGGCACCTTCCCCGGTGGAGTTGTGCATGGGGTGTGTTTGGAACATTTTGTCACCAGCCGAGTCCAAAAATCAGCTGTTCCCCATCTCTAGCCCAGGAAGCAGATAGAACCGGTTTTGTGGTGCCTTTCAGCTGCCTACCGGGGTAGTGTAAAAACTACCAACAGAACTCGTTTCTGGCACCTTCCCCACTGGAGTTGTGCATGGGGTGTGTTTGGAACATTCTGTCACCAGCCGAGTCCAAAACTCAGCTGTTCCCCATTTTAGCCCAGAAAGCAGGTAGAAAAACTTTTGTGGTGCCTTTCCTTGCCTACCGGGGTAGTGTAAAAACTACCAAAAGAACTCGTTTCTGGCACCTTCCCCGGTGGAGTTGTGCATGGGGTGTGTTTGGAACATTCTGTCACCAGCCGAGTCCAAAATTCAGCTGTTCCCCATCTCAGCCCAGGAAGCACATAGAACCGGTTTTGTGGTGCCTTTCAGCTGCCTACCGGGGTAGTGTAAAAACTACCAACAGAACTCATTTCTGGCACCTTCCCCGGTGGAGTTGTGCATGGGGTGTGTTTGGAACATTTTGTCACCAGCCGAGTCCAAAACTCAGCTGTTCCCCATCTCTAGCCCAGGAAGCAGATAGAACCGGTTTTGTGGTGCCTTTCAGCTGCCTACCGGGGTAGTGTAAAAACTACCAACAGAACTCGTTTCTGGCACCTTCCCCGGTGGAGTTGTGCATGGGGTGTGTTTGGAACATTTTGTCACCAGCCGAGTCCAAAATTCAGCTGTTCCCCATCTCAGCCCAGAAAGCAGGTACAACAAGTTTTGTGGTGCCTTTCTCTTGCCTACCGGGGTAGTGTAAAAACTACCAACAGAACTCGTTTCTGGCACCTTCCCCGGTGGAGTTGTGCATGGGGTGTGTTTGGAACATTCTGTCACCAGCCGAGTCCAAAATTCAGCTGTTCCCCATCTCTAGCCCAGGAAGCAGATAGAACCGGTTTTGTGGTGCCTTTCAGCTGCCTACCGGGGTAGTGTAAAAACTACCAACAGAACTCGTTTCTGGCACCTTCCCCGGTGGAGGTGTGCATGGGGTGTGTTTGGAACATTTTGTCACCAGCCGAGTCCAAAATTCAGCCGCTCCCCATCTCAGCCCAGAAAGCAGGTAGAACAAGTTTTGTGGTGCCTTTCAGCTGCCTACCGGGGTAGTGTAAAAACTACCAACAGAACTCGTTTCTGGCACCTTCCCCGGTGGAGCTGTGCATGGGGTGTGTTTGGAACATTTTGTCACCAGCCGAGTCCAAAATTCAGCCGTTCCCCATCTCAGCCCAGAAAGCAGGTAGAAAAACTTTTGTGGTGCCTTTCAGCTGCCTACCGGGGTAGTGTAAAAACTACCAACAGAACTCGTTTCTGGCACCTTCCCCGGTGGAGTTGTGCATGGGGTGTGTTTGGAACATTTTATCAGCAGCTGAGTCCAAAACTCAGCTGTTCCCCATCTCTAGCCCAGGAAGCAGATAGAACCGGTTTTGTGGTGCCTTTCAGCTGCCCACCTTGGTAGTGTAAAAACTACCAACAGAACTCGTTTCTGGCACCTTCCCCGGTGGAGTTGTGCGTGGGGTGTGTTTGGAACATTCTGTCACCAGCCAAGTCCAAAATTCAGCCGTTCCCCATCTCTAGCCCAGAAAGTAGGTAGAGAAACTTTTGTGGTGCCTTTCTCTTCCCTACCGGGGTAGTGTAAAAACTACCAACAGAACTCGTTTCTGGCACCTTCCCCGGTGGAGTTGTGCATGGGGTGTGTTTGGAACATTTTGTCACCAGCCGAGTCCAAAATTCAGCTGTTCCCCATCTCTAGCCCAGGAAGCAGATAGAACCGGTTTTGTGGTGCCTTTCAGCTGCCTACCGGGGTAGTGTAAAAACTACCAACAGAACTCGTTTCTGGCACCTTCCCCGGTGGAGTTGTAGATGGGGTGTGTTTGGAACATTTTGTCAGCAGCCGAGTCCAAAACTCAGCTGTTCCCCATTTTAGCCCAGAAAGCAGGTAGAAAAACTTTTGTGGTGCCTTTCCTTGCCTACCGGGGTAGTGTAAAAACTACCAAAAGAACTCATTTCTGGCACCTTCCTCGGTGGAGTTGTGCATGGGGTGTGTTTGGAACATTTTGTCACCAGCCGAGTCCAAAACTCAGCCGTTCCCCATCTCAGCCCAGAAAGCAGGTAGAAAAACTTTTGTGGTGCCTTTCTCTTGCCTACCGGGGTAGTGTAAAAACTACCAACAGAACTCGTTTCTGGCACCTTCCCCGGTGGAGTTGTGCATGGGGTGTGTTTGGAACATTCTCTCACCAGCCGAGTCCAAAATTCAGCCGTTCCCCATCTCAGCCCAGAAAGCAGGTAGAACAAGTTTTGTGGTGCCTTTCCGCTGCCTACCGGTGTAATGTAAAAACTACCAACAGAACTCGTTTCTGGCACCTTCCCCGGTGGAGTTTTGCATGGGGTGTGTTTGGAACATTCTGTCACCAGCCGAGTCCAAAATTCAGCTGTTCCCCATCTCAGCCCAGAAAGCAGGTAGAACAAGTTTTGTGGTGCCTTTCAGCTGCCTACCGGGGTAGTGTAAAAACTACCAACAGAACTCGTTTCTGGCACCTTCCCCACTGGAGTTGTGCATGGGGTGTGTTTGGAACATTTTGTCACCAGCCGAGTCCAAAACTCACCTGTTCCCCATCTCTAGCCCAGGAAGCAGATAGAACCGGTTTTGTGGTGCCTTTCAGCTGCCCACCGGGGTAGTGTAAAAACTACCAACAGAACTCGTTTCTGGCACCTTCCCCGGTGGAGTTGTGCGTGGGGTGTGTTTGGAACATTCTGTCACCAGCCAAGTCCAAAATTCAGCCGTTCCCCATCTCTAGCCCAGAAAGTAGGTAGAGAAACTTTTGTGGTGCCTTTCTCTTCCCTACCGGGGTAGTGTAAAAACTACCAACAGAACTCGTTTCTGGCACCTTCCCCGGTGGAGTTGTGCATGGGGTGTGTTTGGAACATTCTGTCACCAGCCGAGTCCAAAATTCAGCTGTTCCCCATCTCTAGCCCAGGAAGCAGATAGAACCGGTTTTGTGGTGCCTTTCAGCTGCCTACCGGGGTAGTGTAAAAACTACCAACAGAACTCGTTTCTGGCACCTTCCCCGGTGGAGTTGTGCATGGGGTGTGTTTGGAACATTCTGTCACCAGCCGAGTCCAAAATTCAGCTGTTCCCCATCTCTAGCCCAGGAAGCAGATAGAACCGGTTTTGTGGTGCCTTTCCGCTGCCTACCGGGGTGGTGTAAAAACTACCAACAGAACTCGTTTCTGGCACCTTCCCCACTGGAGTTGTGCATGGGGTGTGTTTGGAACATTTTGTCAGCAGCCGAGTCCAAAATTCAGCCGTTCCCCATCTCAGCCCAGAAAGCAGGTAGAACAAGTTTTGTGGTGCCTTTCAGCTGCCTACCGGGGTAGTGTAAAAACTACCAACAGAACTCGTTTCTGGCACCTTCCCCGGTGGAGTTGTGCATGGGGTGTGTTTGGAACATTTTGTCAGCAGCTGACTCCAAAATTCAGCTGTTCCCCATCTCTAGCCCAGGAAGCAGATAGAACCGGTTTTGTGGTGCCTTTCAGCTGCCCACCTTGGTAGTGTAAAAACTACCAACAGAACTCGTTTCTGGCACCTTCCCCGGTGGAGTTGTGCGTGGGGTGTGTTTGGAACATTCTGTCACCAGCCAAGTCCAAAATTCAGCCGTTCCCCATCTCTAGCCCAGAAAGTAGGTAGAGAAACTTTTGTGGTGCCTTTCTCTTCCCTACCGGGGTAGTGTAAAAACTACCAACAGAACTCGTTTCTGGCACCTTCCCCACTGGAGTTGTGCATGGGGTGTGTTTGGAACATTTTGTCAGCAGCCGAGTCCAAAATTCAGCGATTCCCCATCTCAGCCCAGAAAGCAGGTAGAACAAGTTTTGTGGTGCCTTTCAGCTGCCTACCGGGGTAGTGTAAAAACTACCAACAGAACTCGTTTCTGGCACCTTCCCCGGTGGAGTTGTAGATGGGGTGTGTTTGGAACATTTTGTCAGCAGCCGAGTCCAAAACTCAGCTGTTCCCCATTTTAGCCCAGAAAGCAGGTAGAAAAACTTTTGTGGTGCCTTTCCTTGCCTACCGGGGTAGTGTAAAAACTACCAAAAGAACTCATTTCTGGCACCTTCCTCGGTGGAGTTGTGCATGGGGTGTGTTTGGAACATTTTGTCACCAGCCGAGTCCAAAACTCAGCCGTTCCCCATCTCAGCCCAGAAAGCAGGTAGAACAAGTTTTGTGGTGCCTTTCAGCTGCCTACCGGGGTAGTGTAAAAACTACCAACAGAACTCGTTTCTGGCACCTTCCCCGGTGGAGTTGTGCATGGGGTGTGTTTGGAACATTCTCTCACCAGCCAAGTCCAAAATTCAGCTCTTCCCCATCTCTAGCCCAGAAAGCAGGTAGAAAAACTTTTGTGGTGCCTTTCAGCTGCCTACCAGGGTACTGTAAAAACTACCAACAGAACTCGTTTCTGGCACCTTCCCCGGTGGAGTTGTGCATGGGGTGTGTTTGGAACATTCTGTCACCAGCCGAGTCCAAAATTCAGCTGTTCCCCATCTCAGCCCAGAAAGCAGGTAGAACAAGTTTTGTGGTGCCTTTCAGCTGCCTACCTGGGTAGTGTAAAAACTACCAACAGAACTCGTTTCTGGCACCTTCCCCACTGGAGTTGTGCATGGGGTGTGTTTGGAACATTTTGTCACCAGCCGAGTCCAAAATTCAGCTGTTCCCCATCTCTAGCCCAGGAAGCAGATAGAACCGGTTTTGTGGTGCCTTTCAGCTGCCCACCGGGGTAGTGTAAAAACTACCAACAGAACTCGTTTCTGGCACCTTCCCCGGTGGAGTTGTGCATGGGGTGTGTTTGGAACATTCTGTCACCAGCCAAGTCCAAAATTCAGCCGTTCCCCATCTCTAGCCCAGAAAGTAGGTAGAGAAACTTTTGTGGTGCCTTTCTCTTCCCTACCGGGGTAGTGTAAAAACTACCAACAGAACTCGTTTCTGGCACCTTCCCCGGTGGAGTTGTGCATGGGGTGTGTTTGGAACATTCTGTCACCAGCCGAGTCCAAAATTCAGCTGTTCCCCATCTCTAGCCCAGGAAGCAGATAGAACCGGTTTTGTGGTGCCTTTCAGCTGCCTACCGGGGTAGTGTAAAAACTACCAACAGAACTCGTTTCTGGCACCTTCCCCGGTGGAGTTGTGCATGGGGTGTGTTTGGAACATTCTGTCACCAGCCGAGTCCAAAATTCAGCTGTTCCCCATCTCTAGCCCAGGAAGCAGATAGAACAAGTTTTGTGGTGCCTTTCCGCTGCCTACCGGGGTGGTGTAAAAACTACCAACAGAACTCGTTTCTGGCACCTTCCCCACTGGAGTTGTGCATGGGGTGTGTTTGGAACATTTTGTCAGCAGCCGAGTCCAAAATTCAGCCGTTCCCCATCTCAGCCCAGAAAGCAGGTAGAAAAACTTTGGTGGTGCCTTTCAGCTGCCTACCGGGGTAGTGTAAAAACTACCAACAGAACTCGTTTCTGGCACCTTCCCCGGTGGAGTTGTGCATGGGGTGTGTTTGGAACATTCTCTCACCAGCCGAGTCCAAAATTCAGCCGTTCCCCATCTCAGCCCAGAAAGCAGGTATGAACAAGTTTTGTGGTGCCTTTCAGCTGCCTACCGGGGTAGTGTAAAAACTACCAACAGAACTCGTTTCTGGCACCTTCCCCGGTGGAGTTGTGCATGGGGTGTGTTTGGAACATTCTCTCACCAGCCGAGTCCAAAATTCAGCTCTTCCCCATGTCTAGCCCAGGAAGCAGATAAGAACCGGTTTTATGGTGCCTTTCAGCTGCCTACCGGGGTAGTGTAAAAACTACCAACAGAACTCGTTTCTGGCACCTTCCCCGGTGGAGTTGTGCATGGGGTGTGTTTGGAACATTCTGTCACCAGCCGAGTCCAAAATTCAGCTGTTCCCCATCTCTAGCCCAGGAAGCAGATGGAACCGGTTTTGTGGTGCCTTTCAGCTGCCTACCGGGGTAGTGTAAAAACTACCAACAGAACTCGTTTCTGGCACCTTTGCGGGTGGAGTTGTGCATGGGGTGTGTTTGGAACATTTTGTCACCAGCCGAGTCCAAAACTCAGCTGTTCCCCATCTCAGCCCAGAAAGTAGGTAGAAAAACTTTAGTGGTGCCTTTCAGCTGCCTACCGGGGTAGTGTAAAAACTACCAACAGAACTCGTTTCTGGCACCTTCCCCGGTGGAGTTGTGCATGGGGTGTGTTTGGAACATTCTGTCACCAGCTGAGTCCAAAATTCAGCTGTCCCCCATCTCTAGCCCAGGAAGTAGATAGAACCGGTTTTGTGGTGCCTTTCAGCTGCCTACCGGGGTAGTGTAAAAACTACCAACAGAACTCGTTTCTGGCACCTTCCCCGGTGGAGGTGTGCATGGGGTGTGTTTGGAACATTTTGACAACAGCCGAGTCCAAAACTCAGCCGTTCCCCATCTCAGCCCAGAAAGCAGGTAGAACAAGTTTTGTGGTGCCTTTCAGCTGCCTACCGGGGTAGTGTAAAAACTACCAACAGAACTCGTTTCTGGCACCTTCCCCGGTGGAGGTGTGCATGGGGTGTGTTTGGAACATTTTGTCACCAGCCGAGTCCAAAATTCAGCTGTTCCCAATCTCAGCCCAGAAAGCAGGTAGAACAAGTTTTGTGGTGCCTTTCTGCTGCCTACCGGGGTAGTGTAAAAACTACCAACAGAACTCGTTTCTGGCACCTTCCCCGGTGGAGTTGTGCATGGGGTGTGTTTGGAACATTTTGTCAGCAGCCGAGTCCAAAACTCAGCTGTTCCCCATCTCTAGCCCAGGAAGCAGATAGAACCGGTTTTGTGGTGCATTTCAGCTGCCTACCGGGGTAGTGTAAAAACTACCAACAGAACTCGTTTCTGGCACCTTCCCCGGTGGAGTTGTGCGTGGGGTGTGTTTGGAACATTCTGTCACCAGCCAAGTCCAAAATTCAGCCGTTCCCCATCTCTAGCCCAGAAAGTAGGTAGAGAAACTTTTGTGGTGCCTTTCTCTTCCCTACCGGGGTAGTGTAAAAACTACCAACAGAACTCGTTTCTGGCACCTTCCCCGGTGGAGTTGTGCATGGGGTGTGTTTGGAACATTTTGTCACCAGCCGAGTCCAAAATTCAGCTGTTCCCCATCTCTAGCCCAGGAAGCAGATAGAACCGGTTTTGTGGTGCCTTTCAGCTGCCTACCGGGGTAGTGTAAAAACTACCAACAGAACTCGTTTCTGGCACCTTCCCCGGTGGAGTTGTGCATGGGGTGTGTTTGGAACATTCTGTCACCAGCCGAGTCCAAAATTCAGCTGTTCCCCATCTCTAGCCCAGGAAGCAGATAGAACCGGTTTTGTGGTGCCTTTCAGCTGCCTACCGGGGTAGTGTAAAAACTACCAACAGAACTCGTTTCTGGCACCTTCCCCGGTGGAGCTGTGCATGGGGTGTGTTTGGAACATTTTGTCACCAGCCGAGTCCAAAATTCAGCCGTTCCCCATCTCAGCCCAGAAAGCAGGTAGAACAAGTTTTGTGGTGCCTTTCAGCTGCCTACCAGGGTACTGTAAAAACTACCAACAGAACTCGTTTTTGGCACCTTCCCCGGTGGAGTTGTGCATGGGGTGTGTTTGGAACATTTTGTCAGCAGCCGAGTCCAAAATTCAGCCGTTCCCCATCTCAGCCCAGAAAGCAGGTAGAACAAGTTTGGTGGTGCCTTTCAGCTTCCTACCGGGGGAGTGTAAAAACTACCAACAGTACTCATTTCTGGCACCTTCCCCGGTGGAGTTGTGCATGGGGTGTGTTTGGAACATTCTGTCACCAGCCGAGTCCAAAATTCAGCCGTTCCCCATCTCAGCCCAGAAAGCAGGTAGAAAAACTTTGGTGGTGCCTTTCAGCTGCCTACCGGGGTAGTGTAAAAACTACCAACAGAACTCGTTTCTGGCACCTTCCCCGGTGGAGTTGTGCATGGGGTGTGTTTGGAACATTCTGTCACCAGCTGAGTCCAAAATTCAGCTGTCCCCCATCTCTAGCCCAGGAAGTAGATAGAACCGGTTTTGTGGTGCCTTTCAGCTGCCTACCGGGGTAGTGTAAAAACTACCAACAGAACTCGTTTCTGGCACCTTCCCCGGTGGAGGTGTGCATGGGGTGTGTTTGGAACATTTTGACAACAGCCGAGTCCAAAACTCAGCCGTTCCCCATCTCAGCCCAGAAAGCAGGTAGAACAAGTTTTGTGGTGCCTTTCAGCTGCCTACCGGGGTAGTGTAAAAACTACCAACAGAACTCGTTTCTGGCACCTTCCCCGGTGGAGGTGTGCATGGGGTGTGTTTGGAACATTTTGTCACCAGCCGAGTCCAAAATTCAGCTGTTCCCAATCTCAGCCCAGAAAGCAGGTAGAACAAGTTTTGTGGTGCCTTTCTGCTGCCTACCGGGGTAGTGTAAAAACTACCAACAGAACTCGTTTCTGGCACCTTCCCCGGTGGAGTTGTGCATGGGGTGTGTTTGGAACATTTTGTCAGCAGCCGAGTCCAAAACTCAGCTGTTCCCCATCTCTAGCCCAGGAAGCAGATAGAACCGGTTTTGTGGTGCCTTTCAGCTGCCTACCGGGGTAGTGTAAAAACTACCAACAGAACTCGTTTCTGGCACCTTCCCCGGTGGAGTTGTGCGTGGGGTGTGTTTGGAACATTCTGTCACCAGCCAAGTCCAAAATTCAGCCGTTCCCCATCTCTAGCCCAGAAAGTAGGTAGAGAAACTTTTGTGGTGCCTTTCTCTTCCCTACCGGGGTAGTGTAAAAACTACCAACAGAACTCGTTTCTGGCACCTTCCCCGGTGGAGTTGTGCATGGGGTGTGTTTGGAACATTTTGTCACCAGCCGAGTCCAAAATTCAGCTGTTCCCCATCTCTAGCCCAGGAAGCAGATAGAACCGGTTTTGTGGTGCCTTTCAGCTGCCTACCGGGGTAGTGTAAAAACTACCAACAGAACTCGTTTCTGGCACCTTCCCCGGTGGAGTTGTGCATGGGGTGTGTTTGGAACATTCTGTCACCAGCCGAGTCCAAAATTCAGCTGTTCCCCATCTCTAGCCCAGGAAGCAGATAGAACCGGTTTTGTGGTGCCTTTCAGCTGCCTACCGGGGTAGTGTAAAAACTACCAACAGAACTCGTTTCTGGCACCTTCCCCGGTGGAGCTGTGCATGGGGTGTGTTTGGAACATTTTGTCACCAGCCGAGTCCAAAATTCAGCCGTTCCCCATCTCAGCCCAGAAAGCAGGTAGAACAAGTTTTGTGGTGCCTTTCAGCTGCCTACCAGGGTACTGTAAAAACTACCAACAGAACTCGTTTTTGGCACCTTCCCCGGTGGAGTTGTGCATGGGGTGTGTTTGGAACATTTTGTCAGCAGCCGAGTCCAAAATTCAGCCGTTCCCCATCTCAGCCCAGAAAGCAGGTAGAACAAGTTTGGTGGTGCCTTTCAGCTTCCTACCGGGGGAGTGTAAAAACTACCAACAGTACTCATTTCTGGCACCTTCCCCGGTGGAGTTGTGCATGGGGTGTGTTTGGAACATTCTGTCACCAGCCGAGTCCAAAATTCAGCCGTTCCCCATCTCAGCCCAGAAAGCAGGTAGAAAAACTTTGGTGGTGCCTTTCAGCTGCCTACCGGGGTAGTGTAAAAACTACCAACAGAACTCGTTTCTGGCACCTTCCCCGGTGGAGTTGTGCATGGGGTGTGTTTGGAACATTCTGTCACCAGCCGAGTCCAAAATTCAGCCGTTCCCCATCTCTAGCCCAGGAAGCAGATAGAACCGGTTTTGTGGTGCCTTTCAGCTGCCTACCGGGGTAGTGTAAAAACTACCAAAAGAACTCGTTTCTGGCACCTTCCCCGGTGGAGTTGTGCATGGGGTGTGTTTGGAACATTCTGTCACCAGCCGAGTCCAAAATTCAGCTGTTCCCCATCTCTAGCCCAGGAAGCAGATAGAACCGGTTTTGTGGTGCCTTTCAGCTGCCTACCGGGGTAGTGTAAAAACTACCAACAGAACTCGTTTCTGGCACCTTCCCCGGTGGAGTTGTGCATGGGGTGTGTTTGGAACATTTTGTCAGCAGCCGAGTCCAAAATTCAGCCGTTCCCCATCTCAGCCCAGAAAGCAGGTACAACAAGTTTGGTGGTGCCTTTCAGCTTCCTACCGGGGGAGTGTAAAAACTACCAACAGTACTCGTTTCTGGCACCTTCCCCGGTGGAGTTGTGCATGGGGTGTGTTTGGAACATTTTGTCAGCAGCCGAGTCCAAAATTCAGCCGTTCCCCATCTCAGCCCAGAAAGCAGGTAGAAAAACTTTGGTGGTGCCTTTCAGCTGCCTACCGGGGTAGTGTAAAAACTACCAACAGAACTCGTTTCTGGCACCTTCCCCGGTGGAGTTGTGCATGGGGTGTGTTTGGAACATTCTGTCACCAGCCGAGTCCAAAATTCAGCTGTTCCCCATCTCAGCCCAGAAAGCAGGTACAACAAGTTTTGTGGTGCCTTTCAGCTGCCTACCGGGGTAGTGTAAAAACTACCAACAGAACTCGTTTCTGGCACCTTCCCCGGTGGAGTTGTGCATGGGGTGTGTTTGGAACATTTTGTCACCAGCCGAGTCCAAAATTCAGCCGCTCCCCATCTCAGCCCAGAAAGCAGGTAGAACAAGTTTTGTGGTGCCTTTCAGCTGCCTACCGGGGTAGTGTAAAAACTACCAACAGAACTCATTTCTGGCACCTTCCCCACTGGAGTTGTGCATGGGGTGTGTTTGGAACATTCTGTCACCAGCCGAGTCCAAAACTCAGCTGTTCCCCATCTCTAGCCCAGGAAGCAGATAGAACCAGTTTTGTGGTGCCTTTCAGCTGCCTACCGGGGTAGTGTAAAAACTACCAACAGAACTCGTTTCTGGCACCTTCCCCACTGGAGTTGTGCATGGGGTGTTTTTGGAACATTCTGTCACCAGCCGAGTCCAAAATTCAGCTGTTCCCCATCTCAGCCCAGAAAGCAGGTACAACAAGTTTTGTGGTGCCTTTCAGCTGCCTACCGGGGTAGTGTAAAAACTACCAACAGAACTCGTTTCTGGCACCTTCCCCGGTGGAGTTGTGCATGGGGTGTGTTTGGAACATTCTCTCACCAGCCAAGTCCAAAATTCAGCTCTTCCCCATCTCTAGCCCAGGAAGCAGATAGAACCGGTTTTGTGGTGCCTTTCAGCTGCCTACCAGGGTAGTGTAAAAACTACCAACAGAACTCGTTTCTGGCACCTTCCCCGGTGGAGTTGTGCATGGGGTGTGTTTGGAACATTTTGTCACCAGCCGAGTCCAAAACTCAGCTGTTCCCCATCTCAGCCCAGAAAGCAGGTAGAACAAGTTTTGTGGTGCCTTTCAGCTGCCTACTGGGGTAGTGTAAAAACTACCAACAGAACTCGTTTATGGCACCTTCCCCGGTGGAGTTGTGCATGGGGTGTGTTTGGAACATTTTGTCACCAGCCGAGTCCAAAATTCAGCCGCTCCCCATCTCAGCCCAGAAAGCAGGTAGAACAAGTTTTGTGGTGCCTTTCAGCTGCCTACCGGGGTAGTGTAAAAACTACCAACAGAACTCATTTCTGGCACCTTCCCCACTGGAGTTGTGCATGGGGTGTGTTTGGAACATTCTGTCACCAGCCGAGTCCAAAACTCAGCTGTTCCCCATCTCTAGCCCAGGAAGCAGATAGAACCAGTTTTGTGGTGCCTTTCAGCTGCCTACCGGGGTAGTGTAAAAACTACCAACAGAACTCGTTTCTGGCACCTTCCCCACTGGAGTTGTGCATGGGGTGTTTTTGGAACATTCTGTCACCAGCCGAGTCCAAAATTCAGCTGTTCCCCATCTCAGCCCAGAAAGCAGGTACAACAAGTTTTGTGGTGCCTTTCAGCTGCCTACCGGGGTAGTGTAAAAACTACCAACAGAACTCGTTTCTGGCACCTTCCCCGGTGGAGTTGTGCATGGGGTGTGTTTGGAACATTCTCTCACCAGCCAAGTCCAAAATTCAGCTCTTCCCCATCTCTAGCCCAGGAAGCAGATAGAACCGGTTTTGTGGTGCCTTTCAGCTGCCTACCAGGGTAGTGTAAAAACTACCAACAGAACTCGTTTCTGGCACCTTCCCCGGTGGAGTTGTGCATGGGGTGTGTTTGGAACATTTTGTCACCAGCCGAGTCCAAAACTCAGCTGTTCCCCATCTCAGCCCAGAAAGCAGGTAGAACAAGTTTTGTGGTGCCTTTCAGCTGCCTACTGGGGTAGTGTAAAAACTACCAACAGAACTCGTTTATGGCACCTTCCCCGGTGGAGTTGTGCATGGGGTGTGTTTGGAACATTTTGTCACCAGCCGAGTCCAAAATTCAGCTGTTCCCCATCTCAGCCCAGAAAGCAGGTAGAACAAGTTTTGTGGTGCCTTTCAGCTGCCTACCGGGGTAGTGTAAAAACTACCAACAGAACTCGTTTCTGGCACCTTTGCGGGTGGAGCTGTGCATGGGGTGTGTTTGGAACATTTTGTCACCAGCCGAGTCCAAAATTCAGCCGTTCCCCATCTCAGCCCAGAAAGCAGGTAGAAAAACTTTTGTGGTGCCTTTCAGCTGCCTACCGGGATGGTGTAAAAACTACCAACAGAACTCGTTTCTGGCACCTTCCCCACTGGAGTTGTGCATGGGGTGTGTTTGGAACATTCTCTCACCAGCCGAGTCCAAAACACAGCTGTTCCCCATCTCTAGCCCAGGAAGCAGATAGAACCGGTTTTGTGGTGCCTTTCAGCTGCCTACCGGGGGTAGTGTAAAAACTACCAACAGAACTCGTTTCTGGCACCTTCCCCGGTGGAGTTGTGCATGGGGTGTGTTTGGAACATTCTGTCACCAGCCGAGTCCAAAACTCAGCTGTTCCCCATCTCAGCCCAGAAAGCAGGTAGAACAAGTTTGTGGTGCCTTTCAGCTGCCTGCCGGGGTAGTGTAAAAACTACCAACAGAACTCGTTTCTGGCACCTTCCCCGGTGGAGTTGTGCATGGGGTGTGTTTGGAACATTCTGTCACCAGCCGAGTCCAAAATTCAGCTGTTCCCCATCTCTAGCCCAGGAAGCAGATAGAACCGGTTTTGTGGTGCCTTTCAGCTGCCTACCGGGGTAGTGTAAAAACTACCAACAGAACTCGTTTCTGGCACCTTCCCCGGTGGAGTTGTGCATGGGGTGTGTTTGGAACATTCTGTCACCAGCCGAGTCCAAAATTCAGCTGTTCCCCATCTCTAGCCCAGGAAGCAGATAGAACCGGTTTTGTGGTGCCTTTCAGCTGCCTACCGGGGTAGTGTAAAAACTACCAACAGAACTCGTTTCTGGCACCTTCCCCGGTGGAGTTGTGCATGGGGTGTGTTTGGAACATTTTGTCAGCAGCCGAGTCCAAAATTCAGCCGTTCCCCATCTCAGCCCAGAAAGCAGGTACAACAAGTTTGGTGGTGCCTTTCAGCTTCCTACCGGGGGAGTGTAAAAACTACCAACAGTACTCATTTCTGGCACCTTCCCCGGTGGAGTTGTGCATGGGGTGTGTTTGGAACATTTTGTCAGCAGCCGAGTCCAAAATTCAGCCGTTCCCCATCTCAGCCCAGAAAGCAGGTAGAAAAACTTTGGTGGTGCCTTTCAGCTGCCTACCGGGGGTAGTGTAAAAACTACCAACAGAACTCGTTTCTGGCACCTTCCCCGGTGGAGTTGTGCATGGGGTGTGTTTGGAACATTCTGTCACCAGCCGAGTCCAAAATTCAGCTGTTCCCCATCTCAGCCCAGAAAGCAGGTACAACAAGTTTTGTGGTGCCTTTCAGCTGCCTACCGGGGTAGTGTAAAAACTACCAACAGAACTCATTTCTGGCACCTTCCCCGGTGGAGTTGTGCATGGGGTGTGTTTGGAACATTTTGTCACCAGCCGAGTCCAAAATTCAGCCGCTCCCCATCTCAGCCCAGAAAGCAGGTAGAACAAGTTTTGTGGTGCCTTTCAGCTGCCTACCGGGGTAGTGTAAAAACTACCAACAGAACTCGTTTCTGGCACCTTCCCCGGTGGAGTTGTGCATGGGGTGTGTTTGGAACATTCTCTCACCAGCCGAGTCCAAAACACAGCTGTTCCCCATCTCTAGCCCAGGAAGCAGATAGAACCGGTTTTGTGGTGCCTTTCAGCTGCCTACCGGGGGTAGTGTAAAAACTACCAACAGAACTCGTTTCTGGCACCTTCCCCGGTGGAGTTGTGCATGGGGTGTGTTTGGAACATTCTGTCACCAGCCGAGTCCAAAACTCAGCTGTTCCCCATCTCAGCCCAGAAAGCAGGTAGAAAAACTTTTGTGGTGCCTTTCTCTTCCCTACCGGGGGAGTGTAAAAACTACCAACAGTACTCGTTTCTGGCACCTTCCCCGGTGGAGTTGTGCATGGGGTGTGTTTGGAACATTTTGTCAGCAGCCGAGTCCAAAATTCAGCCGTTCCCCATCTCAGCCCAGAAAGCAGGTAGAAAAACTTTGGTGGTGCCTTTCAGCTGCCTACCGGGGTAGTGTAAAAACTACCAACAGAACTCGTTTCTGGCACCTTCCCCGGTGGAGTTGTGCATGGGGTGTGTTTGGAACATTCTGTCACCAGCCGAGTCCAAAATTCAGCTGTTCCCCATCTCAGCCCAGAAAGCAGGTACAACAAGTTTTGTGGTGCCTTTCAGCTGCCTACCGGGGTAGTGTAAAAACTACCAACAGAACTCGTTTCTGGCACCTTCCCCGGTGGAGTTGTGCATGGGGTGTGTTTGGAACATTTTGTCACCAGCCGAGTCCAAAATTCAGCCGCTCCCCATCTCAGCCCAGAAAGCAGGTAGAACAAGTTTTGTGGTGCCTTTCAGCTGCCTACCGGGGTAGTGTAAAAACTACCAACAGAACTCATTTCTGGCACCTTCCCCACTGGAGTTGTGCATGGGGTGTGTTTGGAACATTTTGTCAGCAGCCGAGTCCAAAATTCAGCCGTTCCCCATCTCAGCCCAGAAAGCAGGTAGAACAAGTTTGGTGGTGCCTTTCAGCTTCCTACCGGGGGAGTGTAAAAACTACCAACAGTACTCATTTCTGGCACCTTCCCCGGTGGAGTTGTGCATGGGGTGTGTTTGGAACATTCTGTCACCAGCCGAGTCCAAAATTCAGCCGTTCCCCATCTCAGCCCAGAAAGCAGGTAGAAAAACTTTGGTGGTGCCTTTCAGCTGCCTACCGGGGTAGTGTAAAAACTACCAACAGAACTCGTTTCTGGCACCTTCCCCGGTGGAGTTGTGCATGGGGTGTGTTTGGAACATTCTGTCACCAGCCGAGTCCAAAATTCAGCCGTTCCCCATCTCTAGCCCAGGAAGCAGATAGAACCGGTTTTGTGGTGCCTTTCAGCTGCCTACCGGGGTAGTGTAAAAACTACCAAAAGAACTCGTTTCTGGCACCTTCCCCGGTGGAGTTGTGCATGGGGTGTGTTTGGAACATTCTGTCACCAGCCGAGTCCAAAATTCAGCTGTTCCCCATCTCTAGCCCAGGAAGCAGATAGAACCGGTTTTGTGGTGCCTTTCAGCTGCCTACCGGGGTAGTGTAAAAACTACCAACAGAACTCGTTTCTGGCACCTTCCCCGGTGGAGTTGTGCATGGGGTGTGTTTGGAACATTTTGTCAGCAGCCGAGTCCAAAATTCAGCCGTTCCCCATCTCAGCCCAGAAAGCAGGTACAACAAGTTTGGTGGTGCCTTTCAGCTTCCTACCGGGGGAGTGTAAAAACTACCAACAGTACTCGTTTCTGGCACCTTCCCCGGTGGAGTTGTGCATGGGGTGTGTTTGGAACATTTTGTCAGCAGCCGAGTCCAAAATTCAGCCGTTCCCCATCTCAGCCCAGAAAGCAGGTAGAAAAACTTTGGTGGTGCCTTTCAGCTGCCTACCGGGGTAGTGTAAAAACTACCAACAGAACTCGTTTCTGGCACCTTCCCCGGTGGAGTTGTGCATGGGGTGTGTTTGGAACATTCTGTCACCAGCCGAGTCCAAAATTCAGCTGTTCCCCATCTCAGCCCAGAAAGCAGGTACAACAAGTTTTGTGGTGCCTTTCAGCTGCCTACCGGGGTAGTGTAAAAACTACCAACAGAACTCGTTTCTGGCACCTTCCCCGGTGGAGTTGTGCATGGGGTGTGTTTGGAACATTTTGTCACCAGCCGAGTCCAAAATTCAGCCGCTCCCCATCTCAGCCCAGAAAGCAGGTAGAACAAGTTTTGTGGTGCCTTTCAGCTGCCTACCGGGGTAGTGTAAAAACTACCAACAGAACTCATTTCTGGCACCTTCCCCACTGGAGTTGTGCATGGGGTGTGTTTGGAACATTCTGTCACCAGCCGAGTCCAAAACTCAGCTGTTCCCCATCTCTAGCCCAGGAAGCAGATAGAACCAGTTTTGTGGTGCCTTTCAGCTGCCTACCGGGGTAGTGTAAAAACTACCAACAGAACTCGTTTCTGGCACCTTCCCCACTGGAGTTGTGCATGGGGTGTTTTTGGAACATTCTGTCACCAGCCGAGTCCAAAATTCAGCTGTTCCCCATCTCAGCCCAGAAAGCAGGTACAACAAGTTTTGTGGTGCCTTTCAGCTGCCTACCGGGGTAGTGTAAAAACTACCAACAGAACTCGTTTCTGGCACCTTCCCCGGTGGAGTTGTGCATGGGGTGTGTTTGGAACATTCTCTCACCAGCCAAGTCCAAAATTCAGCTCTTCCCCATCTCTAGCCCAGGAAGCAGATAGAACCGGTTTTGTGGTGCCTTTCAGCTGCCTACCAGGGTAGTGTAAAAACTACCAACAGAACTCGTTTCTGGCACCTTCCCCGGTGGAGTTGTGCATGGGGTGTGTTTGGAACATTCTGTCACCAGCCGAGTCCAAAACTCAGCTGTTCCCCATCTCAGCCCAGAAAGCAGGTAGAACAAGTTTTGTGGTGCCTTTCAGCTGCCTACTGGGGTAGTGTAAAAACTACCAACAGAACTCGTTTATGGCACCTTCCCCGGTGGAGTTGTGCATGGGGTGTGTTTGGAACATTTTGTCACCAGCCGAGTCCAAAATTCAGCTGTTCCCCATCTCAGCCCAGAAAGCAGGTAGAACAAGTTTTGTGGTGCCTTTCAGCTGCCTACCGGGGTAGTGTAAAAACTACCAACAGAACTCGTTTCTGGCACCTTTGCGGGTGGAGCTGTGCATGGGGTGTGTTTGGAACATTTTGTCACCAGCCGAGTCCAAAATTCAGCCGTTCCCCATCTCAGCCCAGAAAGCAGGTAGAAAAACTTTTGTGGTGCCTTTCAGCTGCCTACCGGGATGGTGTAAAAACTACCAACAGAACTCGTTTCTGGCACCTTCCCCACTGGAGTTGTGCATGGGGTGTGTTTGGAACATTCTCTCACCAGCCGAGTCCAAAACACAGCTGTTCCCCATCTCTAGCCCAGGAAGCAGATAGAACCGGTTTTGTGGTGCCTTTCAGCTGCCTACTGGGGTAGTGTAAAAACTACCAACAGAACTCGTTTCTGGCACCTTCCCCGGTGGAGTTGTGCATGGGGTGTGTTTGGAACATTCTGTCACCAGCCGAGTCCAAAACTCAGCTGTTCCCCATCTCAGCCCAGAAAGCAGGTAGAACAAGTTTGTGGTGCCTTTCAGCTGCCTGCCGGGGTAGTGTAAAAACTACCAACAGAACTCGTTTCTGGCACCTTCCCCGGTGGAGTTGTGCATGGGGTGTGTTTGGAACATTCTCTCACCAGCCGAGTCCAAAACACAGCTGTTCCCCATCTCTAGCCCAGGAAGCAGATAGAACCGGTTTTGTGGTGCCTTTCAGCTGCCTACCGGGGTAGTGTAAAAACTACCAACAGAACTCGTTTCTGGCACCTTCCCCGGTGGAGTTGTGCATGGGGTGTGTTTGGAACATTCTGTCACCAGCCGAGTCCAAAACTCAGCTGTTCCCCATCTCAGCCCAGAAAGCAGGTAGAAAAACTTTTGTGGTGCCTTTCAGCTGCCTACCGGGGTAGTGTAAAAACTACCAACAGAACTCGTTTCTGGCACCTTCCCCGGTGGAGTTGTGCATGGGGTGTGTTTGGAACATTCTGTCACCAGCCGAGTCCAAAATTCAGCTGTTCCCCATCTCTAGCCCAGGAAGCAGATAGAACCGGTTTTGTGGTGCCTTTCAGCTGCCTACCGGGGTAGTGTAAAAACTACCAACAGAACTCGTTTCTGGCACCTTCCCCGGTGGAGTTGTGCATGGGGTGTGTTTGGAACATTCTGTCACCAGCCGAGTCCAAAATTCAGCTGTTCCCCATCTCAGCCCAGGAAGCACATAGAACCGGTTTTGCGGTGCCTTTCAGCTGCCTACCGGGGTAGTGTAAAAACTACCAACAGAACTCATTTCTGGCACCTTCCCCGGTGGAGTTGTGCATGGGGTGTGTTTGGAACATTCTGTCACCAGCCGAGTCCAAAATTCAGCCGCTCCCCATCTCAGCCCAGAAAGCAGGTAGAACAAGTTTTGTGGTGCCTTTCAGCTGCCTACCGGGGTACTGTAAAAACTACCAACAGAACTCGTTTCTGGCACCTTTGCCGGTGGAGCTGTGCATGGGGTGTGTTTGGAACATTCTGTCACCAGCCGAGTCCAAAACTCAGCTGTTCCCCATCTCTAGCCCAGGAAGCAGATAGAACCAGTTTTGTGGTGCCTTTCAGCTGCCTACCGGGGTAGTGTAAAAACTACCAACAGAACTCGTTTCTGGCACCTTCCCCACTGGAGTTGTGCATGGGGTGTGTTTGGAACATTCTCTCACCAGCCGAGTCCAAAACTCAGCTGTTCCCCATCTCTAGCCCAGGAAGCAGATAGAACCGGTTTTGTGGTGCCTTTCAGCTGCCCACCGGGGTAGTGTAAAAACTACCAACAGAACTCGTTTCTGGCACCTTCCCCGGTGGAGTTGTGCATGGGGTGTGTTTGGAACATTTTGTCACCAGCCGAGTCCAAAACTCAGCCGTTCCCCATCTCAGCCCAGAAAGCAGGTAGAAAAACTTTTGTGGTGCCTTTCTCTTGCCTACCGGGGTAGTGTAAAAACTACCAAAAGAACTCATTTCTGGCACCTTCCCCGGTGGAGTTGTGCATGGGGTGTGTTTGGAACATTTTGTCACCAGCCGAGTCCAAAATTCAGCCGTTCCCCATCTCAGCCCAGAAAGCAGGTAGAACAAGTTTTGTGGTGCCTTTCAGCTGCCTACCGGGGTAGTGTAAAAACTACCAACAGAACTCGTTTCTGGCACCTTCCCCGGTGGAGTTGTGCATGGGGTGTGTTTGGAACATTCTCTCACCAGCCAAGTCCAAAATTCATCTCTTCCCCATCTCTAGCCCAGAAAGCAGGTAGAAAAACTTTTGTGGTGCCTTTCAGCTGCCTACCAGGGTAGTGTAAAAACTACCAACAGAACTCGTTTCTGGCACCTTCCCCGGTGGAGTTGTGCATGGGGTGTGTTTGGAACATTTTGTCACCAGCCGAGTCCAAAACTCAGCTGTTCCCCATCTCAGCCCAGAAAGCAGGTAGAACAAGTTTTGTGGTGCCTTTCAGCTGCCTACCGGGGTGGTGTAAAAACTACCAACAGAACTCGTTTCTGGCACCTTCCCCACTGGAGTTGTGCATGGGGTGTGTTTGGAACATTCTCTCACCAGCCGAGTCCAAAACACAGCTGTTCCCCATCTCTAGCCCAGGAAGCAGATAGAACCGGTTTTGTGGTGCCTTTCAGCTGCCTACCGGGGTAGTGTAAAAACTACCAACAGAACTCGTTTCTGGCACCTTCCCCGGTGGAGTTGTGCATGGGGTGTGTTTGGAACATTCTGTCACCAGCCGAGTCCAAAACTCAGCTGTTCCCCATCTCAGCCCAGAAAGCAGGTAGAACAAGTTTGTGGTGCCTTTCAGCTGCCTGCCGGGGTAGTGTAAAAACTACCAACAGAACTCGTTTCTGGCACCTTCCCCGGTGGAGTTGTGCATGGGGTGTGTTTGGAACATTCTGTCACCAGCCGAGTCCAAAATTCAGCTGTTCCCCATCTCTAGCCCAGGAAGCAGATAGAACCGGTTTTGTGGTGCCTTTCAGCTGCCTACCGGGGTAGTGTAAAAACTACCAACAGAACTCGTTTCTGGCACCTTCCCCGGTGGAGTTGTGCATGGGGTGTGTTTGGAACATTTTGTCACCAGCCGAGTCCAAAATTCAGCCGCTCCCCATCTCAGCCCAGAAAGCAGGTAGAACAAGTTTTGTGGTGCCTTTCAGCTGCCTACCGGGGTAGTGTAAAAACTACCAACAGAACTCGTTTCTGGCACCTTTGCGGGTGGAGCTGTGCATGGGGTGTGTTTGGAACATTTTGTCACCAGCCGAGTCCAAAATTCAGCCGTTCCCCATCTCAGCCCAGAAAGCAGGTAGAAAAACTTTTGTGGTGCCTTTCAGCTGCCTACCGGGGTAGTGTAAAAACTACCAACAGAACTCGTTTCTGGCACCTTCCCCGGTGGAGTTGTGCATGGGGTGTGTTTGGAACATTTTGTCAGCAGCTGAGTCCAAAACTCAGCTGTTCCCCATCTCTAGCCCAGGAAGCAGATAGAACCGGTTTTGTGGTGCCTTTCAGCTGCCTACCGGGGTAGTGTAAAAACTACCAACAGAACTCGTTTCTGGCACCTTCCCCGGTGGAGTTGTAGATGGGGTGTGTTTGGAACATTTTGTCAGCAGCCGAGTCCAAAACTCAGCTGTTCCCCATTTTAGCCCAGAAAGCAGGTAGAAAAACTTTTGTGGTGCCTTTCCTTGCCTACCGGGGTAGTGTAAAAACTACCAAAAGAACTCATTTCTGGCACCTTCCTCGGTGGAGTTGTGCATGGGGTGTGTTTGGAACATTTTGTCACCAGCCGAGTCCAAAACTCAGCCGTTCCCCATCTCAGCCCAGAAAGCAGGTAGAACAAGTTTTGTGGTGCCTTTCAGCTGCCTACCGGGGGTAGTGTAAAAACTACCAACAGAACTCGTTTCTGGCACCTTCCCCGGTGGAGTTGTGCATGGGGTGTGTTTGGAACATTCTCTCACCAGCCAAGTCCAAAATTCAGCTCTTCCCCATCTCTAGCCCAGAAAGCAGGTAGAAAAACTTTTGTGGTGCCTTTCAGCTGCCTACCAGGGTACTGTAAAAACTACCAACAGAACTCGTTTCTGGCACCTTCCCCGGTGGAGTTGTGCATGGGGTGTGTTTGGAACATTCTGTCACCAGCCGAGTCCAAAATTCAGCTGTTCCCCATCTCAGCCCAGAAAGCAGGTAGAACAAGTTTTGTGGTGCCTTTCAGCTGCCTACCGGGGTAGTGTAAAAACTACCAACAGAACTCGTTTCTGGCACCTTCCCCACTGGAGTTGTGCATGGGGTGTGTTTGGAACATTTTGTCACCAGCCGAGTCCAAAACTCACCTGTTCCCCATCTCTAGCCCAGGAAGTAGATAGAACCGGTTTTGTGGTGCCTTTCAGCTGCCCACCGGGGTAGTGTAAAAACTACCAACAGAACTCGTTTCTGGCACCTTCCCCGGTGGAGTTGTGCGTGGGGTGTGTTTGGAACATTCTGTCACCAGCCAAGTCCAAAATTCAGCCGTTCCCCATCTCTAGCTCAGAAAGTAGGTAGAGAAACTTTTGTGGTGCCTTTCTCTTCCCTACCAGGGTAGTGTAAAAACTACCAACAGAACTCGTTTCTGGCACCTTCCCCGGTGGAGTTGTGCATGGGGTGTGTTTGGAACATTCTGTCACCAGCCGAGTCCAAAATTCAGCTGTTCCCCATCTCTAGCCCAGGAAGCAGATAGAACCGGTTTTGTGGTGCCTTTCAGCTGCCTACCGGGGTAGTGTAAAAACTACCAACAGAACTCGTTTCTGGCACCTTCCCCGGTGGAGTTGTGCATGGGGTGTGTTTGGAACATTCTGTCACCAGCCGAGTCCAAAATACAGCTGTTCCCCATCTCAGCCCAGAAAGCAGATAGAACCGGTTTTGTGGTTCCTTTCCGCTGCCTACCGGGGTGGTGTAAAAACGACCAACAGAACTCGTTTCTGGCACCTTCCCCGGTGGAGTTGTGCATGGGGTGTGTTTGGAACATTCTGTCACCAGCCGAGTCCAAAATTCAGCCGTTCCCCATCTCAGCCCAGAAAGCAGGTAGAAAAACTTTGGTGGTGCCTTTCAGCTGCCTACTGGGGTAGTGTAAAAACTACCAACAGAACTCGTTTCTGGCACCTTCCCCGGTGGAGTTGTGCATGGGGTGTGTTTGGAACATTTTGTCACCAGCCGAGTCCAAAATTCAGCCGCTCCCCATCTCAGCCCAGAAAGCAGGTAGAACAAGTTTTGTGGTGCCTTTCAGCTGCCTACCGGGGTAGTGTAAAAACTACCAACAGAACTCGTTTCTGGCACCTTCCCCACTGGAGTTGTGCATGGGGTGTGTTTGGAACATTCTGTCACCAGCCGAGTCCAAAATTCAGCTGTTCCCCATCTCTAGCCCAGGAAGCAGATAGAACCGGTTTTGCGGTGCCTTTCAGCTGCCTACTGGGGTAGTGTAAAAACTACCAAAAGAACTCGTTTCTGGCACCTTCCCCGGTGGAGTTGTGCATGGGGTGTGTTTGGAACATTCTGTCACCAGCCGAGTCCAAAATTCAGCTGTTCCCCATCTCAGCCCAGAAAGCAGGTAGAACAAGTTTTGTGGTGCCTTTCAGCTGCCTACCGGGGTAGTGTAAAAACTACCAACAGAACTCATTTTCTGGCACCTTCCCCACTGGAGTTGTGCATGGGGTGTGTTTGGAACATTCTGTCACCAGCCGAGTCCATAACTCAGCTGTTCCCCATCTCTAGCCCAGGAAGCAGATAGAACCGGTTTTGTGGTGCCTTTCAGCTGCCTACCGGGGTAGTGTAAAAACTACCAAAAGAACTCGTTTCTGGCACCTTCCCCGGTGGAGTTGTGCATGGGGTGTGTTTGGAACATTTTGTCACCAGCCGAGTCCAAAACTCAGCTGTTCCCCATCTCAGCCCAGAAAGTAGGTAGAAAAACTTTAGTGGTGCCTTTCAGCTGCCTACCGGGGTAGTGTAAAAACTACCAACAGAACTCGTTTCTGGCACCTTCCCCGGTGGAGTTGTAGATGGGGTGTGTTTGGAACATTCTGTCACCAGCTGAGTCCAAAATTCAGCTGTTCCCCATCTCTAGCCCAGGAAGCAGATAGAACCGGTTTTGTGGTGCCTTTCAGCTGCCTACCGGGGTAGTGTAAAAACTACCAACAGAACTCGTTTCTGGCACCTTCCCCGGTGGAGTTGTGCATGGGGTGTGTTTGGAACATTTTGTCAGCAGCCGAGTCCAAAATTCAGCCGCTCCCCATCTCAGCCCAGAAAGCAGGTAGAACAAGTTTTGTGGTGCCTTTCAGCTGCCTACCGGGGTAGTGTAAAAACTACCAACAGAACTCATTTCTGGCACCTTCCCCGGTGGAGGTGTGCATGGGGTGTGTTTGGAACATTTTGTCACCAGCCGAGTCCAAAATTCAGCTGTTCCCCATCTCAGCCCAGAAAGCAGGTAGAACAAGTTTTGTGGTGCCTTTCAGCTGCCTACCGGGGTAGTGTAAAAACTACCAACAGAACTCGTTTCTGGCACCTTCCCCGGTGGAGTTGTGCATGGGGTGTGTTTGGAACATTTTGTCAGCAGCCGAGTCCAAAACTCACCTGTTCCCCATCTCTAGCCCAGGAAGCAGATAGAACCGGTTTTGTGGTGCTTTTCAGCTGCCTACCGGGGTAGTGTAAAAACTACCAACAGAACTCGTTTCTGGCACCTTCCCCGGTGGAGTTGTGCGTGGGGTGTGTTTGGAACATTCTGTCACCAGCCAAGTCCAAAATTCAGCCGTTCCCCATCTCTAGCCCAGAAAGTAGGTAGAGAAACTTTTGTGGTGCCTTTCTCTTCCCTACCGGGGTAGTGTAAAAACTACCAACAGAACTCGTTTCTGGCACCTTCCCCGGTGGAGTTGTGCATGGGGTGTGTTTGGAACATTTTGTCACCAGCCGAGTCCAAAATTCAGCTGTTCCCCATCTCTAGCCCAGGAAGCAGATAGAACCGGTTTTGTGGTGCCTTTCAGCTGCCTACCGGGGTAGTGTAAAAACTACCAACAGAACTCGTTTCTGGCACCTTCCCCGGTGGAGTTGTGCATGGGGTGTGTTTGGAACATTCTGTCACCAGCCGAGTCCAAAATTCAGCTGTTCCCCATCTCTAGCCCAGGAAGCAGATAGAACCGGTTTTGTGGTGCCTTTCAGCTGCCTACCGGGGTAGTGTAAAAACTACCAACAGAACTCGTTTCTGGCACCTTCCCCGGTGGAGTTGTGCATGGGGTGTGTTTGGAACATTCTGTCACCAGCCGAGTCCAAAATTCAGCTGTTCCCCATCTCTAGCCCAGGAAGCAGATAGAACCGGTTTTGTGGTGCCTTTCCGCTGCCTACCGGGGTGGTGTAAAAACTACCAACAGAACTCGTTTCTGGCACCTTCCCCGGTGGAGTTGTGCATGGGGTGTGTTTGGAACATTTTGTCAGCAGCCGAGTCCAAAATTCAGCCGTTCCCCATCTCAGCCCAGAAAGCAGGTAGAAAAACTTTGGTGGTGCCTTTCAGCTGCCTACCGGGGTAGTGTAAAAACTACCAACAGAACTCGTTTCTGGCACCTTCCCCACTGGAGTTGTGCATGGGGTGTGTTTGGAACATTCTGTCACCAGCCGAGTCCAAAACTCAGCTGTTCCCCATCTCTAGCCCAGGAAGCAGATAGAACCGGTTTTGTGGTGCCTTTCAGCTGCCCACCGGGGTAGTGTAAAAACTACCAACAGAACTCGTTTCTGGCACCTTCCCCGGTGGAGTTGTGCGTGGGGTGTGTTTGGAACATTCTGTCACCAGCCAAGTCCAAAATTCAGCCGTTCCCCATCTCTAGCCCAGAAAGTAGGTAGAGAAACTTTTGTGGTGCCTTTCTCTTCCCTACCGGGGTAGTGTAAAAACTACCAACAGAACTCGTTTCTGGCACCTTCCCCGGTGGAGTTGTGCATGGGGTGTGTTTGGAACATTCTGTCACCAGCCGAGTCCAAAATTCAGCTGTTCCCCATCTCTAGCCCAGGAAGCAGATAGAACCGGTTTTGTGGTGCCTTTCAGCTGCCTACCGGGGTAGTGTAAAAACTACCAACAGAACTCGTTTCTGGCACCTTCCCCGGTGGAGTTGTGCATGGGGTGTGTTTGGAACATTCTGTCACCAGCCGAGTCCAAAATACAGCTGTTCCCCATCTCTAGCCCAGGAAGCAGATAGAACCGGTTTTGTGGTGCCTTTCAGCTGCCTACCGGGGTACTGTAAAAACTACCAACAGAACTCGTTTCTGGCACCTTCCCCGGTGGAGTTGTGCATGGGGTGTGTTTGGAACATTTTGTCAGCAGCCGAGTCCAAAATTCAGCCGTTCCCCATCTCAGCCCAGAAAGCAGGTAGAAAAACTTTGGTGGTGCCTTTCAGCTGCCTACTGGGGTAGTGTAAAAACTACCAACAGAACTCGTTTCTGGCACCTTCCCCGGTGGAGTTGTGCATGGGGTGTGTTTGGAACATTTTGTCACCAGCCGAGTCCAAAATTCAGCCGTTCCCCATCTCAGCCCAGAAAGCAGGTATGAACAAGTTTTGTGGTGCCTTTCAGCTGCCTACCGGGGTAGTGTAAAAACTACCAACAGAACTCGTTTCTGGCACCTTCCCCGGTGGAGTTGTGCATGGGGTGTGTTTGGAACATTCTGTCACCAGCCGAGTCCAAAATTCAGCTGTTCCCCATCTCTAGCCCAGGAAGCAGATAGAACCGGTTTTGCGGTGCCTTTCAGCTGCCTACTGGGGTAGTGTAAAAACTACCAAAAGAACTCGTTTCTGGCACCTTCCCCGGTGGAGTTGTGCATGGGGTGTGTTTGGAACATTCTGTCACCAGCCGAGTCCAAAATTCAGCTGTTCCCCATCTCAGCCCAGAAAGCAGGTAGACCAAGTTTTGTGGTGCCTTTCAGCTGCCTACCGGGGTAGTGTAAAAACTACCAACAGAACTCATTTCTGGCACCTTCCCCACTGGAGTTGTGCATGGGGTGTGTTTGGAACATTCTGTCACCAGCCGAGTCCATAACTCAGCTGTTCCCCATCTCTAGCCCAGGAAGCAGATAGAACCGGTTTTGTGGTGCCTTTCAGCTGCCTACCGGGGTAGTGTAAAAACTACCAAAAGAACTCGTTTCTGGCACCTTCCCCACTGGAGTTGTGCATGGGGTGTGTTTGGAACATTCTGTCACCAGCCGAGTCCAAAACTCAGCTGTTCCCCATCTCTAGCCCAGGAAGCAGATAGAACCGGTTTTGTGGTGCCTTTCAGCTGCCCACCGGGGTAGTGTAAAAACTACCAACAGAACTCGTTTCTGGCACCTTCCCCGGTGGAGTTGTGCATGGGGTGTGTTTGGAACATTTTGTCACCAGCCGAGTCCAAAACTCAGCCGTTCCCCATCTCAGCCCGGAAAGCAGGTAGAAAAACTTTTGTGGTGCCTTTCTCTTGCCTACCGGGGTAGTGTAAAAACTACCAACAGAACTCGTTTCTGGCACCTTCCCCGGTGGAGTTGTGCATGGGGTGTGTTTGGAACATTTTGTCACCAGCCGAGTCCAAAATTCAGCCGCTCCCCATCTCAGCCCAGAAAGCAGGTAGAACAAGTTTTGTGGTGCCTTTCAGCTGCCTACCGGGGTAGTGTAAAAACTACCAACAGAACTCATTTCTGGCACCTTCCCCGGTGGAGGTGTGCATGGGGTGTGTTTGGAACATTTTGTCACCAGCCGAGTCCAAAATTCAGCTGTTCCCCATCTCAGCCCAGAAAGCAGGTAGAACAAGTTTTGTGGTGCCTTTCAGCTGCCTACCGGGGTAGTGTAAAAACTACCAACAGAACTCATTTCTGGCACCTTTGCGGGTGGAGCTGTGCATGGGGTGTGTTTGGAACATTTTGTCACCAGCCGAGTCCAAAATTCAGCCGTTCCCCATCTCAGCCCAGAAAGCAGGTAGAACAAGTTTTGTGGTGCCTTTCAGCTGCCTACCGGGGTACTGTAAAAACTACCAACAGAACTCGTTTCTGGCACCTTCCCCGGTGGAGTTGTGCATGGGGTGTGTTTGGAACATTTTGTCACCAGCCGAGTCCAAAATTCAGCGATTCCCCATCTCAGCCCAGAAAGCAGGTAGAACAAGTTTTGTGGTGCCTTTCAGCTGCCTACCGGGGTAGTGTAAAAACTACCAACAGAACTCGTTTCTGGCACCTTCCCCGGTGGAGTTGTGCATGGGGTGTGTTTGGAACATTTTGTCACCAGCCGAGTCCAAAATTCAGCCGTTCCCCATCTCAGCCCAGAAAGCAGGTACAACAAGTTTGGTGGTGCCTTTCAGCTTCCTACCGGGGGAGTGTAAAAACTACCAACAGTACTCATTTCTGGCACCTTCCCCGGTGGAGTTGTGCATGGGGTGTGTTTGGAACATTTTGTCAGCAGCCGAGTCCAAAATTCAGCCGTTCCCCATCTCAGCCCAGAAAGCAGGTAGAAAAACTTTGGTGGTGCCTTTCAGCTGCCTACCGGGGTAGTGTAAAAACTACCAACAGAACTCGTTTCTGGCACCTTCCCCGGTGGAGTTGTGCATGGGGTGTGTTTGGAACATTTTGTCACCAGCCGAGTCCAAAATTCAGCCGCTCCCCATCTCAGCCCAGAAAGCAGGTAGAACAAGGTTTGTGGTGCCTTTCAGCTGCCTACCGGGGTAGTGTAAAAACTACCAACAGAACTCGTTTTTGGCACCTTCCCCGGTGGATTTGTGCATGGGGTGTGTTTGGAACATTTTGTCACCAGCCGAATCCAAAACTCAGCTGTTCCCCATCTCAGCCCAGAAAGCAGGTAGAAAAACTTTTGTGGTGCCTTTCAGCTGCCTACCGGGGTAGTGTAAAAACTACCAACAGAACTCGTTTCTGGCACCTTTGCGGGTGGAGCTGTGCATGGGGTGTGTTTGGAACATTTTGTCACCAGCCGAGTCCAAAATTCAGCCGTTCCCCATCTCAGCCCAGAAAGCAGGTAGAAAAACTTTTGTGGTGCCTTTCAGCTGCCTACCGCGGTAGTGTAAAAACTACCAACAGAACTCGTTTCTGGCACCTTCCCCGGTGGAGTTGTGCGTGGGGTGTGTTTGGAACATTCTGTCACCAGCCAAGTCCAAAATTCAGCCGTTCCCCATCTCTAGCCCAGAAAGTAGGTAGAGAAACTTTTGTGGTGCCTTTCTCTTCCCTACCGGGGTAGTGTAAAAACTACCAACAGAACTCGTTTCTGGCACCTTCCCCGGTGGAGTTGTGCATGGGGTGTGTTTGGAACATTTTGTCACCATCCGAGTCCAAAATTCAGCTGTTCCCCATCTCTAGCCCAGGAAGCAGATAGAACCGGTTTTGTGGTGCCTTTCAGCTGCCCACCGGGGTAGTGTAAAAACTACCAATAGAACTCGTTTCTGGCACCTTCCCCGGTGGAGTTGTGCATGGGGTGTGTTTGGAACATTCTGTCACCAGCCGAGTCCAAAATTCAGCTGTTCCCCATCTCTAGCCCAGGAAGCAGATAGAACCGGTTTTGTGGTGCCTTTCAGCTTCCTACCGGGGGAGTGTAAAAACTACCAACAGTACTCATTTCTGGCACCTTCCCCGGTGGAGTTGTGCATGGGGTGTGTTTGGAACATTCTGTCACCAACCGAGTCCAAAATTCAGCCGTTCCCCATCTCTAGCCCAGGAAGCAGATAGAACCGGTTTTGTGGTGCCTTTCAGCTGCCTACCGGGGTAGTGTAAAAACTACCAAAAGAACTCGTTTCTGGCACCTTCCCCGGTGGAGTTGTGCATGGGGTGTGTTTGGAACATTCTGTCACCAGCCGAGTCCAAAATTCAGCTGTTCCCCATCTCTAGCCCAGGAAGCAGATAGAACCGGTTTTGTGGTGCCTTTCAGCTGCCTACCGGGGTAGTGTAAAAACTACCAACAGAACTCGTTTCTGGCACCTTCCCCGGTGGAGTTGTGCATGGGGTGTGTTTGGAACATTTTGTCAGCAGCCGAGTCCAAAATTCAGCGATTCCCCATCTCAGCCCAGAAAGCAGGTAGAACAAGTTTGGTGGTGCCTTTCAGCTTCCTACCGGGGGAGTGTAAAAACTACCAACAGTACTCATTTCTGGCACCTTCCCCGGTGGAGTTGTGCATGGGGTGTGTTTGGAACATTTTGTCAGCAGCCGAGTCCAAAATTCAGCCGTTCCCCATCTCAGCCCAGAAAGCAGGTAGAACAAGTTTTGTGGTGCCTTTCAGCTGCCTACCGGGGTAGTGTAAAAACTACCAACAGAACTCGTTTCTGGCACCTTCCCCGGTGGAGTTGTGCATGGGGTGTGTTTGGAACATTCTGTCACCAGCCGAGTCCAAAATTCAGCTGTTCCCCATCTCAGCCCAGAAAGCAGGTAGAACAAGTTTTGTGGTGCCTTTCAGCTGCCTACCGGGGTAGTGTAAAAACTACCAACAGAACTCATTTCTGGCACCTTCCCCACTGGAGTTGTGCATGGGGTGTGTTTGGAACATTCTCTCACCAGCCGAGTCCATAACTCAGCTGTTCCCCATCTCTAGCCCAGGAAGCAGATAGAACCGGTTTTGTGGTGCCTTTCAGCTGCCTACCGGGGTAGTGTAAAAACTACCAAAAGAACTCGTTTCTGGCACCTTCCCCACTGGAGTTGTGCATGGGGTGTGTTTGGAACATTTTGTCACCAGCCGAGTCCAAAACTCAGCTGTTCCCCATCTCAGCCCAGAAAGTAGGTAGAAAAACTTTAGTGGTGCCTTTCAGCTGCCTACCGGGGTAGTGTAAAAACTACCAACAGAACTCGTTTCTGGCACCTTCCCCGGTGGAGGTGTGCATGGGGTGTGTTTGGAACATTCTGTCACCAGCCGAGTCCAAAACTCAGCTGTTCCCCATCTCTAGCCCAGGAAGCAGATAGAACCGGTTTTGTGGTGCCTTTCAGCTGCCCACCGGGGTAGTGTAAAAACTACCAACAGAACTCGTTTCTGGCACCTTCCCCGGTGGAGTTGTGCATGGGGTGTGTTTGGAACATTTTGTCACCAGCCGAGTCCAAAACTCAGCCGTTCCCCATCTCAGCCCGGAAAGCAGGTAGAAAAACTTTTGTGGTGCCTTTCTCTTGCCTACCGGGGTAGTGTAAAAACTACCAAAAGAACTCATTTCTGGCACCTTCCCCGGTGGAGTTGTGCATGGGGTGTGTTTGGAACATTTTGTCACCAGCCGAGTCCAAAACTCAGCCGTTCCCCATCTCAGCCCAGAAAGCAGGTAGAACAAGTTTTGTGGTGCCTTTCAGCTGCCTACCGGGGTAGTGTAAAAACTACCAACAGAACTCGTTTCTGGCACCTTCCCCGGTGGAGTTGTGCATGGGGTGTGTTTGGAACATTCTGTCACCAGCCGAGTCCAAAACTCAGCTGTTCCCCATCTCTAGCCCAGGAAGCAGATAGAACAAGTTTTGTGGTGCCTTTCAGCTGCCTACCGGGGTAGTGTAAAAACTACCAACAGAACTCATTTCTGGCACCTTCCCGGTGGAGTTGTGCATGGGTGTGTTTGGGACATTCTGTCACCAGCCGAGTCCAAAATTCAGCTGTTCCCCATCTCTAGCCCAGGAAGCCGATAGAACCGGTTTTGTGGTGCCTTTCAGCTGCCCACCGGGGTAGTGTAAAAACTACCAACAGAACTCGTTTCTGGCACCTTCCCCGGTGGAGTTGTGCATGGGTGTGTTTGGAACATTTTGTCACCAGCCGAGTCCAAAATTCAGCCGTTCCCCCATCTCAGCCCAGAAAGCAGGTAGAAAAACTTTTGTGGTGCCTTTCAGCTGCCTACCGGGGTAGTGTAAAAACTACCAAAAGAACTCATTTCTGGCACCTTCCCCGGTGGAGTTGTGCATGGGGTGTGTTTGGAACATTTTGTCACCAGCCGAGTCCAAAATTCAGCCGTTCCCCATCTCAGCCCAGAAAGCAGGTAGAACAAGTTTTGGTGGTGCCTTTCAGCTGCCTACCGGGGTAGTGTAAAAACTACCAACAGAACTCGTTTCTGGCACCTTCCCCGGTGGAGTTGTGCATGGGGTGTGTTTGGAACATTCTCTCACCAGCCAAGTCCAAAATTCAGCTCTTCCCCATCTCTAGCCCAGAAAGCAGGTAGAAAAACTTTTGTGGTGCCTTTCAGCTGCCTACCGGGGTAGTGTAAAAACTACCAACAGAACTCGTTTCTGGCACCTTCCCCGGTGGAGTTGTGCATGGGGTGTGTTTGGAACATTCTGTCACCAGCCGAGTCCAAAACTCAGCTGTTCCCCATCTCAGCCCAGAAAGCAGGTAGAAAAACTTTTGTGGTGCCTTTCAGCTGCCTACCGGGGTAGTGTAAAAACTACCAACAGAACTCGTTTCTGGCACCTTCCCCGGTGGAGTTGTGCATGGGGTGTGTTTGGAACATTCTCTCACCAGCCGAGTCCAAAATTCAGCTGTTCCCCATCTCTAGCCCAGGAAGCAGATAGAACCGGTTTTGTGGTGCCTTTCAGCTGCCTACCGGGGTAGTGTAAAAACTACCAACAGAACTCGTTTCTGGCACCTTCCCCGGTGGAGTTGTGCATGGGGTGTGTTTGGAACATTCTGTCACCAGCCGAGTCCAAAATTCAGCTGTTCCCCATCTCAGCCCAGAAAGCAGGTAGAACAAGTTTTGTGGTGCCTTTCAGCTGCCTACCGGGGTAGTGTAAAAACTACTAACAGAACTCCTTTCTGGCACCTTCCCCGGTGGAGTTGTGCATGGGGTGTGTTTGGAACATTTTGTCACCAGCCGAGTCCAAAATTCAGCCGCTCCCCATCTCAGCCCAGAAAGCAGGTAGAACAAGTTTTGTGGTGCCTTTCAGCTGCCTACCGGGGTAGTGTAAAAACTACCAACAGAACTCGTTTCTGGCACCTTCCCCGGTGGAGTTGTGCATGGGGTGTGTTTGGGACATTCTGTCACCAGCCGAGTCCAAAACTCAGCTGATCCCCATCTCTAGCCCAGGAAGCAGATAGAACCGGTTTTGTGGTGCCTTTCAGCTGCCCACCGGGGTAGTGTAAAAACTACCAACAGAACTCGTTTCTGGCACCTTCCCCGGTGGAGTTGTGCATGGGGTGTGTTTGGAACATTTTGTCACCAGCCGAGTCCAAAATTCAGCCGTTCCCCATCTCAGCCCAGAAAGCAGGTAGAAAAACTTTTGTGGTGCCTTTCTCTTGCCTACCGGGGTAGTGTAAAAACTACCAAAAGAACTCATTTCTGGCACCTTCCCCGGTGGAGTTGTGCATGGGGTGTGTTTGGAACATTTTGTCACCAGCCGAGTCCAAAACTCAGCCGTTCCCCATCTCAGCCCAGAAAGCAGGTAGAACAAGTTTTGTGGTGCCTTTCAGCTGCCTACCGGGGTAGTGTAAAAACTACCAACAGAACTCGTTTCTGGCACCTTCCCCGGTGGAGTTGTGCATGGGGTGTGTTTGGAACATTCTCTCACCAGCCAAGTCCAAAATTCAGCTCTTCCCCATCTCTAGCCCAGAAAGCAGGTAGAAAAACTTTTGTGGTGCCTTTCAGCTGCCTACCAGGGTACTGTAAAAACTACCAACAGAACTCGTTTCTGGCACCTTCCCCGGTGGAATTGTGCATGGGGTGTGTTTGGAACATTTTGTCACCAGCCGAGTCCAAAACTCAGCTGTTCCCCATCTCAGCCCAGAAAGCAGGTAGAACAAGTTTTGTGGTGCCTTTCAGCTGCCTACTGGGGTAGTGTAAAAACTACCAACAGAACTCGTTTCTGGCACCTTCCCCGGTGGAGTTGTGCATGGGGTGTGTTTGGAACATTTTGTCACCAGCCGAGTCCAAAATTCAGCTGTTCCCCATCTCAGCCCAGAAAGCAGGTAGAACAAGTTTTGTGGTGCCTTTCAGCTGCCTACCGGGGTAGTGTAAAAACTACCAACAGAACTCGTTTCTGGCACCTTCCCCGGTGGAGTTGTGCATGGGGTGTGTTTGGAACATTCTGTCACCAGCCGAGTCCAAAACTCAGCTGTTCCCCATCTCAGCCCAGAAAGCAGGTAGAAAAACTTTTGTGGTGCCTTTCAGCTGCCTACCGGGGTAGTGTAAAAACTACCAACAGAACTCGTTTCTGGCACCTTCCCCGGTGGAGTTGTGCATGGGGTGTGTTTGGAACATTCTGTCACCAGCCGAGTCCAAAATTCAGCTGTTCCCCATCTCTAGCCAAGGAAGCAGATAGAACCGGTTTTGTGGTGCCTTTCAGCTGCCTACCGGGGTAGTGTAAAAACTACCAACAGAACTCGTTTCTGGCACCTTCCCCGGTGGAGTTGTGCATGGGGTGTGTTTGGAACATTCTGTCACCAGCCGAGTCCAAAATTCAGCCGTTCCCCATCTCAGCCCAGAAAGCAGGTAGAAAAACTTTGGTGGTGCCTTTCAGCTGCCTACCGGGGTAGTGTAAAAACTACCAACAGAACTCATTTCTGGCACCTTCCCCGGTGGAGTTGTGCATGGGGTGTGTTTGGAACATTTTGTCACCAGCCGAGTCCAAAATTCAGCTGTTCCTCATCTCTAGCCCAGGAAGCAGATAGAACCGGTTTTGTGGTGCCTTTCAGCTGCCTACCGGGGTAGTGTAAAAACTACCAACAGAACTCGTTTCTGGCACCTTCCCCGGTGGAGTTGTGCATGGGGTGTGTTTGGAACATTTTGTCAACCAGCCGAGTCCAAAATTCAGCCGTTCCCCATCTCTACCCAGAAAGCAGGTACAACAAGTTTGGTGGTGCCTTTCAGCTGCCTACCGGGGTAGTGTAAAAACTACCAACAGAACTCGTTTCTGGCACCTTCCCCGGTGGAGTTGTGCATGGGGTGTGTTTGGAACATTCTCTCACCAGCCAAGTCCAAAATTCAGCTCTTCCCCATCTCTAGCCCAGAAAGCAGGTAGAAAAACTTTGGTGGTGCCTTTCAGCTGCCTACCGGGGTAGTGTAAAAACTACCAACAGAACTCGTTTCTGGCACCTTCCCCGGTGGAGTTGTGCATGGGGTGTGTTTGGAACATTTTGTCACCAGCCGAGTCCAAAATTCAGCTGTTCCCCATCTCAGCCCAGAAAGCAGGTAGAACAAGTTTTGTGGTGCCTTTCCGCTGCCTACCGGGGTGGTGTAAAAACTACCAACAGAACTCGTTTCTGGCACCTTCCCCGGTGGAGTTGTGCATGGGGTGTGTTTGGAACATTTTGTCACCAGCCGAGTCCAAAATTCAGCTGTTCCCCATCTCTAGCCCAGGAAGCAGATAGAACCGGTTTTGTGGTGCCTTTCAGCTGCCTACCGGGGTAGTGTAAAAACTACCAACAGAACTCGTTTCTGGCACCTTCCCCGGTGGAGTTGTAGATGGGGTGTGTTTGGAACATTTTGTCACCAGCCGAGTCCAAAACTCAGCTGTTCGCCATCTCAGCCCAGAAAGCAGGTAGAACAAGTTTTGTGGTGCCTTTCAGCTGCCTACCGGGGTAGTGTAAAAACTACCAACAGAACTCGTTTCTGGCACCTTCCCCGGTGGAGTTGTGCATGGGGTGTGTTTGGAACATTCTGTCACCAGCCGAGTCCAAAACTCAGCTGTTCCCCATCTCTAGCCCAGGAAGCAGATAGAACCGGTTTTGTGGTGCCTTTCAGCTGCCCACCGGGGTAGTGTAAAAACTACCAACAGAACTCGTTTCTGGCACCTTCCCCGGTGGAGTTGTGCATGGGGTGTGTTTGGAACATTCTGTCAGCAGCCGAGTCCAAAATTCAGCCGTTCCCCATCTCAGCCCAGAAAGCAGGTAGAAAAACTTTTGTGGTGCCTTTCTCTTGCCTACCGGGGTAGTGTAAAAACTACCAACAGAACTCATTTCTGGCACCTTCCCCGGTGGAGTTGTGCATGGGGTGTGTTTGGAACATTCTGTCACCAGCCGAGTCCAAAATTCAGCTGTTCCCCATCTCAGCCCAGGAAGCAGGTAGAACAAGTTTTATGGTGCCTTTCAGCTGCCTACCGGGGTAGTGTAAAAACTACCAACAGAACTCGTTTCTGGCACCTTCCCCGGTGGAGTTGTGCATGGGGTGTGTTTGGAACATTCTGTCACCAGCCGAGTCCAAAATTCAGCCGTTCCCCATCTCTAGCCCAGGAAGCAGATAGAACCGGTTTTGTGGTGCCTTTCAGCTGCCTACCGGGGTAGTGTAAAAACTACCAACAGAACTCGTTTCTGGCACCTTCCCCGGTGGAGTTGTGCATGGGGTGTGTTTGGAACATTTTGTCAGCAGCCGAGTCCAAAACTCAGCCGTTCCCCATCTCAGCCCAGAAAGCAGGTAGAAAAACTTTTGTGGTGCCTTTCTCTTGCCTACCGGGGTAGTGTAAAAACTACCAACAGAACTCGTTTCTGGCACCTTCCCCGGTGGAGTTGTGCATGGGGTGTGTTTGGAACATTCTCTCACCAGCCGAGTCCAAAATTCAGCCGTTCCCCATCTCAGCCCAGAAAGCAGGTAGAACAAGTTTTGTGGTGCCTTTCCGCTGCCTACCGGTGTAATGTAAAAACTACCAACAGAACTCGTTTCTGGCACCTTCCCCGGTGGAGTTGTGCATGGGGTGTGTTTGGAACATTCTGTCACCAGCCGAGTCCAAAATTCAGCCGTTCCCCATCTCTAGCCCAGGAAGCAGATAGAACAAGTTTTGTGGTGCCTTTCAGCTGCCTACCGGGGTAGTGTAAAAACTACCAACAGAACTCGTTTCTGGCACCTTCCCCGGTGGAGTTGTAGATGGGGTGTGTTTGGAACATTTTGTCACCAGCCGAGTCCAAAACTCAGCTGTTCCCCATCTCAGCCCAGAAAGCAGGTAGAAAAACTTTTGTGGTGCCTTTCAGCTGCCTACCGGGGTAGTGTAAAAACTACCAACAGAACTCGTTTCTGGCACCTTCCCCGGTGGAGTTGTGCATGGGGTGTGTTTGGAACATTCTGTCACCAGCCGAGTCCAAAATTCAGCTCTTCCCCATCTCTAGCCCAGGAAGCAGATAGAACCGGTTTTGTGGTGCCTTTCAGCTGCCTACCGGGGTAGTGTAAAAACTACCAACAGAACTCGTTTCTGGCACCTTCCCCGGTGGAGTTGTGCATGGGGTGTGTTTGGAACATTCTGTCACCAGCCGAGTCCAAAATTCAGCTGTTCCCCATCTCAGCCCAGAAAGCAGGTAGAACAAGTTTTGTGGTGCCTTTCCGCTGCCTACCGGGGTGGTGTAAAAACTACCAACAGAACTCATTTCTGGCACCTTCCCCGGTGGAGTTGTGCATGGGGTGTGTTTGGAACATTCTGTCACCAGCCGAGTCCAAAATTCAGCTGTTCCCCATCTCAGCCCAGGAAGCAGGTAGAACAAGTTTTATGGTGCCTTTCAGCTGCCTACCGGGGTAGTGTAAAAACTACCAACAGAACTCGTTTCTGGCACCTTCCCCGGTGGAGTTGTGCATGGGGTGTGTTTGGAACATTCTGTCACCAGCCGAGTCCAAAATTCAGCCGTTCCCCATCTCTAGCCCAGGAAGCAGATAGAACCGGTTTTGTGGTGCCTTTCAGCTGCCTACCGGGGTAGTGTAAAAACTACCAACAGAACTCGTTTCTGGCACCTTCCCCGGTGGAGTTGTGCATGGGGTGTGTTTGGAACATTTTGTCAGCAGCCGAGTCCAAAACTCAGCCGTTCCCCATCTCAGCCCAGAAAGCAGGTAGAAAAACTTTTGTGGTGCCTTTCTCTTGCCTACCGGGGTAGTGTAAAAACTACCAACAGAACTCGTTTCTGGCACCTTCCCCGGTGGAGTTGTGCATGGGGTGTGTTTGGAACATTCTCTCACCAGCCGAGTCCAAAATTCAGCCGTTCCCCATCTCTAGCCCAGGAAGCAGATAAGAACAGGTTTTATGGTGCCTTTCAGCTGCCTACCGGGGTACTGTAAAAACTACCAACAGAACTCGTTTCTGGCACCTTCCCCGGTGGAGTTGTGCATGGGGTGTGTTTGGAACATTCTGTCACCAGCCGAGTCCAAAATTCAGCCGTTCCCCATCTCTAGCCCAGGAAGCAGATAGAACCGGTTTTGTGGTGCCTTTCAGCTGCCTACCGGGGTAGTGTAAAAACTACCAACAGAACTCGTTTCTGGCACCTTCCCCGGTGGAGTTGTGCATGGGGTGTGTTTGGAACATTTTGTCAGCAGCCGAGTCCAAAACTCAGCCGTTCCCCATCTCAGCCCAGAAAGCAGGTAGAAAAACTTTTGTGGTGCCTTTCTCTTGCCTACCGGGGTAGTGTAAAAACTACCAACAGAACTCGTTTCTGGCACCTTCCCCGGTGGAGTTGTGCATGGGGTGTGTTTGGAACATTCTCTCACCAGCCGAGTCCAAAATTCAGCCGTTCCCCATCTCAGCCCAGAAAGCAGGTAGAACAAGTTTTGTGGTGCCTTTCCGCTGCCTACCGGTGTAATGTAAAAACTACCAACAGAACTCGTTTCTGGCACCTTCCCCGGTGGAGTTGTGCATGGGGTGTGTTTGGAACATTCTGTCACCAGCCGAGTCCAAAATTCAGCCGTTCCCCATCTCTAGCCCAGGAAGCAGATAGAACAAGTTTTGTGGTGCCTTTCAGCTGCCTACCGGGGTAGTGTAAAAACTACCAACAGAACTCGTTTCTGGCACCTTCCCCGGTGGAGTTGTAGATGGGGTGTGTTTGGAACATTTTGTCACCAGCCGAGTCCAAAACTCAGCTGTTCCCCATCTCAGCCCAGAAAGCAGGTAGAAAAACTTTTGTGGTGCCTTTCAGCTGCCTACCGGGGTAGTGTAAAAACTACCAACAGAACTCGTTTCTGGCACCTTCCCCGGTGGAGTTGTGCATGGGGTGTGTTTGGAACATTCTGTCACCAGCCGAGTCCAAAATTCAGCTGTTCCCCATCTCTAGCCCAGGAAGCAGATAGAACCGGTTTTGTGGTGCCTTTCAGCTGCCTACCGGGGTAGTGTAAAAACTACCAACAGAACTCGTTTCTGGCACCTTCCCCGGTGGAGTTGTGCATGGGGTGTGTTTGGAACATTCTGTCACCAGCCGAGTCCAAAATTCAGCTGTTCCCCATCTCAGCCCAGAAAGCAGGTAGAACAAGTTTTGTGGTGCCTTTCCGCTGCCTACCGGGGTGGTGTAAAAACTACCAACAGAACTCATTTCTGGCACCTTCCCCGGTGGAGTTGTGCATGGGGTGTGTTTGGAACATTCTGTCACCAGCCGAGTCCAAAATTCAGCTGTTCCCCATCTCAGCCCAGGAAGCAGGTAGAACAAGTTTTATGGTGCCTTTCAGCTGCCTACCGGGGTAGTGTAAAAACTACCAACAGAACTCGTTTCTGGCACCTTCCCCGGTGGAGTTGTGCATGGGGTGTGTTTGGAACATTCTGTCACCAGCCGAGTCCAAAATTCAGCCGTTCCCCATCTCTAGCCCAGGAAGCAGATAGAACCGGTTTTGTGGTGCCTTTCAGCTGCCTACCGGGGTAGTGTAAAAACTACCAACAGAACTCGTTTCTGGCACCTTCCCCGGTGGAGTTGTGCATGGGGTGTGTTTGGAACATTTTGTCAGCAGCCGAGTCCAAAACTCAGCCGTTCCCCATCTCAGCCCAGAAAGCAGGTAGAAAAACTTTTGTGGTGCCTTTCTCTTGCCTACCGGGGTGGTGTAAAAACTACCAACAGAACTCGTTTCTGGCACCTTCCCCGGTGGAGTTGTGCATGGGGTGTGTTTGGAACATTTTGTCACCAGCCGAGTCCAAAATTCAGCTGTTCCCAGACTCTAGCCCAGAAAGCAGGTAGAAAAACTTTTGTGGTGCCTTTCAGCTGCCTACCAGGGTAGTGTAAAAACTACCAACAGAACTCGTTTCTGGCACCTTCCCCGGTGGAGTTGTGCATGGGGTGTGTTTGGAACATTCTGTCACCAGCCGAGTCCAAAACTCAGCTGTTCCCCATCTCTAGCCCAGGAAGCAGATAGAACCGGTTTTGTGGTGCCTTTCAGCTGCCCACCGGGGTAGTGTAAAAACTACCAACAGAACTCGTTTCTGGCACCTTCCCCGGTGGAGTTGTGCATGGGGTGTGTTTGGAACATTCTGTCAGCAGCCGAGTCCAAAACTCAGCTGTTCCCCATCTCACCCCAGAAAGCAGGTAGAAAAACTTTTGTGGTGCCTTTCTCTTGCCTACCGGGGTAGTGTAAAAACTACCCAACAGAACTCGTTTCTGGCACCTTCCCCGGTGGAGTTGTGCATGGGGTGTGTTTGGAACATTTTGTCACCAGCCGAGTCCAAAATTCAGCCGTTCCCCATCTCAGCCCAGAAAGCAGGTAGAACAAGTTTTGTGGTGCCTTTCCGCTGCCTACCGGTGTAATGTAAAAAACTACCAACAGAACTCGTTTCTGGCACCTTCCCCGGTGGAGTTGTGCATGGGGTGTGTTTGGAACATTCTGTCACCAGCCGAGTCCAAAAATTCAGCCGTTCCCCATCTCTAGCGCAGGAAGCAGATAGAACAAGTTTTGTGGTGCCTTTCAGCTGCCTACCGGGGTAGTGTAAAAACTACCAACAGAACTCGTTTCTGGCACCTTCCCCGGTGGAGTTGTGCATGGGGTGTGTTTGGAACATTTTGTCACCAGCCGAGTCCAAAACTCAGCTGTTCCCCATCTCAGCCCAGAAAGCAGGTAGAACAAGTTTTGTGGTGCCTTTCAGCTGCCTACCGGGGTAGTGTAAAAAACTACCAACAGAACTCGTTTCTGGCACCTTCCCCGGTGGAGTTGTGCATGGGGTGTGTTTGGAACATTTTGTCACCAGCCGAGTCCAAAATTCAGCTGTTCCCCATCTCTAGCCCAGGAAGCAGATAGAACCGGTTTTGTGGTGCCTTTCAGCTGCCCACCGGGGTAGTGTAAAAACTACCAACAGAACTCGTTTCTGGCACCTTCCCCGGTGGAGTTGTGCATGGGGTGTGTTTGGAACATTTTGTCAGCAGCCGAGTCCAAAATTCAGCCGTTCCCCATCTCAGCCCAGAAAGCAGGTACAACAAGTTTGGTGGTGCCTTTCTCTTGCCTACCGGGGTAGTGTAAAAACTACCAAAAGAACTCATTTCTGGCACCTTCCCCGGAGGAGTTGTGCATGGGGTGTGTTTGGAACATTTTGTCACCAGCCGAGTCCAAAACTCAGCCGTTCCCCATCTCTAGCCCAGAAAGCAGGTAGAACAAGTTTTGTGGTGCCTTTCAGCTGCCTACCGGGGTAGTGTAAAAACTACCAACAGAACTCGTTTCTGGCACCTTCCCCGGTGGAGTTGTGCATGGGGTGTGTTTGGAACATTCTGTCACCAGCCAAGTCCAAAATTCAGCTCTTCCCCCATCTCTAGCCCAGAAAGCAGGTAGAAAAACTTTTGTGGTGCCTTTCAGCTGCCTACCGGGGTAGTGTAAAAACTACCAACAGAACTCGTTTCTGGCACCTTCCCCGGTGGAGTTGTGCATGGGGTGTGTTTGGAACATTTTGTCACCAGCCGAGTCCAAAATTCAGCCGTTCCCCATCTCAGCCCAGAAAGCAGGTAGAACAAGTTTTGTGGTGCCTTTCCGCTGCCTACCGGGGTGGTGTAAAAACTACCAACAGAACTCGTTTCTGGCACCTTCCCCGGTGGAGTTGTGCATGGGGTGTGTTTGGAACATTTTGTCACCAGCCGAGTCCAAAATTCAGCTGTTCCCCATCTCTAGCCCAGGAAGCAGATAGAACCGGTTTTGTGGTGCCTTTCAGCTGCCTACCGGGGTAGTGTAAAAACTACCAACAGAACTCGTTTCTGGCACCTTCCCCGGTGGAGTTGTGCATGGGGTGTGTTTGGAACATTCTGTCACCAGCCGAGTCCAAAATTCAGCTGTTCCCCATCTCTAGCCCAGGAAGCAGATAGAACCGGTTTTGTGGTGCCTTTCAGCTGCCCACCGGGGTAGTGTAAAAACTACCAACAGAACTCGTTTCTGGCACCTTCCCCGGTGGAGTTGTGCATGGGGTGTGTTTGGAACATTTTGTCACCAGCCGAGTCCAAAACTCAGCCGTTCCCCATCTCAGCCCAGAAAGCAGGTAGAACAAGTTTTGTGGTGCCTTTCAGCTGCCTACCCGGGGTAGTGTAAAAACTACCAACAGAACTCGTTTCTGGCACCTTCCCTGGTGGAGTTGTGCATGGGGTGTGTTTGGAACATTCTGTCACCAGCCGAGTCCAAAACTCAGCTGTTCCCCATCTCTAGCCCAGGAAGCAGATAGAACCGGTTTTGTGGTGCCTTTCAGCTGCCTACCGGGGTAGTGTAAAAACTACCAAACAGAACTCGTTTCTGGCACCTTCCCCGGTGGAGTTGTGCATGTGGTGTGTTTGGAACATTTTTTCAGCAGCCGAGTCCAAAACTCAGCCGTTCCCCATCTCAGCCCAGAAAGCAGGTAGAACAAGTTTTGTGGTGCCTTTCAGCTGCCTACCGGGGTAGTGTAAAAACTACCAACAGAACTCGTTTCTGGCACCTTCCCCGGTGGAGTTGTGCATGGGGTGTGTTTGGAACATTTTGTCACCAGCCGAGTCCAAAATTCAGCCGTTCCCCATCTCAGCCCAGAAAGCAGGTACAACAAGTTTTGTGGTGCCTTTCAGCTGCCTACCGGGGTAGTGTAAAAAACTACCAACAGAACTCGTTTCTGGCACCTTCCCCGGTGGAGTTGTGCATGGCGTGTGTTTGGAACATTCTGTCACCAGCCGAGTCCAAAATTCAGCCGTTCCCCATCTCTAGCCCAGGAAGCAGATAGAACCGGTTTTGTGGTGCCTTTCAGCTGCCTACCGGGGTAGTGTAAAAACTACCAACAGAACTCGTTTCTGGCACCTTCCCCGGTGGAGTTGTAGATGGGGTGTGTTTGGAACATTTTGTCACCAGCCGAGTCCAAAACTCAGCTGTTCCCCATTTCAGCCCAGAAAGCAGGTAGAAAAACTTTTGTGGTGCCTTTCAGCTGCCTACTGGGGTAGTGTAAAAACTACCAACAGAACTCGTTTCTGGCACCTTCCCCGGTGGAGTTGTGCATGGGGTGTGTTTGGAACATTCTGTCACCAGCCGAGTCCAAAATTCAGCTGTTCCCCATCTCTAGCCCAGGAAGCAGATAGAACCGGTTTTGTGGTGCCTTTCAGCTGCCTACCGGGGTAGTGTAAAAACTACCAACAGAACTCGTTTCTGGCACCTTCCCCGGTGGAGTTGTGCATGGGGTGTGTTTGGAACATTCTGTCACCAGCCGAGTCCAAAATTCAGCCGTTCCCCATCTCAGCCCAGAAAGCAGGTAGAACAAGTTTTGTGGTGCCTTTCAGCTGCCTACCGGGGTAGTGTAAAAACTACCAACAGAACTCATTTCTGGCACCTTCCCCGGTGGAGTTGTGCATGGGGTGTGTTTGGAACATTCTGTCACCAGCCGAGTCCAAAACTCAGCTGTTCCCCATCTCTAGCCCAGGAAGCAGATAGAACCGGTTTTGTGGTGCCTTTCAGCTGCCTACCGGGGTAGTGTAAAAACTACCAAAAGAACTCGTTTCTGGCACCTTCCCCGGTGGTGTTGTGCATGGGGTGTGTTTGGAACATTTTGTCAGCAGCCGAGTCCAAAACTCAGCTGTTCCCCATCTCAGCCCAGAAAGCAGGTAGAAAAACTTTTGTGGTGCCTTTCCTTGCCTACCGGGGTAGTGTAAAAACTACCAAAAGAACTCATTTCTGGCACCTTCCCCGGTGGAGTTGTGCATGGGGTGTGTTTGGAACATTTTGTCAGCAGCCGAGTCCAAAACTCAGCCGTTCCCCGTCTCAGCCCAGAAAGCAGGTAGAACAAGTTTTGTGGTGCCTTTCAGCTGCCTACCGGGGTAGTGTAAAAACTACCAACAGAACTCGTTTCTGGCACCTTCCCCGGTGGAGTTGTGCATGGGGTGTGTTTGGAACATTCTCTCACCAGCCAAGTCCAAAATTCAGCTGTTCCCCATCTCTAGCCCAGAAAGCAGGTAGAACAAGTTTTGTGGTGCCTTTCAGCTGCCTACCGGGGTAGTGTAAAAACTACCAACAGAACTCGTTTCTGGCACCTTCCCCGGTGGAGTTGTGCATGGGGTGTGTTTGGAACATTCTGTCACCAGCCGAGTCCAAAATTCAGCCGTTCCCCATCTCAGCCCAGGAAGCAGATAAGAACCGGTTTTATGGTGCCTTTCAGCTGCCTACCGGGGTAGTGTAAAAACTACCAACAGAACTCGTTTCTGGCACCTTCCCCGGTGGAGTTGTGCATGGGGTGTGTTTGGAACATTCTGTCACCAGCCGAGTCCAAAATTCAGCTGTTCCCCATCTCTAGCCCAGGAAGCAGATAGAACCGGTTTTGTGGTGCCTTTCAGCTGCCTACCGGGGTAGTGTAAAAACTACCAACAGAACTCGTTTCTGGCACCTTCCCCGGTGGAGTTGTGCATGGGGTGTGTTTGGAACATTTTGTCACCAGCCGAGTCCAAAACTCAGCCGTTCCCCATCTCAGCCCAGAAAGCAGGTAGAACAAGTTTTGTGGTGCCTTTCAGCTGCCTACCGGGGTAGTGTAAAAACTACCAACAGAACTCGTTTCTGGCACCTTCCCCGGTGGAGTTGTGCATGGGGTGTGTTTGGAACATTCTCTCACCAGCCAAGTCCAAAATTCAGCTGTTCCCCATCTCTAGCCCAGAAAGCAGGTAGAAAAACTTTTGTGGTGCCTTTCAGCTGCCTACCAGGGTAGTGTAAAAACTACCAACAGAACTCGTTTCTGGCACCTTCCCCGGTGGAGTTGTGCATGGGGTGTGTTTGGAACATTCTGTCACCAGCCGAGTCCAAAATTCAGCCGTTCCCCATCTCTAGCCCAGGAAGCATATAAGAACCGGTTTTATGGTGCCTTTCAGCTGCCTACCGGGGTAGTGTAAAAACTACCAACAGAACTCGTTTCTGGCACCTTCCCCGGTGGAGTTGTGCATGGGGTGTGTTTGGAACATTCTGTCACCAGCCGAGTCCAAAATTCAGCTGTTCCCCATCTCTAGCCCAGGAAGCAGATAGAACCGGTTTTGTGGTGCCTTTCAGCTGCCTACCGGGGTAGTGTAAAAACTACCAACAGAACTCGTTTCTGGCACCTTCCCCGGTGGAGTTGTGCATGGGGTGTGTTTGGAACATTTTGTCACCAGCCGAGTCCAAAACTCAGCCGTTCCCCATCTCAGCCCAGAAAGCAGGTAGAACAAGTTTTGTGGTGCCTTTCAGCTGCCTACCGGGGTAGTGTAAAAACTACCAACAGAACTCGTTTCTGGCACCTTCCCCGGTGGAGTTGTGCATGGGGTGTGTTTGGAACATTCTGTCACCAGCCGAGTCCAAAACTCAGCTGTTCCCCATCTCTAGCCCAGGAAGCAGATAGAACCGGTTTTGTGGTGCCTTTCAGCTGCCTACCGGGGTAGTGTAAAAACTACCAACAGAACTCGTTTCTGGCACCTTCCCCGGTGGAGTTGTGCATGTGGTGTGTTTGGAACATTTTTTCAGCAGCCGAGTCCAAAACTCAGCCGTTCCCCATCTCAGCCCAGAAAGCAGGTAGAACAAGTTTTGTGGTGCCTTTCAGCTGCCTACCGGGGTAGTGTAAAAACTACCAACAGAACTCGTTTCTGGCACCTTCCCCGGTGGAGTTGTGCATGGGGTGTGTTTGGAACATTTTGTCACCAGCCGAGTCCAAAATTCAGCCGTTCCCCATCTCAGCCCAGAAAGCAGGTACAACAAGTTTTGTGGTGCCTTTCAGCTGCCTACCGGTGTAATGTAAAAACTACCAACAGAACTCGTTTCTGGCACCTTCCCCGGTGGAGTTGTGCATGGGGTGTGTTTGGAACATTCTGTCACCAGCCGAGTCCAAAATTCAGCCGTTCCCCATCTCTAGGCCAGGAAGCAGATAGAACCGGTTTTGTGGTGCCTTTCAGCTGCCTACCGGGGTAGTGTAAAAACTACCAACAGAACTCGTTTCTGGCACCTTCCCCGGTGGAGTTGTAGATGGGGTGTGTTTGGAACATTTTGTCACCAGCCGAGTCCAAAACTCAGCTGTTCCCCATCTCAGCCCAGAAAGCAGGTAGAAAAACTTTTGTGGTGCCTTTCAGCTGCCTACTGGGGTAGTGTAAAAACTACCAACAGAACTCGTTTCTGGCACCTTCCCCGGTGGAGTTGTGCATGGGGTGTGTTTGGAACATTCTGTCACCAGCCGAGTCCAAAACTCAGCTGTTCCCCATCTCTAGCCCAGGAAGCAGATAGAACCGGTTTTGTGGTGCCTTTCAGCTGCCTACTGGGGTAGTGTAAAAACTACCAACAGAACTCGTTTCTGGCACCTTCCCCGGTGGAGTTGTGCATGGGGTGTGTTTGGAACATTCTGTCACCAGCCGAGTCCAAAATTCAGCCGTTCCCCATCTCAGCCCAGAAAGCAGGTAGAACAAGTTTTGTGGTGCCTTTCAGCTGCCTACCGGGGTAGTGTAAAAACTACCAACAGAACTCATTTCTGGCACCTTCCCCGGTGGAGTTGTGCATGGGGTGTGTTTGGAACATTCTGTCACCAGCCGAGTCCAAAACTCAGCTGTTCCCCATCTCTAGCCCAGGAAGCAGATAGAACCGGTTTTGTGGTGCCTTTCAGCTGCCTACCGGGGTAGTGTAAAAACTACCAAAAGAACTCGTTTCTGGCACCTTCCCCGGTGGTGTTGTGCATGGGGTGTGTTTGGAACATTTTGTCAGCAGCCGAGTCCAAAACTCAGCTGTTCCCCATCTCAGCCCAGAAAGTAGGTAGAAAAACTTTAGTGGTGCCTTTCAGCTGCCTACCGGGGTAGTGTAAAAACTACCAACAGAACTCGTTTCTGGCACCTTCCCCGGTGGAGTTGTAGATGGGGTGTGTTTGGAACATTCTGTCACCAGCCGAGTCCAAAATTCAGCTGTTCCCCATCTCTAGCCCAGGAAGTAGATAGAACCGGTTTTGTGGTGCCTTTCAGCTGCCTACCGGGGTAGTGTAAAAACTACCAACAGAACTCGTTTCTGGCACCTTCCCCGGTGGAGTTGTGCATGGGGTGTGTTTGGAACATTTTGTCACCAGCCGAGTCCAAAACTCAGCTGTTCCCCATCTCAGCCCAGAAAGCAGGTAGAACAAGTTTTGTGGTGCCTTTCAGCTGCCTACCGGGGTAGTGTAAAAACTACCAACAGAACTCATTTCTGGCACCTTCCCCGGTAGAGGTGTGCATGGGGTGTGTTTGGAACATTTTGTCACCAGCCGAGTCCAAAATTCAGCTGTTCCCCATCTCAGCCCAGAAAGCAGGTAGAACAAGTTTTGTGGTGCCTTTCAGCTGCCTACCGGGGTAGTGTAAAAACTACCTAACAGAACTCGTTTCTGGCACCTTCCCCGGTGGAGTTGTGCATGGGGTGTGTTTGGAACATTCTGTCACCAGCCGAGTCCAAAACTCAGCTGTTCCCCATCTCTAGCCCAGGAAGCAGATAGAACCGGTTTTGTGGTGCCTTTCAGCTGCCCACCGGGGTAGTGTAAAAACTACCAACAGAACTCGTTTCTGGCACCTTCCCCGGTGGAGTTGTGCGTGGGGTGTGTTTGGAACATTTTGTCAGCAGCCGAGTCCAAAATTCAGCCGTTCCCCATCTCAGCCCAGAAAGCAGGTACAACAAGTTTGGTGGTGCCTTTCAGCTGCCTACCGGGGGAGTGTAAAAACTACCAACAGTACTCATTTCTGGCACCTTCCCCGGTGGAGTTGTGCATGGGGTGTGTTTGGAACATTCTGTCACCAGCCGAGTCCAAAATTCAGCTGTTCCCCATCTCTAGCCCAGGAAGCAGATAGAACCGCTTTTGCGGTGCCTTTCAGCTGCCTACCGGGGTAGTGTAAAATCTACCAAAAGAACTCGTTTCTGGCACCTTCCCCGGTGGAGTTGTGCATGGGGTGTGTTTGGAACATTCTGTCACCAGCCGAGTCCAAAATTCAGCTGTTCCCCATCTCAGCCCAGAAAGCAGGTAGAACAAGTTTTGTGGTGCCTTTCAGCTGCCTACCAGGGTAGTGTAAAAACTACCAACAGAACTCGTTTCTGGCACCTTCCCCGCTGGAGTTGTGCATGGGGTGTGTTTGGAACATTCTGTCACCAGCCGAGTCCAAAACTCAGCTGTTCCCCATCTCTAGCCCAGGAAGCAGATAGAACCGGTTTTGTGGTGCCTTTCAGCTGCCTACCGGGGTAGTGTAAAAACTACCAAAAGAACTCGTTTCTGGCACCTTCCCCGGTGGAGTTGTGCATGGGGTGTGTTTGGAACATTTTGTCAGCAGCCGAGTCCAAAACTCAGCTGTTCCCCATCTCAGCCCAGAAAGTAGGTAGAAAAACTTTAGTGGTGCCTTTCAGCTGCCTACCGGGGTACTGTAAAAACTACCAACAGAACTCGTTTCTGGCACCTTCCCCGGTGGAGTTGTGCATGGGGTGTGTTTGGAACATTCTCTCACCAGCCAAGTCCAAAATTCAGCTCTTCCCCATCTCTAGCCCAGAAAGCAGGTAGAAAAACTTTTGTGGTGCCTTTCAGCTGCCTACCAGGGTAGTGTAAAAACTACCAACAGAACTCGTTTCTGGCACCTTCCCCGGTGGAGTTGTGCATGGGGTGTGTTTGGAACATTCTGTCACCAGCCGAGTCCAAAATTCAGCTGTTCCCCATCTCAGCCCAGGAAGCAGATAAGAACCGGTTTTATGGTGCCTTTCAGCTGCCTACCGGGGTAGTGTAAAAACTACCAACAGAACTCGTTTCTGGCACCTTCCCCGGTGGAGTTGTGCATGGGGTGTGTTTGGAACATTTTGTCACCAGCCGAGTCCAAAATTCAGCCGCTCCCCATCTCAGCCCAGAAAGCAGGTAGAACAAGTTTTGTGGTGCCTTTCAGCTGCCTACCGGGGTAGTGTAAAAACTACCAACAGAACTCATTTCTGGTACCTTCCCCGGTAGAGGTGTGCATGGGGTGTGTTTGGAACATTTTGTCACCAGCCGAGTCCAAAATTCAGCTGTTCCCCATCTCAGCCCAGAAAGCAGGTAGAACAAGTTTTGTGGTGCCTTTCAGCTGCCTACCGGGGTAGTGTAAAAACTACCAACAGAACTCGTTTCTGGCACCTTCCCCGGTGGAGTTGTGCATGGGGTGTGTTTGGAACATTTTGTCACCAGCCGAGTCCAAAACTCAGCTGTTCCCCATCTCTAGCCCAGGAAGCAGATAGAACCGGTTTTGTGGTGCCTTTCAGCTGCCCACCGGGGTAGTGTAAAAACTACCAACAGAACTCGTTTCTGGCACCTTCCCCGGTGGAGTTGTGCGTGGGGTGTGTTTGGAACATTTTGTCAGCAGCCGAGTCCAAAATTCAGCCGTTCCCCATCTCAGCCCAGAAAGCAGGTACAACAAGTTTTGTGGTGCCTTTCAGCTGCCTACCAGGGTAGTGTAAAAACTACCAACAGAACTCGTTTCTGGCACCTTCCCCGGTGGAGTTGTGCATGGGGTGTGTTTGGAACATTCTGTCAGCAGCCGAGTCCAAAACTCAGCTGTTCCCCATCTCTAGCCCAGGAAGCAGATAGAACCGGTTTTGTGGTGCCTTTCAGCTGCCTACCGGGGTAGTGTAAAAACTACCAAAAGAACTCGTTTCTGGCACCTTCCCCGGTGGAGTTGTGCATGGGGTGTGTTTGGAACATTTTGTCAGCAGCCGAGTCCAAAACTCAGCTGTTCCCCATCTCAGCCCAGAAAGTAGGTAGAAAAACTTTAGTGGTGCCTTTCAGCTGCCTACCGGGGTACTGTAAAAACTACCAACAGAACTCGTTTCTGGCACCTTCCCCGGTGGAGTTGTGCGTGGGGTGTGTTTGGAACATTCTCTCACCAGCCAAGTCCAAAATTCAGCTCTTCCCCATCTCTAGCCCAGAAAGCAGGTAGAAAAACTTTTGTGGTGCCTTTCAGCTGCCTACCAGGGTAGTGTAAAAACTACCAACAGAACTCGTTTCTGGCACCTTCCCCGGTGGAGTTGTGCATGGGGTGTGTTTGGAACATTCTGTCACCAGCCGAGTCCAAAATTCAGCTGTTCCCCATCTCAGCCCAGGAAGCAGATAAGAACCGGTTTTATGGTGCCTTTCAGCTGCCTACCAGGGTAGTGTAAAAACTACCAACAGAACTCGTTTCTGGCACCTTCCCCAGTGGAGTTGTGCATGGGGTGTGTTTGGAACATTCTGTCACCAGCCGAGTCCAAAATTCAGCTGTTCCCCATCTCTAGCCCAGGAAGCAGATAGAACCGGTTTTGTGGTGCCTTTCAGCTGCCTACCGGGGTGGTGTAAAAACTACCAACAGAACTCGTTTCTGGCACCTTCCCCGGTGGAGTTGTAGATGGGGTGTGTTTGGAACATTTTGTCACCAGCCGAGTCCAAAATTCAGCTGTTCCCCATCTCAGCCCAGAAAGCAGGTAGAACAAGTTTTGTGGTGCCTTTCAGCTGCCTACCGGGGTAGTGTAAAAACTACCAACAGAACTCGTTTCTGGCACCTTCCCCGGTGGAGTTGTGCATGGGGTGTGTTTGGAACATTTTGTCAGCAGCCGAGTCCAAAATTCAGCTGTTCCCCATCTCAGCCCAGAAAGCAGGTAGAACAAGTTTTGTGGTGCCTTTCAGCTGCCTACTGGGGTAGTGTAAAAACTACCAACAGAACTCATTTCTGGCACCTTCCCCGGTGGAGTTGTGCATGGGGTGTGTTTGGAACATTCTGTCAGCAGCCGAGTCCAAAACTCAGCTGTTCCCCATCTCTAGCCCAGGAAGCAGATAGAACTGGTTTTGTGGTGCCTTTCAGCTGCCTACCGGGGTAGTGTAAAAACTACCAACAGAACTCGTTTCTGGCACCTTCCCCGGTGGAGTTGTGCATGGGGTGTGTTTGGAACATTCTGTCACCAGCCGAGTCCAAAATTCAGCTCTTCCCCATCTCTAGCCCAGGAAGCAGATGGAACCGGTTTTGTGGTGCCTTTCAGCTGCCTACCGGGGTAGTGTAAAAACTACCAACAGAACTCGTTTCTGGCACCTTCCCCGGTGGAGTTGTGCATGGGGTGTGTTTGGAACATTTTGTCACCAGCCGAGTCCAAAATTCAGCTGTTCCCCATCTCAGCACAGAAAGCAGGTAGAACAAGTTTTGTGGTGCCTTTCAGCTGCCTACCGGGGTAGTGTAAAAACTACCAACAGAACTCGTTTCTGGCACCTTCCCCGGTGGAGTTGTGCATGGGGTGTGTTTGGAACATTTTGTCACCAGCCGAGTCCAAAATTCAGCGATTCCCCATCTCAGCCCAGAAAGCAGGTAGAACAAGTTTTGTGGTGCCTTTCAGCTGCCTACCGGGGTAGTGTAAAAACTACCAACAGAACTCGTTTCTGGCACCTTCCCCGGTGGAGTTGTGCATGGGGTGTGTTTGGAACATTCTGTCACCAGCCGAGTCCAAAATTCACCTCTTCCCCATCTCTAGCCCAGGAAGCAGATAGAACCGGTTTTGTGGTACCTTTCAGCTGCCTACCTGGGTACTGTAAAAACTACCAACAGAACTCGTTTCTGGCACCTTCCCCGGTGGAGTTGTGCATGGGGTGTGTTTGGAACATTTGTCACCAGCCAAGTCCAAAATTCAGCTCTTCCCCATCTCAGCCCAGAAAGCAGGTACAAGTTTTGTGGTGCCTTTCAGCTGCCTACCGGGGTAGTGTAAAAACTACCAACAGAACTCGTTTCTGGCACCTTCCCCGGTGGAGTTGTGCATGGGGTGTGTTTGGAACATTTTGACAACAGCCGAGTCCAAAACTCAGCCGTTCCCCATCTCAGCCCAGAAAGCAGGTAGAAAAACTTTTGTGGTGCCTTTCAGCTGCCTACCGGGGTAGTGTAAAAACTACCAACAGAACTCGTTTCTGGCACCTTCCCCGGTGGAGTTGTGCATGGGGTGTGTTTGGAACATTTTGACAACAGCCGAGTCCAAAACTCAGCCGTTCCCCATCTCAGCCCAGAAAGCAGGTAGAAAAACTTTTGTGGTGCCTTTCTCTTGCCTACCGGGGTAGTGTAAAAACTACCAACAGAACTCATTTCTGGCACCTTCCCCGGTGGAGTTGTGCATGGGGTGTTTGGAACATTCTCTCACCAGCCGAGTCCAAAATTCAGCTGTTCCCCATCTCAGCCCAGAAAGCAGGTAGAACAAGTTTTGTGGTGCCTTTCAGCTGCCTACCGGGGTAGTGTAAAAACTACCAACAGAACTCGTTTCTGGCACCTTCCCCACTGGAGTTGTGCATGGGGTGTGTTTGGAACATTCTGTCACCAGCCGAGTCCAAAATTCAGCTGTTCCCCATCTCAGCCCAGGAAGCAGATAGAACCAGTTTTGCGGTGCCTTTCAGCTGCCTACCGGGGTAGTGTAAAAACTACCAACAGAACTCATTTCTGGCACCTTCCCCGGTGGAGTTGTGCATGGGGTGTGTTTGGAACATTTTGTCAGCAGCCGAGTCCAAAATTCAGCCGTTCCCCATCTCTAGCCCAGAAAGCAGGTACAACAAGTTTGGTGGTGCCTTTCAGCTGCCTACCGGGGTAGTGTAAAAACTACCAACAGAACTCGTTTCTGGCACCTTCCCCGCTGGAGTTGTGCATGGGGTGTGTTTGGAACATTCTGTCACCTGCCGAGTCCAAAATTCAGCTGTTCCCCATCTCTAGCCCAGGAAGCAGATAGAACCGGTTTTGCGGTGCCTTTCAGCTGCCTACCGGGGTAGTGTAAAAACTACCAACAGAACTCGTTTCTGGCACCTTCCCCGGTGGAGTTGTGCATGGGGTGTGTTTGGAACATTTTGTCAGCAGCCGAGTCCAAAATTCAGCTGTTCCCCATCTCAGCCCAGAAAGCAGGTAGAACAAGTTTTGTGGTGCCTTTCAGCTGCCTACTGGGGTAGTGTAAAAACTACCAACAGAACTCATTTCTGGCACCTTCCCCGGTGGAGTTCTGCATGGGGTGTGTTTGGAACATTCTGTCAGCAGCCGAGTCCAAAACTCAGCTGTTCCCCATCTCTAGCCCAGGAAGCAGATAGAACCGGTTTTGTGGTGCCTTTCAGCTGCCTACCGGGGTAGTGTAAAAACTACCAACAGAACTTGTTTCTGGCACCTTCCCCGGTGGAGTTGTGCATGGGGTGTGTTTGGAACATTCTGTCACCAGCCGAGTCCAAAACTCAGCTGTTCCCCATCTCAGCCCAGAAAGCAGGTAGAAAAACTTTTGTGGTGCCTTTCTCTTGCCTACCGGGGTAGTGTAAAAACTACCAACAGAACTCGTTTCTGGCACCTTCCCCGGTGGAGTTGTGCATGGGGTGTGTTTGGAACATTCTGTCACCAGCTGAGTCCAAAATTCAGCTGTTCCCCATCTCTAGCCCAGGAAGCAGGTAGAACCGGTTTTGTGGTGCCTTTCAGCTGCCAACCGGGGTAGTGTAAAAACTACCAACAGAACTCGTTTCTGGCACCTTCCCCGGTGGAGTTGTGCATGGGGTGTGTTTGGAACATTTTGTCAGCAGCCGAGTCCAAAATTCAGCCGTTCCCCATCTCAGCCCAGAAAGCAGGTAGAAAAACTTTTGTGGTGCCTTTCTCTTGCCTACCGGGGTAGTGTAAAAACTACCAACAGAACTCATTTCTGGCACCTTCACCGGTGGAGTTGTGCATGGGGTGTGTTTGGAACATTTTGTCACCAGCCGAGTCCAAAATTCAGCTGTTCCCCATCTCAGCCCAGAAAGCAGGTAGAAAAACTTTTGTGGTGCCTTTCTCTTGCCTACCGGGGTAGTGTAAAAACTACCAACAGAACTCATTTCTGGCACCTTCCCCGGTGGAGTTGTGCATGGGGTGTGTTTGGAACATTTTGTCACCAGCCGAGTCCAAAATTCAGCTGTTCCCCATCTCAGCCCAGAAAGCAGGTAGAACAAGTTTTGTGGTGCCTTTCAGCTGCCTACCGGGGTAGTGTAAAAACTACCAACAGAACTCGTTTCTGGCACCTTCCCCGGTGGAGTTGTAGATGGGGTGTGTTTGGAACATTTTGTCAGCAGCCGAGTCCAAAACTCAGCCGTTCCCCATCTCAGCCCAGAAAGCAGGTAGAACAAGTTTTGTGGTGCCTTTCAGCTGCCTACCTGGGTACTGTAAAAACTACCAACAGAACTCGTTTCTGGCACCTTCCCCGGTGGAGTTGTGCATGGGGTGTGTTTGGAACATTCTCCCACCAGCCAAGTCCAAAATTCAGCTCTTCCCCATCTCTAGCCCAGAAAGCAGGTAGAAAAACTTTTGTGGTGCCTTTCAGCTGCCTACCGGGGTAGTGTAAAAACTACCAACAGAACTCGTTTCTGGCACCTTCCCCGGTGGAGTTGTGCATGGGGTGTGTTTGGAACATTCTGTCACCAGCCGTGTCCAAAATTCAGCTGTTCCCCATCTCAGCCCAGGAAGCAGATAAGAACCGGTTTTATGGTGCCTTTCAGCTGCCTACCGGGGTAGTGTAAAAACTACCAACAGAACTCGTTTCTGGCACCTTCCCCGGTGGAGTTGTGCATGGGGTGTGTTTGGAACATTCTCTCACCAGCCGAGTCCAAAATTCAGCTGTTCCCCATCTCTAGCCCAGGAAGCAGATAGAACCGGTTTTGTGGTGCCTTTCAGCTGCCTACCGGGGTAGTGTAAAAACTACCAACAGAACTCGTTTCTGGCACCTTCCCCGGTGGAGTTGTGCATGGGGTGTGTTTGGAACATTTTGTCACCAGCCGAGTCCAAAACTCAGCCGTTCCCCATTTCAGCCCAGAAAGCAGGTAGAACAAGTTTTGTGGTGCCTTTCAGCTGCCTACCGGGGTAGTGTAAAAACTACCAACAGAACTCGTTTCTGGCACCTTCCCCGGTGGAGTTGTGCATGGGGTGTGTTTGGAACATTCTGTCACCAGCCGAGTCCAAAATTCAGCCGTTCCCCATCTCTAGCCCAGGAAGCAGATGGAACCGGTTTTGTGGTGCCTTTCAGCTGCCTACCAGGGTAGTGTAAAAACTACCAACAGAACTCGTTTCTGGCACCTTCCCCGGTGGAGTTGTGCATGGGGTGTGTTTGGAACATTCTGTCACCAGCCGAGTCCAAAACTCAGCTGTTCCCCATTTCAGCCCAGAAAGCAGGTACAACAAGTTTGGTGGTGCCTTTCAGCTGCCTACCGGGGGAGTGTAAAAACTACCAACAGTACTCATTTCTGGCACCTTCCCCGGTGGAGTTGTGCATGGGGTGTGTTTGGAACATTCTGTCACCAGCCGAGTCCAAAATTCAGCTGTTCCCCATCTCTAGCCCAGGAAGCAGATAGAACCGGTTTTGCGGTGCCTTTCAGCTGCCTACTGGGGTAGTGTAAAATCTACCAAAAGAACTCGTTTCTGGCACCTTCCCCGGTGGAGTTGTGCATGGGGTGTGTTTGGAACATTTTGTCAGCAGCCGAGTCCAAAACTCAGCCGTTCCCCATCTCAGCCCAGAAAGCAGGTAGAACAAGTTTTGTGGTGCCTTTCAGCTGCCTACCTGGGTACTGTAAAAACTACCAACAGAACTCGTTTCTGGCACCTTCCCCGGTGGAGTTGTGCATGGGGTGTGTTTGGAACATTCTCCCACCAGCCAAGTCCAAAATTCAGCTCTTCCCCATCTCTAGCCCAGAAAGCAGGTAGAAAAACTTTTGTGGTGCCTTTCAGCTGCCTACCGGGGTAGTGTAAAAACTACCAAAAGAACTCGTTTCTGGCACCTTCCCCGGTGGAGTTGTGCATGGGGTGTGTTTGGAACATTCTGTCACCAGCCGTGTCCAAAATTCAGCTGTTCCCCATCTCAGCCCAGGAAGCAGATAAGAACCGGTTTTATGGTGCCTTTCAGCTGCCTACCGGGGTAGTGTAAAAACTACCAACAGAACTCGTTTCTGGCACCTTCCCCGGTGGAGTTGTGCATGGGGTGTGTTTGGAACATTCTCTCACCAGCCGAGTCCAAAATTCAGCTGTTCCCCATCTCTAGCCCAGGAAGCAGATAGAACCGGTTTTGTGGTGCCTTTCAGCTGCCTACCGGGGTAGTGTAAAAACTACCAACAGAACTCGTTTCTGGCACCTTCCCCGGTGGAGTTGTGCATGGGGTGTGTTTGGAACATTTTGTCACCAGCCGAGTCCAAAACTCAGCCGTTCCCCATTTCAGCCCAGAAAGCAGGTAGAACAAGTTTTGTGGTGCCTTTCAGCTGCCTACCGGGGTAGTGTAAAAACTACCAACAGAACTCGTTTCTGGCACCTTCCCCGGTGGAGTTGTGCATGGGGTGTGTTTGGAACATTCTGTCACCAGCCGAGTCCAAAACTCAGCTGTTCCCCATCTCTAGCCCAGGAAGCAGATAGAACAACTTTTGTGGTGCCTTTCAGCTGCCTACCCGGGTAGTGTAAAAACTACCAACAGAACTCGTTTCTGGCACCTTCCCCGGTGGAGTTGTGCATGGGGTGTGTTTGGAACATTTTGTCACCAGCCGAGTCCAAAATTCAGCCGTTCCCCATCTCAGCCCAGAAAGCAGGTAGAACAAGTTTTGTGGTGCCTTTCAGCTGCCTACCGGTGTAATGTAAAAACTACCAACAGAACTCGTTTCTGGCACCTTCCCCGGTGGAGTTGTGCATGGGGTGTGTTTGGAACATTCTGTCACCAGCCGAGTCCAAAATTCAGCCGTTCCCCATCTCTAGGCCAGGAAGCAGATAGAACCGGTTTTGTGGTGCCTTTCAGCTGCCTACCGGGGTAGTGTAAAAACTACCAACAGAACTCGTTTCTGGCACCTTCCCCGGTGGAGTTGTGCATGGGGTGTGTTTGGAACATTTTGACAACAGCCGAGTCCAAAACTCAGCCGTTCCCCATCTCAGCCCAGAAAGCAGGTAGAAAAACTTTTGTGGTGCCTTTCAGCTGCCTACCGGGGTAGTGTAAAAACTACCAACAGAACTCGTTTCTGGCACCTTCCCCGGTGGAGTTGTGCATGGGGTGTGTTTGGAACATTTTGACAACAGCCGAGTCCAAAACTCAGCCGTTCCCCATCTCAGCCCAGAAAGCAGGTAGAAAAACTTTTGTGGTGCCTTTCTCTTGCCTACCGGGGTAGTGTAAAAACTACCAACAGAACTCATTTCTGGCACCTTCCCCGGTGGAGTTGTGCATGGGGTGTGTTTGGAACATTCTCTCACCAGCCGAGTCCAAAATTCAGCTGTTCCCCATCTCAGCCCAGAAAGCAGGTAGAACAAGTTTTGTGGTGCCTTTCAGCTGCCTACCGGGGTAGTGTAAAAACTACCAACAGAACTCGTTTCTGGCACCTTCCCCACTGGAGTTGTGCATGGGGTGTGTTTGGAACATTCTGTCACCAGCCGAGTCCAAAATTCAGCTGTTCCCCATCTCAGCCCAGGAAGCAGATAGAACCAGTTTTGCGGTGCCTTTCAGCTGCCTACCGGGGTAGTGTAAAAACTACCAACAGAACTCATTTCTGGCACCTTCCCCGGTGGAGTTGTGCATGGGGTGTGTTTGGAACATTTTGTCAGCAGCCGAGTCCAAAATTCAGCCGTTCCCCATCTCTAGCCCAGAAAGCAGGTACAACAAGTTTGGTGGTGCCTTTCAGCTGCCTACCGGGGTAGTGTAAAAACTACCAACAGAACTCGTTTCTGGCACCTTCCCCGGTGGAGTTGTGCATGGGGTGTGTTTGGAACATTCTGTCACCTGCCGAGTCCAAAATTCAGCTGTTCCCCATCTCTAGCCCAGGAAGCAGATAGAACCGGTTTTGCGGTGCCTTTCAGCTGCCTACCGGGGTAGTGTAAAAACTACCAACAGAACTCGTTTCTGGCACCTTCCCCGGTGGAGTTGTGCATGGGGTGTGTTTGGAACATTTTGTCAGCAGCCGAGTCCAAAATTCAGCTGTTCCCCATCTCAGCCCAGAAAGCAGATAGAACAAGTTTTGTGGTGCCTTTCAGCTGCCTACTGGGGTAGTGTAAAAACTACCAACAGAACTCATTTCTGGCACCTTCCCCGGTGGAGTTCTGCATGGGGTGTGTTTGGAACATTCTGTCAGCAGCCGAGTCCAAAACTCAGCTGTTCCCCATCTCTAGCCCAGGAAGCAGATAGAACCGGTTTTGTGGTGCCTTTCAGCTGCCTACCGGGGTAGTGTAAAAACTACCAACAGAACTTGTTTCTGGCACCTTCCCCGGTGGAGTTGTGCATGGGGTGTGTTTGGAACATTCTGTCACCAGCCGAGTCCAAAACTCAGCTGTTCCCCATCTCAGCCCAGAAAGCAGGTAGAAAAACTTTTGTGGTGCCTTTCTCTTGCCTACCGGGGTAGTGTAAAAACTACCAACAGAACTCGTTTCTGGCACCTTCCCCGGTGGAGTTGTGCATGGGGTGTGTTTGGAACATTCTGTCACCAGCTGAGTCCAAAATTCAGCTGTTCCCCATCTCTAGCCCAGGAAGCAGGTAGAACCGGTTTTGTGGTGCCTTTCAGCTGCCAACCGGGGTAGTGTAAAAACTACCAACAGAACTCGTTTCTGGCACCTTCCCCGGTGGAGTTGTGCATGGGGTGTGTTTGGAACATTTTGTCAGCAGCCGAGTCCAAAATTCAGCCGTTCCGCATCTCAGCCCAGAAAGCAGGTAGAAAAACTTTTGTGGTGCCTTTCTCTTGCCTACCGGGGTAGTGTAAAAACTACCAACAGAACTCATTTCTGGCACCTTCACCGGTGGAGTTGTGCATGGGGTGTGTTTGGAACATTTTGTCACCAGCCGAGTCCAAAATTCAGCTGTTCCCCATCTCAGCCCAGAAAGCAGGTAGAAAAACTTTTGTGGTGCCTTTCTCTTGCCTACCGGGGTAGTGTAAAAACTACCAACAGAACTCATTTCTGGCACCTTCCCCGGTGGAGTTGTGCATGGGGTGTGTTTGGAACATTTTGTCACCAGCCGAGTCCAAAATTCAGCTGTTCCCCATCTCAGCCCAGAAAGCAGGTAGAACAAGTTTTGTGGTGCCTTTCAGCTGCCTACCGGGGTAGTGTAAAAACTACCAACAGAACTCGTTTCTGGCACCTTCCCCGGTGGAGTTGTAGATGGGGTGTGTTTGGAACATTTTGTCAGCAGCCGAGTCCAAAACTCAGCCGTTCCCCATCTCAGCCCAGAAAGCAGGTAGAACAAGTTTTGTGGTGCCTTTCAGCTGCCTACCTGGGTACTGTAAAAACTACCAACAGAACTCGTTTCTGGCACCTTCCCCGGTGGAGTTGTGCATGGGGTGTGTTTGGAACATTCTCCCACCAGCCAAGTCCAAAATTCAGCTCTTCCCCATCTCTAGCCCAGAAAGCAGGTAGAAAAACTTTTGTGGTGCCTTTCAGCTGCCTACCGGGGTAGTGTAAAAACTACCAACAGAACTCGTTTCTGGCACCTTCCCCGGTGGAGTTGTGCATGGGGTGTGTTTGGAACATTCTGTCACCAGCCGTGTCCAAAATTCAGCTGTTCCCCATCTCAGCCCAGGAAGCAGATAAGAACCGGTTTTATGGTGCCTTTCAGCTGCCTACCGGGGTAGTGTAAAAACTACCAACAGAACTCGTTTCTGGCACCTTCCCCGGTGGAGTTGTGCATGGGGTGTGTTTGGAACATTCTCTCACCAGCCGAGTCCAAAATTCAGCTGTTCCCCATCTCTAGCCCAGGAAGCAGATAGAACCGGTTTTGTGGTGCCTTTCAGCTGCCTACCGGGGTAGTGTAAAAACTACCAACAGAACTCGTTTCTGGCACCTTCCCCGGTGGAGTTGTGCATGGGGTGTGTTTGGAACATTTTGTCACCAGCCGAGTCCAAAACTCAGCCGTTCCCCATTTCAGCCCAGAAAGCAGGTAGAACAAGTTTTGTGGTGCCTTTCAGCTGCCTACCGGGGTAGTGTAAAAACTACCAACAGAACTCGTTTCTGGCACCTTCCCCGGTGGAGTTGTGCATGGGGTGTGTTTGGAATATTCTGTCACCAGCCGAGTCCAAAACTCAGCTGTTCCCCATCTCTAGCCCAGGAAGCAGATAGAACAACTTTTGTGGTGCCTTTCAGCTGCCTACCCGGGTAGTGTAAAAACTACCAACAGAACTCGTTTCTGGCACCTTCCCCGGTGGAGTTGTGCATGTGGTGTGTTTGGAACATTTTGTCAGCAGCCGAGTCCAAAACTCAGCCGTTCCCCATCTCAGCCCAGAAAGCAGGTAGAACAAGTTTTGTGGTGCCTTTCAGCTGCCTACCGGGGTAGTGTAAAAACTACCAACAGAACTCGTTTCTGGCACCTTCCCCGGTGGAGTTGTGCATGGGGTGTGTTTGGAACATTTTGTCAGCAGCCGAGTCCAAAATTCAGCGATTCCCCATCTCAGCCCAGAAAGCAGGTAGAACAAGTTTTGTGGTGCCTTTCAGCTGCCTACCGGTGTAATGTAAAAACTACCAACAGAACTCGTTTCTGGCACCTTCCCCGGTGGAGTTGTGCATGGGGTGTGTTTGGAACATTCTCTCACCAGCCGAGTCCAAAATTCAGCCGTTCCCCATCTCTAGCCCAGGAAGCAGATGGAACCGGTTTTGTGGTGCCTTTCAGCTGCCTACCAGGGTAGTGTAAAAACTACCAACAGAACTCGTTTCTGGCACCTTCCCCGGTGGAGTTGTGCATGGGGTGTGTTTGGAACATTCTGTCACCAGCCGAGTCCAAAACTCAGCTGTTCCCCATTTCAGCCCAGAAAGCAGGTACAACAAGTTTGGTGGTGCCTTTCAGCTGCCTACCGGGGGAGTGTAAAAACTACCAACAGTACTCATTTCTGGCACCTTCCCCGGTGGAGTTGTGCATGGGGTGTGTTTGGAACATTCTGTCACCAGCCGAGTCCAAAATTCAGCTGTTCCCCATCTCTAGCCCAGGAAGCAGATAGAACCGGTTTTGCGGTGCCTTTCAGCTGCCTACTGGGGTAGTGTAAAATCTACCAAAAGAACTCGTTTCTGGCACCTTCCCCGGTGGAGTTGTGCATGGGGTGTGTTTGGAACATTTTGTCAGCAGCCGAGTCCAAAACTCAGCCGTTCCCCATCTCAGCCCAGAAAGCAGGTAGAACAAGTTTTGTGGTGCCTTTCAGCTGCCTACCTGGGTACTGTAAAAACTACCAACAGAACTCGTTTCTGGCACCTTCCCCGGTGGAGTTGTGCATGGGGTGTGTTTGGAACATTCTCCCACCAGCCAAGTCCAAAATTCAGCTCTTCCCCATCTCTAGCCCAGAAAGCAGGTAGAAAAACTTTTGTGGTGCCTTTCAGCTGCCTACCGGGGTAGTGTAAAAACTACCAAAAGAACTCGTTTCTGGCACCTTCCCCGGTGGAGTTGTGCATGGGGTGTGTTTGGAACATTCTGTCACCAGCCGTGTCCAAAATTCAGCTGTTCCCCATCTCAGCCCAGGAAGCAGATAAGAACCGGTTTTGCGGTGCCTTTCAGCTGCCTACCGGGGTAGTGTAAAAACTACCAACAGAACTCGTTTCTGGCACCTTCCCCGGTGGAGTTGTGCATGGGGTGTGTTTGGAACATTCTCTCACCAGCCGAGTCCAAAATTCAGCTGTTCCCCATCTCTAGCCCAGGAAGCAGATAGAACCGGTTTTGTGGTGCCTTTCAGCTGCCTACCGGGGTAGTGTAAAAACTACCAACAGAACTCGTTTCTGGCACCTTCCCCGGTGGAGTTGTGCATGGGGTGTGTTTGGAACATTTTGTCACCAGCCGAGTCCAAAACTCAGCCGTTCCCCATTTCAGCCCAGAAAGCAGGTAGAACAAGTTTTGTGGTGCCTTTCAGCTGCCTACCGGGGTAGTGTAAAAACTACCAACAGAACTCGTTTCTGGCACCTTCCCCGGTGGAGTTGTGCATGGGGTGTGTTTGGAACATTCTGTCACCAGCCGAGTCCAAAACTCAGCTGTTCCCCATCTCTAGCCCAGGAAGCAGATAGAACAACTTTTGTGGTGCCTTTCAGCTGCCTACCCGGGTAGTGTAAAAACTACCAACAGAACTCGTTTCTGGCACCTTCCCCGGTGGAGTTGTGCATGGGGTGTGTTTGGAACATTTTGTCACCAGCCGAGTCCAAAATTCAGCCGTTCCCCATCTCAGCCCAGAAAGCAGGTAGAACAAGTTTTGTGGTGCCTTTCAGCTGCCTACCGGTGTAATGTAAAAACTACCAACAGAACTCGTTTCTGGCACCTTCCCCGGTGGAGTTGTGCATGGGGTGTGTTTGGAACATTCTGTCACCAGCCGAGTCCAAAATTCAGCCGTTCCCCATCTCTAGGCCAGGAAGCAGATAGAACCGGTTTTGTGGTGCCTTTCAGCTGCCTACCGGGGTAGTGTAAAAACTACCAACAGAACTCGTTTCTGGCACCTTCCCCGGTGGAGTTGTGCATGGGGTGTGTTTGGAACATTTTGACAACAGCCGAGTCCAAAACTCAGCCGTTCCCCATCTCAGCCCAGAAAGCAGGTAGAAAAACTTTTGTGGTGCCTTTCAGCTGCCTACCGGGGTAGTGTAAAAACTACCAACAGAACTCGTTTCTGGCACCTTCCCCGGTGGAGTTGTGCATGGGGTGTGTTTGGAACATTCTGTCACCAGCCGAGTCCAAAATTCAGCCGTTCCCCATCTCAGCCCAGAAAGCAGGTAGAACAAGTTTTGTGGTGCCTTTCAGCTGCCTACCGGGGTAGTGTAAAAACTACCAACAGAACTCATTTCTGGCACCTTCCCCGGTGGAGTTGTGCATGGGGTGTGTTTGGAACATTCTGTCACCAGCGAAGTCCAAAACTCAGCTGTTCCCCCTCTCTAGCCCAGGAAGCAGATAGAACCGGTTTTGTGGTGCCTTTCAGCTGCCTACCGGGGTAGTGTAAAAACTACCAACAGAACTCGTTTCTGGCACCTTCCCCGGTGGAGTTGTGCATGGGGTGTGTTTGGAACATTTTGTCACCAGCCGAGTCCAAAACTCAGCTGTTCCCCATCTCAGCCCAGAAAGTAGGTAGAAAAACTTTAGTGGTGCCTTTCAGCTGCCTACCGGGGTAGTGTAAAAACTACCAACAGAACTCGTTTCTGGCACCTTCCCCGGTGGAGTTGTAGATGGGGTGTGTTTGGAACATTCTGTCACCAGCCGAGTCCAAAATTCAGCTGTTCCCCATCTCTAGCCCAGGAAGCAGATAGAACCGGTTTTGTGGTGCCTTTCAGCTGCCTACCGGGGTAGTGTAAAAACTACCAACAGAACTCGTTTCTGGCACCTTCCCCACTGGAGTTGTGCATGGGGTGTGTTTGGAACATTTTGTCACCAGCCGAGTCCAAAATTCAGCCGCTCCCCATCTCAGCCCAGAAAGCAGGTAGAACAAGTTTTGTGGTGCCTTTCAGCTGCCTACCGGGGTAGTGTAAAAACTACCAACAGAACTCATTTCTGGCACCTTCCCCGGTGGAGGTGTGCATGGGGTGTGTTTGGAACATTTTGTCACCAGCCGAGTCCAAAATTCAGCTGTTCCCCATCTCAGCCCAGAAAGCAGGTAGAACAAGTTTTGTGGTGCCTTTCAGCTGCCTACCGGGGTAGTGTAAAAACTACCTAACAGAACTCGTTTCTGGCACCTTCCCCGGTGGAGTTGTGCATGGGGTGTGTTTGGAACATTCTGTCACCAGCCGAGTCCAAAACTCAGCTGTTCCCCATCTCTAGCCCAGGAAGCAGATAGAACCGGTTTTGTGGTGCCTTTCAGCTGCCCACCGGGGTAGTGTAAAAACTACCAACAGAACTCGTTTCTGGCACCTTCCCCGGTGGAGTTGTGCGTGGGGTGTGTTTGGAACATTCTGTCACCAGCCGAGTCCAAAATTCAGCTGTTCCCCATCTCTAGCCCAGGAAGCAGATAGAACTGGTTTTGTGGTGCCTTTCCGCTGCCTACCGGGGTACTGTAAAAACTACCAACAGAACTCGTTTCTGGCACCTTCCCCGGTGGAGTTGTGCATGGGGTGTGTTTGGAACATTTTTTCAGCAGCCGAGTCCAAAATTCAGCCGTTCCCCATCTCAGCCCAGAAAGCAGGTACAACAAGTTTGGTGGTGCCTTTCAGCTGCCTACCGGGGTAGTGTAAAAACTACCAACAGTACTCATTTCTGGCGCCTTCCCCGGTGGAGTTGTGCATGGGGTGTGTTTGGAACATTCTGTCACCAGCCGAGTCCAAAATTCAGCTGTTCCCCATCTCTAGCCCAGGAAGCAGATAGAACCGGTTTTGCGGTGCCTTTCAGCTGCCTACTGGGGTAGTGTAAAATCTACCAAAAGAACTCGTTTCTGGCACCTTCCCCGGTGGAGTTGTGCATGGGGTGTGTTTGGAACATTTTGTCACCAGCCGAGTCCAAAATTCAGCTGTTCCCCATCTCAGCCCAGAAAGCAGGTAGAACAAGTTTTGTGGTGCCTTTCAGCTGCCTACCGGGGTAGTGTAAAAACTACCAACAGAACTCATTTCTGGCACCTTCCCCGGTGGAGTTGTGCATGGGGTGTGTTTGGAACATTCTGTCACCAGCCGAGTCCAAAACTCAGCTGTTCCCCATCTCTAGCCCAGGAAGCAGATAGAACCGGTTTTGTGGTGCCTTTCAGCTGCCTACCGGGGTAGTGTAAAAACTACCAACAGAACTCGTTTCTGGCACCTTCCCCGGTGGAGTTGTGCATGGGGTGTGTTTGGAACATTTTGTCACCAGCCGAGTCCAAAACTCAGCCGTTCCCCATCTCAGCCCAGAAAGCAGGTAGAACAAGTTTTGTGGTGCCTTTCAGCTGCCTACCGGGGTAGTGTAAAAACTACCAACAGAACTCGTTTCTGGCACCTTCCCCGGTGGAGTTGTGCATGGGGTGTGTTTGGAACATTCTGTCACCAGCCGAGTCCAAAACTCAGCTGTTCCCCATCTCTAGCCCAGGAAGCAGATAGAACAACTTTTGTGGTGCCTTTCAGCTGCCTACCGGGGTAGTGTAAAAACTACCAACAGAACTCATTTCTGGCACCTTCCCCGGTGGAGTTGTGCATGGGGTGTGTTTGGAACATTTTGTCACCAGCCGAGTCCAAAATTCAGCTGTTCCCCATCTCTAGCCCAGGAAGCAGATAGAACCGGTTTTGTGGTGCCTTTCAGCTGCCTACCGGGGTAGTGTAAAAACTACCAACAGAACTCGTTTCTGGCACCTTCCCCGGTGGAGTTGTGCATGGGGTGTGTTTGGAACATTTTGTCACCAGCCGAGTCCAAAACTCAGCCGTTCCCCATCTCAGCCCAGAAAGCAGGTAGAACAAGTTTTGTGGTGCCTTTCAGCTGCCTACCGGGGTAGTGTAAAAACTACCAACAGAACTCGTTTCTGGCACCTTCCCCGGTGCAGTTGTGCATGGGGTGTGTTTGGAACATTTTGTCAGCAGCCGAGTCCAAAATTCAGCCGTTCCCCATCTCTAGCCCAGAAAGCAGGTAGAACAAGTTTTGTGGTGCCTTTCAGCTGCCTACCTGGGTACTGTAAAAACTACCAACAGAACTCATTTTCGGCACCTTCCCCGGTGGAGTTGTGCATGGGGTGTGTTTGGAACATTTTGTCAGCAGCCGAGTCCAAAACTCAGCTGTTCCCCATCTCAGCCCAGAAAGCAGGTAGAACAAGTTTTGTGGTGCCTTTCTCTTGCCTACCGGGGTAGTGTAAAAACTACCAACAGAACTCGTTTCTGGCACCTTCCCCGGTGGAGTTGTGCATGGGGTGTGTTTGGAACATTTTGTCACCAGCCGAGTCCAAAATTCAGCTGTTCCCCATCTCAGCCCAGAAAGCAGGTAGAACAAGTTTTGTGGTGCCTTTCCGCTGCCTACCGGTGTAATGTAAAAACTACCAACAGAACTCGTTTCTGGCACCTTCCCCGGTGGAGTTGTGCATGGGGTGTTTTTGGAACATTTTGTCACCAGCCGAGTCCAAAATTCAGCCGTTCCCCATCTCTAGCCCAGGAAGCAGATAGAACCGGTTTTGTGGTGCCTTTCAGCTGCCTACCAGGGTAGTGTAAAAACTACCAACAGAACTCGTTTCTGGCACCTTCCCCGGTGGAGTTGTAGATGGGGTGTGTTTGGAACATTTTGTTCAGCAGCTGAGTCCAAAACTCAGCTGTTCTCCATCTCAGCCCAGAAAGCAGGTAGAAAAACTTTTGTGGTGCCTTTCCTTGCCTACCGGGGTAGTGTAAAAACTACCAAAAGAACTCATTTCTGGCACCTTCCCAGGTGGAGTTGTGCATGGGGTGTGTTTGGAACATTTTGTCAGCAGCCGAGTCCCAAACTCAGCCGTTCCCCATCTCAGCCCAGAAAGCAGGTAGAACAAGTTTTGTGGTGCCTTTCAGCTGCCTACCAGGGTAGTGTAAAAACTACCAACAGAACTCGTTTCTGGCACCTTCCCCGGTGGAGTTGTGCATGGGGTGTGTTTGGAACATTCTGTCACCAGCCGAGTCCAAAATTCAGCTGTTCCCCATCTTAGCCCAGGAAGCAGATAAGAACCGGTTTTATGGTGCCTTTCAGCTGCCTACCGGGGTAGTGTAAAAACTACCAACAGAACTCGTTTCTGGCACCTTCCCCGGTGGAGTTGTGCATGGGGTGTGTTTGGAACATTCTGTCACCAGCCGAGTCCAAAATTCAGCTGTTCCCCATCTCTAGCCCAGGAAGCAGATAGAACCGGTTTTGTGGTGCCTTTCAGCTGCCTACCGGGGTAGTGTAAAAACTACCAACAGAACTCGTTTCTGGCACCTTCCCCGGTGGAGTTGTGCATGGGGTGTGTTTGGAACATTTTGTCAGCAGCCGAGTCCAAAACTCAGCCGTTCCCCATCTCAGCCCAGAAAGCAGGTAGAAAAACTTTTGTGGTGCCTTTCTCTTGCCTACCGGGGTAGTGTAAAAACTACCAACAGAACTCGTTTCTGGCACCTTCCCCGGTGGAGTTGTGCATGGGGTGTGTTTGGAACATTTTGTCACCAGCCGAGTCCAAAATTCAGCCGTTCCCCATCTCAGCCCAGAAAGCAGGTAGAACAAGTTTTGTGGTGCCTTTCCGCTGCCTACCGGTGTAATGTAAAAACTACCAACAGAACTCGTTTCTGGCACCTTCCCCGGTGGAGTTGTGCATGGGGTGTGTTTGGAACATTCTGTCACCAGCCGAGTCCAAAATTCAGCCGTTCCCCATCTCTAGCCCAGGAAGCAGATAGAACCGGTTTTGTGGTGCCTTTCAGCTGCCTACCGGGGTAGTGTAAAAACTACCAACAGAACTCGTTTCTGGCACCTTCCCCGGTGGAGTTGTGCATGGGGTGTGTTTGGAACATTTTGTCACCAGCCGAGTCCAAAACTCAGCTGTTCCCCATCTCAGCCCAGAAAGCAGGTAGAAAAACTTTTGTGGTGCCTTTCTCTTGCCTACCGGGGTAGTGTAAAAACTACCAACAGAACTCATTTCTGGCACCTTCCCCGGTGGAGTTGTGCATGGGGTGTGTTTGGAACATTTTGTCAGCAGCCGAGTCCAAAACTCAGCCGTTCCCCATCTCAGCCCAGAAAGCAGGTAGAAAAACTTTTGTGGTGCCTTTCTCTTGCCTACCGGGGTAGTGTAAAAACTACCAACAGAACTCATTTCTGGCACCTTCCCCGGTGGAGTTGTGCATGGGGTGTGTTTGGAACATTTTGTCACCAGCCGAGTCCAAAATTCAGCTCTTCCCCATCTCAGCCCAGAAAGCAGGTAGAACAAGTTTTGTGGTGCCTTTCCGCTGCCTACCGGTGTAATGTAAAAACTACCAACAGAACTCGTTTCTGGCACCTTCCCCGGTGGAGTTGTGCATGGGGTGTGTTTGGAACATTCTGTCACCAGCCGAGTCCAAAATTCAGCCGTTCCCCATCTCTACCCCAGGAAGCAGATAGAACCGGTTTTGTGGTGCCTTTCAGCTGCCTACCAGGGTAGTGTAAAAACTACCAACAGAACTCGTTTCTGGCACCTTCCCCGGTGGAGTTGTAGATGGGGTGTGTTTGGAACATTTTGTTCAGCAGCCGAGTCCAAAACTCAGCTGTTCTCCATCTCAGCCCAGAAAGCAGGTAGAAAAACTTTTGTGGTGCCTTTCCTTGCCTACCGGGGTAGTGTAAAAACTACCAAAAGAACTCATTTCTGGCACCTTCCCAGGTGGAGTTGTGCATGGGGTGTGTTTGGAACATTTTGTCAGCAGCCGAGTCCCAAACTCAGCCGTTCCCCATCTCAGCCCAGAAAGCAGGTAGAACAAGTTTTGTGGTGCCTTTCAGCTGCCTACCAGGGTAGTGTAAAAACTACCAACAGAACTCGTTTCTGGCACCTTCCCCGGTGGAGTTGTGCATGGGGTGTGTTTGGAACATTCTGTCACCAGCCGAGTCCAAAATTCAGCTGTTCCCCATCTTAGCCCAGGAAGCAGATAAGAACCGGTTTTATGGTGCCTTTCAGCTGCCTACCGGGGTAGTGTAAAAACTACCAACAGAACTCGTTTCTGGCACCTTCCCCGGTGGAGTTGTGCATGGGGTGTGTTTGGAACATTCTGTCACCAGCCGAGTCCAAAATTCAGCTGTTCCCCATCTCAGCCCAGGAAGCAGATAGAACCGGTTTTGTGGTGCCTTTCAGCTGCCTACCGGGGTAGTGTAAAAACTACCAACAGAACTCGTTTCTGGCACCTTCCCCGGTGGAGTTGTGCATGGGGTGTGTTTGGAACATTCTCTCACCAGCCGAGTCCAAAACTCAGCTGTTCCCCATCTCTAGCCCAGGAAGCAGATAGAACCAGTTTTGTGGTGCCTTTCAGCTGCCTACCGGGGTAGTGTAAAAACTACCAACAGAACTCGTTTCTGGCACCTTCCCCGGTGGAGTTGTGCATGGGGTGTGTTTGGAACATTTTGTCAGCAGCCGAGTCCAAAACTCAGCCGTTCCCCATCTCAGCCCAGAAAGCAGGTAGAAAAACTTTTGTGGTGCCTTTCTCTTGCCTACCGGGGTAGTGTAAAAACTACCAACAGAACTCGTTTCTGGCACCTTCCCCGGTGGAGTTGTGCATGGGGTGTGTTTGGAACATTTTGTCACCAGCCGAGTCCAAAATTCAGCCGTTCCCCATCTCTAGGCCAGGAAGCAGATAGAACAAGTTTTGTGGTGCCTTTCCGCTGCCTACCGGTGTAATGTAAAAACTACCAACAGAACTCGTTTCTGGCACCTTCCCCGGTGGAGTTGTGCATGGGGTGTGTTTGGAACATTCTGTCACCAGCCGAGTCCAAAACTCAGCTGTTCCCCATCTCAGCCCAGAAAGCAGGTAGAAAAACTTTTGTGGTGCCTTTCTCTTGCCTACCGGGGTAGTGTAAAAACTACCAACAGAACTCGTTTCTGGCACCTTCCCCGGTGGAGTTGTGCATGGGGTGTGTTTGGAACATTCTGTCACCAGCCGAGTCCAAAATTCAGCTGTTCCCCATCTCTAGCCCAGGAAGCAGATAGAACCGGTTTTGTGGTGCCTTTCAGCTGCCTACCGGGGTAGTGTAAAAACTACCAACAGAACTCGTTTCTGGCACCTTCCCCGGTGGAGTTGTGCATGGGGTGTGTTTGGAACATTTTGTCACCAGCCGAGTCCAAAACTCAGCTGTTCGCCATCTCAGCCCAGAAAGCAGGTAGAAAAACTTTTGTGGTGCCTTTCTCTTGCCTACCGGGGTAGTGTAAAAACTACCAACAGAACTCATTTCTGGCACCTTCCCCGGTGGAGTTGTGCATGGGGTGTGTTTGGAACATTCTGTCACCAGCCGAGTCCAAAACTCAGCTGTTCCCCATCTCAGCCCAGAAAGCAGGTACAACAAGTTTTGTGGTGCCTTTCCGCTGCCTACCGGTGTAATGTAAAAACTACCAACAGAACTCGTTTCTGGCACCTTCCCCGGTGGAGTTGTGCATGGGGTGTGTTTGGAACATTCTGTCACCAGCCGAGTCCAAAATTCAGCCGTTCCCCATCTCTAGCCCAGGAAGCAGATAGAACCGGTTTTGTGGTGCCTTTCAGCTGCCTACCGGGGTAGTGTAAAAACTACCAACAGAACTCGTTTCTGGCACCTTCCCCGGTGGAGTTGTAGATGGGGTGTGTTTGGAACATTTTGTCAGCAGCCGAGTCCAAAATTCAGCTGTTCCCCATCTCAGCCCAGAAAGCAGGTAGAAAAACTTTTGTGGTGCCTTTCTCTTGCCTACCGGGGTAGTGTAAAAACTACCAAAAGAACTCATTTCTGGCACCTTCCCCGGTGGAGTTGTGCATGGGGTGTGTTTGGAACATTTTGTCACCAGCCGAGTCCAAAACTCAGCCGTTCCCCATCTCAGCCCAGAAAGCAGGTAGAACAAGTTTTGTGGTGCCTTTCAGCTGCCTACCGGGGTAGTGTAAAAACTACCAACAGAACTCGTTTCTGGCACCTTCCCCGGTGGAGTTGTGCATGGGGTGTGTTTGGAACATTCTGTCACCAGCCGAGTCCAAAATTCACCTCTTCCCCATCTCTAGCCCAGGAAGCAGATGGAACCGGTTTTGTGGTGCCTTTCAGCTGCCTACCGGGGTAGTGTAAAAACTACCAACAGAACTCGTTTCTGGCACCTTCCCCGGTGGAGTTGTGCATGGGGTGTGTTTGGAACATTTTGTCACCAGCCGAGTCCAAAATTCAGCCGTTCCCCATCTCTGCCCAGAAAGCAGGTAGAACAAGTTTTGTGGTGCCTTTCAGCTGCCTACCTGGGTACTGTAAAAACTACCAACAGAACTCGTTTCTGGCACCTTCCCCGGTGGAGGTGCGCATGGGGTGTGTTCGGAACATTTTGTCACCAGCCGAGTCCAAAATTCAGCTCTTCCCCATCTCTAGCCCAGGAAGCAGATAGAACCGGTTTTGTGGTACCTTTCAGCTGCCTACCTGGGTACTGTAAAAACTACCAACAGAACTCGTTTCTGGCACCTTCCCCGGTGGAGGTGCGCATGCGGTGTGTTCGGAACATTTTGTCAGCAGCCGAGTCCAAAACTCAGCCGTTCCCCATCTCAGCCCAGAAAGCAGGTAGAACAAGTTTGGTGGTGCCTTTCAGCTGCCTACCGGGGGAGTGTAAAAACTACCAACAGAACTCGTTTCTGGCACCTTCCCCGGTGGAGTTGTGCATGGGGTGTGTTTGGAACATTTGTCACCAGCCAAGTCCAAAATTCAGCTCTTCCCCATCTCAGCCCAGAAAGCAGGTACAAGTTTTGTGGTGCCTTTCAGCTGCCTACCGGGGTAGTGTAAAAACTACCAACAGAACTCGTTTCTGGCACCTTCCCCGGTGGAGTTGTGCATGGGGTGTGTTTGGAACATTTTGTCACCAGCCGAGTCCAAAATTCAGCCGTTCCCCATCTCAGCCCAGAAAGCAGGTAGAACAAGTTTTGTGGTGCCTTTCAGCTGCCTACCGGGGTAGTGTAAAAACTACCGACAGAACTCGTTTCTCGCACCTTCCCCGGTGGAGTTGTGCATGGGGTGTGTTTGGAACATTTTGTCACCAGCCGAGTCCAAAACTCAGCTGTTCCCCATCTCAGCCCAGAAAGCAGGTAGAACAAGTTTTGTGGTGCCTTTCAGCTGCCTACCTGGGTACTGTAAAAACTACCAACAGAACTCGTTTCTGGCACCTTCCCCGGTGGAGGTGCGCATGGGGTGTGTTCGGAACATTTTGTCAGCAGCCCAGTCCAAAACTCAGCCGTTCCCCATCTCAGCCCAGAAAGCAGGTACAACAAGTTTGGTGGTGCCTTTCAGCTGCCTACCGGGGGAGTGTAAAAACTACCAACAGAACTCGTTTCTGGCACCTTCCCCGGTGGAGTTGTGCATGGGGTGTGTTTGGAACATTTTGTCACCAGCCGAGTCCAAAATTCAGCTGTTCCCCATCTCAGCCCAGAAAGCAGGTACAACAAGTTTTGTGGTGCCTTTCTCTTGCCTACCGGGGTAGTGTAAAAACTACCAACAGAACTCGTTTCTGGCACCTTCCCCGGTGGATTTGTGCATGGGGTGTGTTTGGAACATTTGTCACCAGCCAAGTCCAAAATTCAGCTCTTCCCCATCTCAGCCCAGAAAGCAGGTACAAGTTTTGTGGTGCCTTTCAGCTGCCTACCGGGGTAGTGTAAAAACTACCAACAGAACTCGTTTCTGGCACCTTCCCCGGTGGAGTTGTGCATGGGGTGTGTTTGGAACATTTTGACAACAGCCGAGTCCAAAACTCAGCCGTTCCCCATCTCAGCCCAGAAAGCAGGTACAACAAGTTTTGTGGTGCCTTTCTCTTGCCTACCGGGGTAGTGTAAAAACTACCAACAGAACTCATTTCTGGCACCTTCCCCGGTGGAGTTGTGCATGGGGTGTGTTTGGAACATTTTGTCACCAGCCGAGTCCAAAATTCAGCTGTTCCCCATCTCAGCCCAGAAAGCAGGTAGAACAAGTTTTGTGGTGCCTTTCAGCTGCCTACCGGGGTAGTGTAAAAACTACCAACAGAACTCGTTTCTGGCACCTTCCCCGGTGGAGTTGTAGATGGGGTGTGTTTGGAACATTTTGTCACCAGCCGAGTCCAAAACTCAGCTGTTCCCCATCTCTAGCCCAGGAAGCAGGTAGAACAACTTTTGTGGTGCCTTTCAGCTGCCCACCGGGGTAGTGTAAAAACTACCAACAGAACTCGTTTCTGGCACCTTCCCCGGTGGAGTTGTGCATGGGGTGTGTTTGGAACATTCTCTCACCAGCCAAGTCCAAAATTCAGCTCTTCCCCATCTCAGCCCAGGAAGCAGATAAGAACCGGTTTTATGGTGCCTTTCAGCTGCCTACCGGGGTAGTGTAAAAACTACCAACAGAACTCGTTTCTGGCACCTTCCCCGGTGGAGTTGTGCATGGGGTGTGTTTGGAACATTCTGTCACCAGCCAAGTCCAAAATTCAGCTGTTCCCCATCTCTAGCCCAGGAAGCAGATAGAACCGGTTTTGTGGTGCCTTTCAGCTGCCTACCGGGGTAGTGTAAAAACTACCAACAGAACTTGTTTCTGGCACCTTCCCCGGTGGAGTTGTGCATGGGGTGTGTTTGGAACATTCTGTCACCAGCCGAGTCCAAAATTCAGCTGTTCCCCATCTCTAGCCCAGGAAGCAGATAGAACCGGTTTTGTGGTGCCTTTCAGCTGCCTACCGGGGTAGTGTAAAAACTACCAACAGAACTCGTTTCTGGCACCTTCCCCGGTGGAGTTGTGCATGGGGTGTGTTTGGAACATTCTCTCACCAGCCAAGTCCAAAATTCAGCTGTTCCCCATCTCTAGCCCAGAAAGCAGTTAGAAAAACTTTTGTGGTGCCTTTCAGCTGCCTACCGGGGTAGTGTAAAAACTACCGACAGAACTCGTTTCTGGCACCTTCCCCGGTGGAGTTGTGCATGGGGTGTGTTTGCAACATTTTGTCTACCAGCCGAGTCCAAAATTCAGCCGTTCCCCATCTCTAGCCCAGAAAGCAGGTACAACAAGTTTTGTGGTGCCTTTCAGCTGCCTACCGGGGTAGTGTAAAAACTACCAACAGAACTCGTTTCTGGCACCTTCCCCGGTGGAGTTGTGCATGGGGTGTGTTTGGAACATTCTGTCACCAGCCGAGTCCAAAATTCAGCTGTTCCCCATCTCTAGCCCAGGAAGCAGATAGAACCGGTTTTGCGGTGCCTTTCAGCTGCCTACCGGGGTAGTGTAAAAACTACCAACAGAACTCATTTCTGGCACCTTCCCCGGTGGAGTTGTGCATGGGGTGTGTTTGGAACATTTTGTCAGCAGCCGAGTCCAAAATTCAGCTGTTCCCCATCTCAGCCCAGAAAGCAGGTAGAACAAGCTTTGTGGTGCCTTTCAGCTGCCTACTGGGGTAGTGTAAAAACTACCAACAGAACTCATTTCTGGCACCTTCCCCGGTGGAGTTCTGCATGGGGTGTGTTTGGAACATTCTGTCAGCAGCCGAGTCCAAAAGTCAGCTGTCCCCATCTCTAGCCCAGGAAGCAGATAGAACCGGTTTTGTGGTGCCTTTCAGCTGCCTACCGGGGTAGTGTAAAAACTACCAACAGAACTCGTTTCTGGCACCTTCCCCGGTGGAGTTGTGCATGGGGTGTGTTTGGAACATTCTGTCACCAGCCGAGTCCAAAATTCAGCTGTTCCCCATCTCTAGCCCAGGAAGCAGATAGAACCGGTTTTGCGGTGCCTTTCAGCTGCCTACCGGGGTAGTTTAAAAACTACCAACAGAACTCATTTCTGGCACTTTCCCCGGTGGAGTTGTGCATGGGGTGTGTTTGGAACATTTTGTCAGCAGCCGAGTCCAAAATTCAGCTGTTCCCCATCTCAGCCCAGAAAGCAGGTAGAAAAACTTTTGTGGTGCCTTTCTCTTGCCTACCGGGGTAGTGTAAAAACTACCAACAGAACTCATTTCTGGCACCTTCCCCGGTGGAGTTCTGCATGGGGTGTGTTTGGAACATTCTGTCAGCAGCCGAGTCCAAAACTCAGCTGTTCCCCATCTCTAGCCCAGGAAGCAGATAGAACCGGTTTTGTGGTGCCTTTCAGCTGCCTACCGGGGTAGTGTAAAAACTACCAACAGAACTCGTTTCTGGCACCTTCCCCGGTGGAGTTGTGCATGGGGTGTGTTTGGAACATTCTGTCACCAGCCGAGTCCAAAATTCAGCTCTTCCCCATCTCTAGCCCAGGAAGCAGATGGAACCGGTTTTGTGGTGCCTTTCAGCTGCCTACCGGGGTAGTGTAAAAACTACCAACAGAACTCGTTTCTGGCACCTTCCCCGGTGGAGTTGTGCATGGGGTGTGTTTGGAACATTCTGTCACCAGCCGAGTCCAAAACTCAGCTCTTCCCCATCTCTAGCCCAGGAAGCAGATGGAACTGGTTTTGTGGTGCCTTTCAGCTGCCTACCGGGGTAGTGTAAAAACTACCAACAGAACTCGTTTCTGGCACCTTCCCCGGTGGAGTTGTGCATGGGGTGTGTTTGGAACATTTTGTCACCAGCCGAGTCCAAAATTCAGCTGTTCCCCATCTCAGCCCAGAAAGCAGGTACAACAAGTTTTGTGGTGCCTTTCAGCTGCCTACCGGGGTAGTGTAAAAACTACCAACAGAACTCGTTTCTGGCACCTTCCCCGGTGGAGTTGTTCATGGGGTGTGTTTGGAACATTTTGTCACCAGCCGAGTCCAAAATTCAGCCGTTCCCCATCTCAACCCAGAAAGCAGGTACAACAAGTTTTGTGGTGCCTTTCTCTTGCCTACCGGGGTAGTGTAAAAACTACCAACAGAACTCGTTTCTGGCACCTTCCCCGGTGGAGTTGTGCATGGGGTGTGTTTGGAACATTCTGTCACCAGCCGAGTCCAAAACTCAGCTGTTCCCCATCTCTAGCCCAGGAAGCAGATAGAACCGGTTTTGTGGTGCCTTTCAGCTGCCTACCGGGGGAGTGTAAAAACTACCAACAGAACTCGTTTCTGGCACCTTCCCCACTGGAGTTCTGCATGGGGTGTGTTTGGAACATTTTGTCAGCAGCCGAGTCCAAAACTCAGCCGTTCCCCATCTCAGCCCAGAAAGCAGGTAGAAAAACTTTTGTGGTGCCTTTCTCTTGCCTACCGGGGTAGTGTAAAAACTACCAACAGAACTCGTTTCTGGCACCTTCCCCGGTGGAGTTGTGCATGGGGTGTGTTTAGAACATTTTGTCACCAGCCGAGTCCAAAACTCAGCCGTTCCCCATCTCAGCCCAGAAAGCAGGTAGAACAAGTTTTGTGGTGCCTTTCAGCTGCCTACCGGGGTAGTGTAAAAACTACCAACAGAACTCGTTTCTGGCACCTTCCCCGGTGGAGTTGTGCATGGGGTGTGTTTGGAACATTCTCTCACCAGCCAAGTCCAAAATTCAGCTCTTCCCCATCTCTAGCCCAGAAAGCAGGTAGAAAAACTTTTGTGGTGCCTTTCAGCTGCCTACCGGGGTAGTGTAAAAACTACCAACAGAACTCGTTTCTGGCACCTTCCCCGGTGGAGTTGTGCATGGGGTGTGTTTGGAACATTCTCTCACCAGCCAAGTCCAAAATTCAGCTGTTCCCCATCTCTAGCCCAGGAAGCAGATAGAACCGGTTTTGTGGTGCCTTTCAGCTGCCTACCGGGGTAGTGTAAAAACTACCAACAGAACTTGTTTCTGGCACCTTCCCCGGTGGAGTTGTGCATGGGGTGTGTTTGGAACATTCTGTCACCAGCCGAGTCCAAAATTCAGCTGTTCCCCATCTCTAGCCCAGGAAGCAGATAGAACCGGTTTTGTGGTGCCTTTCTCTTGCCTACCGGGGTAGTGTAAAAACTACCAACAGAACTCGTTTCTGGCACCTTCCCCGGTGGAGTTGTGCATGGGGTGTGTTTGGAACATTCTCTCACCAGCCAAGTCCAAAATTCAGCTGTTCCCCATCTCTAGCCCAGAAAGCAGTTAGAAAAACTTTTGTGGTGCCTTTCAGCTGCCTACCGGGGTAGTGTAAAAACTACCGACAGAACTCGTTTCTGGCACCTTCCCCGGTGGAGTTGTGCATGGGGTGTGTTTGGAACATTTTGTCAGCAGCCGAGTCCAAAATTCAGCTGTTCCCCATCTCAGCCCAGAAAGCAGGTAGAACAAGCTTTGTGGTGCCTTTCAGCTGCCTACTGGGGTAGTGTAAAAACTACCAACAGAACTCATTTCTGGCACCTTCCCCGGTGGAGTTCTGCATGGGGTGTGTTTGGAACATTCTGTCAGCAGCCGAGTCCAAAAGTCAGCTGTCCCCATCTCTAGCCCAGGAAGCAGATAGAACCGGTTTTGTGGTGCCTTTCAGCTGCCTACCGGGGTAGTGTAAAAACTACCAACAGAACTCGTTTCTGGCACCTTCCCCGGTGGAGTTGTGCATGGGGTGTGTTTGGAACATTCTGTCACCAGCCGAGTCCAAAATTCAGCTGTTCCCCATCTCTAGCCCAGGAAGCAGATAGAACCGGTTTTGCGGTGCCTTTCAGCTGCCTACCGGGGTAGTGTAAAAACTACCAACAGAACTCATTTCTGGCACTTTCCCCGGTGGAGTTGTGCATGGGGTGTGTTTGGAACATTCTGTCAGCAGCCGAGTCCAAAACTCAGCTGTTCCCCATCTCTAGCCCAGGAAGCAGATAGAACCGGTTTTGTGGTGCCTTTCAGCTGCCTACCGGGGTAGTGTAAAAACTACCAACAGAACTCGTTTCTGGCACCTTCCCCGGTGGAGTTGTGCATGGGGTGTGTTTGGAACATTCTGTCACCAGCCGAGTCCAAAATTCAGCTGTTCCCCATCTCTAGCCCAGGAAGCAGATGGAACCGGTTTTGTGGTGCCTTTCAGCTGCCTACCGGGGTAGTGTAAAAACTACCAACAGAACTCGTTTCTGGCACCTTCCCCGGTGGAGTTGTGCATGGGGTGTGTTTGGAACATTCTGTCACCAGCCGAGTCCAAAATTCAGCTCTTCCCCATCTCTAGCCCAGGAAGCAGATGGAACTGGTTTTGTGGTGCCTTTCAGCTGCCTACCGGGGTAGTGTAAAAACTACCGACAGAACTCGTTTCTGGCACCTTCCCCGGTGGAGTTGTGCATGGGGTGTGTTTGGAACATTTTGTCACCAGCCGAGTCCAAAATTCAGCTGTTCCCCATCTCAGCCCAGAAAGCAGGTACAACAAGTTTTGTGGTGCCTTTCAGCTGCCTACCGGGGTAGTGTAAAAACTACCAACAGAACTCGTTTCTGGCACCTTCCCCGGTGGAGTTGTTCATGGGGTGTGTTTGGAACATTTTGTCACCAGCCGAGTCCAAAATTCAGCCGTTCCCCATCTCAGCCCAGAAAGCAGGTAGAACAAGTTTTGTGGTGCCTTTCAGCTGCCTACCGGGGTAGTGTAAAAACTACCAACAGAACTCGTTTCTGGCACCTTCCCCGGTGGAGTTGTGCATGCGGTGTGTTTGGAACATTCTGTCACCAGCCGAGTCCAAAATTCACCTCTTCCCCATCTCTAGCCCAGGAAGCAGATAGAACCGGTTTTGTGGTACCTTTCAGCTGCCTACCTGGGTACTGTAAAAACTACCAACAGAACTCGTTTCTGGCACCTTCCCCGGTGGAGGTGCGCATGCGGTGTGTTCGGAACATTTTGTCAGCAGCCGAGTCCAAAACTCAGCCGTTCCCCATCTCAGCCCAGAAAGCAGGTACAACAAGTTTGGTGGTGCCTTTCAGCTGCCTACCGGGGGAGTGTAAAAACTACCAACAGAACTCGTTTCTGGCACCTTCCCCGGTGGAGTTGTGCATGGGGTGTGTTTGGAACATTTTGTCACCAGCCGAGTCCAAAATTCAGCTGTTCCCCATCTCAACCCAGAAAGCAGGTACAACAAGTTTTGTGGTGCCTTTCTCTTGCCTACCGGGGTAGTGTAAAAACTACCAACAGAACTCGTTTCTGGCACCTTCCCCGGTGGAGTTGTGCATGGGGTGTGTTTGGAACATTCTGTCACCAGCCGAGTCCAAAACTCAGCTGTTCCCCATCTCTAGCCCAGGAAGCAGATAGAACCGGTTTTGTGGTGCCTTTCAGCTGCCTACCGGGGTAGTGTAAAAACTACCAACAGAACTCGTTTCTGGCACCTTCCCCGGTGGAGTTGTGCATGGGGTGTGTTTGGAACATTTTGTCTACCAGCCGAGTCCAAAACTCAGCCGTTCCCCATCTCAGCCCAGAAAGCAGGTAGAAAATCTTTTGTGGTGCCTTTCTCTTGCCTACCGGGGTAGTGTAAAAACTACCAACAGAACTCGTTTCTGGCACCTTCCCCGGTGGAGTTGTGCATGGGGTGTGTTTAGAACATTTTGTCACCAGCCGAGTCCAAAACACAGCCGTTCCCCATCTCAGCCCAGAAAGCAGGTAGAACAAGTTTTGTGGTGCCTTTCAGCTGCCTACCGGGGTAGTGTAAAAACTACCAACAGAACTCGTTTCTGGCACCTTCCCCGGTGGAGTTGTGCATGGGGTGTGTTTGGAACATTCTCTCACCAGCCAAGTCCAAAATTCAGCTCTTCCCCATCTCTAGCCCAGAAAGCAGGTAGAAAAACTTTTGTGGTGCCTTTCAGCTGCCTACCGGGGTAGTGTAAAAACTACCAACAGAACTCGTTTCTGGCACCTTCCCCGGTGGAGTTGTGCATGGGGTGTGTTTGGAACATTCTCTCACCAGCCAAGTCCAAAATTCAGCTCTTCCCCATCTCAGCCCAGGAAGCAGATAAGAACCGGTTTTATGGTGCCTTTCAGCTGCCTACCGGGGTAGTGTAAAAACTACCAACAGAACTCGTTTCTGGCACCTTCCCCGGTGGAGTTGTGCATGGGGTGTGTTTGGAACATTCTGTCACCAGCCAAGTCCAAAATTCAGCTGTTCCCCATCTCAGCCCAGAAAGCAGATAGAACCGGTTTTGTGGTGCCTTTCAGCTGCCTACCGGGGTAGTGTAAAAACTACCAACAGAACTCGTTTCTGGCACCTTCCCCACTGGAGTTGTGCATGGGGTGTGTTTGGAACATTCTGTCACCAGCCGAGTCCAAAATTCAGCTGTTCCCCATCTCTAGCCCAGGAAGCAGATAGAACCGGTTTTGTGGTGCCTTTCAGCTGCTTACCGGGGTACTGTAAAAACTACCAACAGAACTCGTTTCTGGCACCTTCCCCGGTGGAGTTGTGCATGGGGTGTGTTTGGAACATTTTGTCACCAGCCGAGTCCAAAATTCAGCTGTTCCCCATCTCAGCCCAGAAAGCAGGTAGAACAAGTTTTGTGGTGCCTTTCAGCTGCCTACCGGGGTAGTGTAAAAACTACCAACAGAACTCATTTCTGGCACCTTCCCCGGTGGAGTTGTGCATGGGGTGTGTTTGGAACATTCTGTCACCAGCCGAGTCCAAAATTCAGCTGTTCCCCATCTCTAGCCCAGGAAGCAGATAGAACCGGTTTTGTGGTGCCTTTCAGCTGCCTACCGGGGTAGTGTAAAAACTACCAACAGAACTCGTTTCTGGCACCTTCCCCGGTGGAGTTGTAGATGGGGTGTGTTTGGAACATTCTGTCACCAGCCGAGTCCAAAATTCAGCCGTTCCCCATCTCTAGCCCAGAAAGTAGGTAGAGAAACTTTTGTGGTGCCTTTCTCTTGCCTACCGGGGTAGTGTAAAAACTACCAACAGAACTCATTTCTGGCACCTTCCCAGGTGGAGTTGTGCATGGGGTGTGTTTGGAACATTTTGTCACCAGCCGAGTCCAAAATTCAGCCGTTCCCCATCTCAGCCCAGAAAGCAGGTAGAACAAGTTTTGTGGTGCCTTTCAGCTGCCTACCGGGGTAGTGTAAAAACTACCAACAGAACTCGTTTCTGGCACCTTCCCCGGTGGAGTTGTGCATGGGGTGTGTTTGGAACATTTTGTCACCAGCCGAGTCCAAAATTCTGCTGTTCCCCATCTCAGCCCAGAAAGCAGGTAGAACAAGTTTTGTGGTGCCTTTCAGCTGCCTACCGGGGTAGTGTAAAAACTACCAACAGAACTCGTTTCTGGCACCTTCCCCGGTGGAGGTGTGCATGGGGTGTGTTTGGAACATTTTGTCAGCAGCCGAGTCCAAAACTCAGCTGTTCCCCATCTCTAGCCCAGAAAGCAGGTACAACAAGTTTGGTGGTGCCTTTCAGCTGCCTACCGGGGTAGTGTAAAAACTACCAACAGAACTCGTTTCTGGCACCTTCCCCGGTGGAGTTGTGCATGGGGTGTGTTTGGAACATTCTGTCACCAGCCGAGTCCAAAACTCAGCTGTTCCCCATTTCAGCCCAGGAAGCAGATAGAACCGGTTTTGTGGTGCCTTTCAGCTGCCTACCGGGGTAGTGTAAAAACTACCAACAGAACTCGTTTCTGGCACCTTCCCCGGTGGAGTTGTGCATGGGGTGTGTTTGGAACATTCTGTCACCAGCCGAGTCCAAAACTCAGCTGTTCCCCATCTCTAGCCCAGGAAGCAGATAGAACCGGTTTTGTGGTGCCTTTCAGCTGCCTACCGGGGTAGTGTAAAAACTACCAACAGAACTCGTTTCTGGCACCTTCCCCGGTGGAGTTGTGCATGGGGTGTGTTTGGAACATTTTGTCACCAGCCGAGTCCAAAATTCAGCCGTTCCCCATCTCAGCCCAGAAAGCAGGTAGAACAAGTTTTGTGGTGCCTTTCTCTTGCCTACCGGGGTAGTGTAAAAACTACCAACAGAACTCGTTTCTGGCACCTTCCCCGGTGGAGTTGTGCATGCGGTGTGTTTGGAACATTCTGTCACCAGCCGAGTCCAAAATTCACCTCTTCCCCATCTCTAGTCCAGGAAGCAGATAGAACCGGTTTTGTGGTACCTTTCAGCTGCCTACCTGGGTACTGTAAAAACTACCAACAGAACTCGTTTCTGGCACCTTCCCCGGTGGAGGTGCGCATGCGGTGTGTTCGGAACATTTTGTCAGCAGCCGAGTCCAAAACTCAGCCGTTCCCCATCTCTAGCCCAGGAAGCAGGTACAACAAGTTTGGTGGTGCCTTTCAGCTGCCTACCGGGGGAGTGTAAAAACTACCAACAGAACTCGTTTCTGGCACCTTCCCCGGTGGAGTTGTGCATGGGGTGTGTTTGGAACATTTTGTCACCAGCCGAGTCCAAAATTCAGCCGTTCCCCATCTCAGCCCAGAAAGCAGGTAGAAAAACTTTTGTGGTGCCTTTCTCTTGCCTACCGGGGTAGTGTAAAAACTACCAACAGAACTCATTTCTGGCACCTTCCCCGGTGGAGTTGTGCATGGGGTGTGTTTGGAACATTTTGTCACCAGCCGAGTCCAAAATTCAGCGATTCCCCATCTCAGCCCAGAAAGCAGGTACAACAAGTTTTGTGGTGCCTTTCAGCTGCCTACCGGGGTAGTGTAAAAACTACCAACAGAACTCGTTTCTGGCACCTTCCCCGGTGGAGTTGTGCATGGGGTGTGTTTGGAACATTTTGTCACCAGCCGAGTCCAAAACTCAGCTGTTCCCCATCTCTAGCCCAGGAAGCAGATAGAACAACTTTTGTGGTGCCTTTCAGCTGCCCACCGGGGTAGTGTAAAAACTACCAACAGAACTTGTTTCTGGCACCTTCCCCGGTGGAGTTGTGCGTGGGGTGTGTTTGGAACATTCTGTCAGCAGCCGAGTCCAAAATTCAGCCGTTCCCCATCTCAGCCCAGAAAGCAGGTAGAACAAGTTTTGTGGTGCCTTTCAGCTGCCTACTGGGGTAGTGTAAAAACTACCAACAGAACTCGTTTCTGGCACCTTCCCCGGTGGAGTTGTGCATGGGGTGTGTTTGGAACATTTTGTCAGCAGCCGAGTCCAAAATTCAGCTGTTCCCCATCTCAGCCCAGAAAGCAGGTAGAACAAGTTTTGTGGTGCCTTTCAGCTGCCTACCGGGGTAGTGTAAAAACTACCAACAGAACTCGTTTCTGGCACCTTCCCCGGTGGAGTTGTGCATGGGGTGTGTTTGGAACATTTTGTCACCAGCCGAGTCCAAAATTCAGCCGTTCCCCATCTCAGCCCAGAAAGCAGGTAGAACAAGTTTTGTGGTGCCTTTCAGCTGCCTACCGGGGTAGTGTAAAAACTACCAACAGAACTCATTTCTGGCACCTTCCCCGGTGGAGTTGTGCATGCGGTGTGTTTGGAACATTCTGTCACCAGCCGAGTCCAAAATTCACCTCTTCCCCATCTCTAGCCCAGGAAACAGATAGAACCGGTTTTGTGGTACCTTTCAGCTGCCTACCTGGGTACTGTAAAAACTACCAACAGAACTCGTTTCTGGCACCTTCCCCGGTGGAGGTGCGCATGCGGTGTGTTCGGAACATTTTGTCAGCAGCCGAGTCCAAAACTCAGCCGTTCCCCATCTCAGCCCAGAAAGCAGGTACAACAAGTTTGGTGGTGCCTTTCAGCTGCCTACCGGGGGAGTGTAAAAACTACCAACAGAACTCGTTTCTGGCACCTTCCCCGGTGGAGTTGTGCATGGGGTGTGTTTGGAACATTTTGTCACCAGCCGAGTCCAAAATTCAGCTGTTCCCCATCTCAGCCCAGAAAGCAGGTAGAACAAGTTTTGTGGTGCCTTTCTCTTGCCTACCGGGGTAGTGTAAAAACTACCAACAGAACTCGTTTCTGGCACCTTCCCCGGTGGAGTTGTGCATGGGGTGTGTTTGGAACATTCTGTCACCAGCCGAGTCCAAAACTCAGCTGTTCCCGATCTCTAGCCCAGGAAGCAGATAGAACCGGTTTTGTGGTGCCTTTCAGCTGCCTAACGGGGTAGTGTAAAAACTACCAACAGAACTCGTTTCTGGCACCTTCCCCGGTGGAGTTGTGCATGGGGTGTGTTTGGAACATTTTGACAACAGCCGAGTCCAAAACTCAGCCGTTCCCCATCTCAGCCCAGAAAGCAGGTAGAACAAGTTTTGTGGTGCCTTTCAGCTGCCTACCGGGGTACTGTAAAAACTACCAACAGAACTCATTTCTGGCACCTTCCCCGGTGGAGTTGTGCATGGGGTGTGTTTGGAACATTTTGTCACCAGCCGAGTTAAAAATTCAGCTGTTCCCCATCTCAGCCCAGAAAGCAGGTAGAAAAACTTTTGTGGTGCCTTTCAGCTGCCTACCGGGGTAGTGTAAAAACTACCAACAGAACTCGTTTCTGGCACCTTCCCCGGTGGAGTTCTGCATGGGGTGTGTTTGGAACATTTTGTCACCAGCCGAGTCCAAAACTCAGCCGTTCCCCATCTACTAGCCCAGGAAGCAGATAGAACAACTTTTGTGGTGCCTTTCAGCTGCCCACCGGGGTAGTGTAAAAACTACCAACAGAACTTGTTTCTGGCACCTTCCCCGGTGGAGTTGTGCATGGGGTGTGTTTGGAACATTCTGTCACCAGCCGAGTCCAAAATTCAGCCGTTCCCCATCTCTAGCCCAGGAAGCAGATAGAACCGGTTTTGTGGTGCCTTTCAGCTGCCTACCGGGGTAGTGTAAAAACTACCAACAGAACTCGTTTCTGGCACCTTCCCCGGTGGAGTTGTAGATGGGGTGTGTTTGGAACATTTTGTCACCAGCCGAGTCCAAAACTCAGCTGTTCCCCATCTCAGCCCAGAAAGCAGGTAGAAAAACTTTAGTGGTGCCTTTCAGCTGCCTACCGGGGTAGTGTAAAAACTACCAACAGAACTCGTTTCTGGCACCTTCCCCGGTGGAGTTGTGCATGGGGTGTGTTTGGAACATTCTCTCACCAGCCAAGTCCAAAATTCAGCTGTTCCCCATCTCTAGCCCAGAAAGCAGGTAGAAAAACTTTTGTGGTGCCTTTCAGCTGCCTACCGGGGTAGTGTAAAAACTACCAACAGAACTCGTTTCTGGCACCTTCCCCGGTGGAGTTGTGCATGGGGTGTGTTTGGAACATTTTGTCACCAGCCGAGTCCAAAATTCAGCTGTTCCCCATCTCAGCCCAGGAAGCAGATAAGAACTGGTTTTATGGTGCCTTTCAGCTGCCTACCGGGGTAGTGTAAAAACTACCAACAGAACTCGTTTCTGGCACCTTCCCCGGTGGAGTTGTGCATGGGGTGTGTTTGGAACATTCTGTCACCAGCCGAGTCCAAAATTCAGCTGTTCCCCATCTCTAGCCCAGGAAGCAGATAGAACCGGTTTTGCGGTGCCTTTCAGCTGCCTACCGGGGTAGTGTAAAAACTACCAACAGAACTCATTTCTGGCACCTTCCCCGGTGGAGTTGTGCATGGGGTGTGTTTGGAACATTCTCCCACCAGCCAAGTCCAAAATTCAGCTCTTCCCCATCTCTAGCCCAGAAAGCAGGTAGAAAAACTTTTGTGGTGCCTTTCAGCTGCCTACCTGGGTAGTGTAAAAACTACCAACAGAACTCGTTTCTGGCACCTTCCCCGGTGGAGTTGTGCATGGGGTGTGTTTGCAACATTTTGTCACCAGCCGAGTCCAAAATTCAGCCGTTCCCCATCTCTAGCCCAGAAAGCAGGTACAACAAGTTTGGTGGTGCCTTTCAGCTGCCTACCGGGGTAGTGTAAAAACTACCAACAGAACTCGTTTCTGGCACCTTCCCCGGTGGAGTTGTGCATGGGGTGTGTTTGGAACATTCTGTCACCAGCCGAGTCCAAAATTCAGCTGTTCCCCATCTCTAGCCCAGGAAGCAGATAGAACCGGTTTTGTGGTGCCTTTCAGCTGCCTACCGGGGGAGTGTAAAAACTACCAACAGAACTCATTTCTGGCACCTTCCCCGGTGGAGTTGTGCATGGGGTGTGTTTGGAACATTTTGTCACCAGCCGAGTCCAAAATTCAGCTGTTCCCCATCTCAGCCCAGAAAGCAGGTAGAACAAGTTTTGTGGTGCCTTTCAGCTGCCTACTGGGGTAGTGTAAAAACTACCAACAGAACTCATTTCTGGCACCTTCCCCGGTGGAGTTCTGCATGGGGTGTGTTTGGAACATTCTGTCAGCAGCCGAGTCCAAAACTCAGCTGTTCCCCATCTCTAGCCCAGGAAGCAGATAGAACCGGTTTTGTGGTGCCTTTCAGCTGCCTACCGGGGTAGTGTAAAAACTACCAACAGAACTCGTTTCTGGCACCTTCCCCGGTGGAGTTGTGCATGGGGTGTGTTTGGAACATTCTGTCACCAGCCAAGTCCAAAACTCAGCCGTTCCCCATCTCTAGCCCAGAAAGTAGGTAGAGAAACTTTTGTGGTGCCTTTCTCTTGCCTACCGGGGTAGTGTAAAAACTACCAACAGAACTCGTTTCTGGCACCTTCCCCGGTGGAGTTGTGCATGGGGTGTGTTTGGAACATTTTGTCACCAGCCGAGTCCAAAATTCAGCTGTTCCCCATCTCTAGCCCAGGAAGCAGATAGAACAACTTTTGTGGTGCCTTTCAGATGCCCACCGGGGTAGTGTAAAAACTACCAACAGAACTCGTTTCTGGCACCTTCCCCGGTGGAGTTGTGCATGGGGTGTGTTTGGAACATTCTGTCACCAGCCGAGTCCAAAATTCAGCCGTTCCCCATCTCTAGCCCAGAAAGCAGGTACAACAAGTTTGGTGGTGCCTTTCAGCTGCCTACCGGGGTAGTGTAAAAACTACCAACAGAACTCGTTTCTGGCACCTTCCCCGGTGGAGTTGTGCATGGGGTGTGTTTGGAACATTTTGTCTACCAGCCGAGTCCAAAATTCAGCCGTTCCCCATCTCTAGCCCAGGAAGCAGATAGAACCGGTTTTGCGGTGCCTTTCAGCTGCCTACCGGGGTAGTGTAAAAACTACCAACAGAACTCGTTTCTGGCACCTTCCCCGCTGGAGTTGTGCATGGGGTGTGTTTGGAACATTCTGTCACCAGCCGAGTCCAAAATTCAGCTGTTCCCCATCTCTAGCCCAGAAAGCAGGTAGAACCGGTTTTGTGGTGCCTTTCAGCTGCCTACCGGGGTACTGTAAAAACTACCAACAGAACTCGTTTCTGGCACCTTCCCCGGTGGAGTTGTGCATGGGGTGTGTTTGGAACATTTTGTCACCAGCCGAGTCCAAAATTCAGCCGTTCCCCATCTCAGCCCAGAAAGCAGGTAGAAAGACTTTGGTGGTGCCTTTCAGCTGCCTACCGGGGTAGTGTAAAAACTACCAACAGAACTCATTTCTGGCACCTTCCCCGGTGGAGTTGTGCATGGGGTGTGTTTGGAACATTTTGTCACCAGCCGAGTCCAAAATTCAGCCGTTCCCCATCTCTAGCCCAGGAAGCAGATAGAACCGGTTTTGTGGTGCCTTTCAGCTGCCTACCGGGGTAGTGTAAAAACTACCAACAGAACTCGTTTCTGGCACCTTCCCCGGTGGAGTTGTGCATGGGGTGTGTTTGGAACATTTGTCACCAGCCAAGTCCAAAATTCAGCTCTTCCCCATCTCAGCCCAGGAAGCAGATAAGAACCGGTTTTATGGTGCCTTTCAGCTGCCTACCGGGGTAGTGTAAAAACTACCAACAGAACTCGTTTCTGGCACCTTCCCCGGTGGAGTTGTGCATGGGGTGTGTTTGGAACATTCTGTCACCAGCCGAGTCCAAAATTCAGCTGTTCCCCATCTCTAGCCCAGGAAGCAGATAGAACCGGTTTTGTGGTGCCTTTCAGCTGCCTACCGGGGTAGTGTAAAAACTACCAACAGAACTCGTTTCTGGCACCTTCCCCGGTGGAGTTCTGCATGGGGTGTGTTTGGAACATTCTGTCACCAGCCGAGTCCAAAATTCAGCTGTTCCCCATCTCTAGCCCAGGAAGCAGATAGAACCGGTTTTGTGGTGCCTTTCAGCTGCCTACCGGGGTAGTGTAAAAACTACCAACAGAACTCGTTTCTGGCACCTTCCCCGGTGGAGTTCTGCATGGGGTGTGTTTGGAACATTTTGTCACCAGCCGAGTCCAAAATTCAGCTCTTCCCCATCTCTAGCCCAGGAAGCAGATAGAACCGGTTTTGTGGTGCCTTTCAGCTGCCTACCGGGGTAGTGTAAAAACTACCAACAGAACTCGTTTCTGGCACCTTCCCCGGTGGAGTTGTGCATGGGGTGTGTTTGGAACATTTTGTCAGCAGCCGAGTCCAAAATTCAGCCGTTCCCCATCTCTGCCCAGAAAGCAGGTAGAACAAGTTTTGTGGTGCCTTTCCGCTGCCTACCGGGGTAGTGTAAAAACTACCAACAGAACTCGTTTCTGGCACCTTCCCCGGTGGAGTTGTGCATGGGGTGTGTTTGGAACATTTTGTCAGCAGCCGAGTCCAAAATTCAGCCGTTCCCCATCTCAGCCCAGAAAGCAGGTAGAACAAGTTTTGTGGTGCCTTTCAGCTGCCTACCGGGGTAGTGTAAAAACTACCAACAGAACTCGTTTCTCGCACCTTCCCCGGTGGAGTTGTGCATGGGGTGTGTTTGGAACATTCTGTCACCAGCCGAGTCCAAAATTCAGCTGTTCCCCATCTCAGCCCAGGAAGCAGATAGAACCGGTTTTGGGGTGCCTTTCAGCTGCCTACCGGGGTACTGTAAAAACTACCAACAGAACTCGTTTCTGGCACCTTCCCCGGTGGAGTTGTGCATGGGGTGTGTTTGGAACATTCTGTCACCAGCCAAGTCCAAAATTCAGCCATTCCCCATCTCTAGCCCAGAAAGTAGGTAGAGAAACTTTTGTGGTGCCTTTCTCTTCCCTACCGGGGTAGTGTAAAAACTACCAACAGAACTCGTTTCTGGCACCTTCCCCGGTGGAGTTGTGCATGGGGTGTGTTTGGAACATTCTGTCACCAGCCGAGTCCAAAATTCAGCTGTTCCCCATCTCAGCCCAGGAAGCAGATAGAACCGGTTTTGTGGTGCCTTTCAGCTGCCTACCGGGGTACTGTAAAAACTACCAACAGAACTCGTTTCTGGCACCTTCCCCGGTGGAGTTGTGCATGGGGTGTGTTTGGAACATTCTGTCACCAGCCGAGTCCAAAATTCAGCTGTTCCCCATCTCAGCCCAGGAAGCAGATAGAACCGGTTTTGTGGTGCCTTTCCGCTGCCTACCGGGGTAGTGTAAAAACTACCAACAGAACTCGTTTCTGGCACCTTCCCCGGTGGAGGTGTGCATGGGGTGTGTTTGGAACATTTTGTCAGCAGCCGAGTCCAAAACTCAGCCGTTCCCCATCTCAGCCCAGAAAGCAGGTACAACAAGTTTGGTGGTGCCTTTCAGCTGCCTACCGGGGTAGTGTAAAAACTACCAACAGTACTCATTTCTGGCACCTTCCCCGGTGGAGTTGTGCATGGGGTGTGTTTGGAACATTTTGTCAGCAGCCGAGTCCAAAATTCAGCCGTTCCCCATCTCAGCCCAGAAAGCAGGTACAACAAGTTTGGTGGTGCCTTTCAGCTGCCTACCGGGGGAGTGTAAAAACTACCAACAGAACTCGTTTCTGGCACCTTCCCCGGTGGAGTTGTGCATGGGGTGTGTTTGGAACATTTTGTCACCAGCCGAGTCCAAAATTCAGCCGTTCCCCATCTCAGCCCAGAAAGCAGGTAGTACAAGTTTTGTGGTGCCTTTCAGCTGCCTACCGGGGTAGTGTAAAAACTACCAACAGAACTCGTTTCTGGCACCTTCCCCGGTGGAGTTGTGCATGGGGTGTGTTTGGAACATTCTGTCACCAGCCGAGTCCAAAATTCAGCTGTTCCCCATCTCTAGCCCAGGAAGCAGATAGAACCGGTTTTGCGGTGCCTTTCAGCTGCCTACCGGGGTAGTGTAAAATCTACCAAAAGAACTCGTTTCTGGCACCTTCCCCGGTGGAGTTGTGCATGGGGTGTGTTTGGAACATTCTGTCACCAGCCGAGTCCAAAATTCAGCTGTTCCCCATCTCAGCCCAGAAAGCAGGTAGAACAAGTTTTGTGGTGCCTTTCAGCTGCCCACCGGGGTAGTGTAAAAACTACCAACAGAACTCGTTTCTGGCACCTTCCCCGGTGGAGTTGTGCATGGGCTGTGTTTGGAACATTCTCTCACCAGCCGAGTCCAAAACTCAGCCGTTCCCCATTTCAGCCCAGAAAGCAGGTAGAAAAACTTTTGTGGTGCCTTTCTCTTGCCTACCGGGGTAGTGTAAAAACTACCAACAGAACTCATTTCTGGCACCTTCCCCGGTGGAGTTGTGCATGGGGTGTGTTTGGAACATTTTGTCACCAGCCGAGTCCAAAACTCAGCTGTTCCCCATCTCAGCCCAGAAAGCAGGTAGAACAAGTTTTGTGGTGCCTTTCAGCTGCCTACCGGGGTAGTGTAAAAACTACCAACAGAACTCGTTTCTGGCACCTTCCCCGGTGGAGTTGTGCATGGGGTGTGTTTGGAACATTCTCTCACCAGCCAAGTCCAAAATTCAGCTCTTCCCCATCTCTAGCCCAGAAAGCAGGTAGAAAAACTTTTGTGGTGCCTTTCAGCTGCCTACCCGGGTAGTGTAAAAACTACCAACAGAACTCGTTTCTGGCACCTTCCCCACTGGAGTTCTGCATGGGGTGTGTTTGGAACATTTTGTCACCAGCCGAGTCCAAAACTCAGCTGTTCCCCATTTCAGCCCAGAAAGCAGGTAGAAAAACTTTAGTGGTGCCTTTCAGCTGCCTACCTGGGTACTGTAAAAACTACCAACAGAACTCGTTTCTGGCACCTTCCCCGGTGGAGTTGTGCATGGGGTGTGTTTGGAACATTTTGTCACCAGCCGAGTCCAAAACTCAGCCGTTCCCCATCTCAGCCCAGAAAGCAGGTACAACAAGTTTTGTGGTGCCTTTCAGCTGCCCACCGGGGTAGTGTAAAAACTACCAACAGAACTCGTTTCTGGCACCTTCCCCGGTGGAGTTGTGCATGGGGTGTGTTTGGAACATTCTGTCACCAGCCGAGTCCAAAATTCAGCTGTTCCCCATCTCAGCCCAGGAAGCAGATAGAACCGGTTTTGTGGTGCCTTTCAGCTGCCTACCGGGGTAGTGTAAAAACTACCAACAGAACTCGTTTCTGGCACCTTCCCCGGTGGAGGTGTGCATGGGGTGTGTTTGGAACATTCTGTCACCAGCCGAGTCCAAAATTCAGCTGTTCCCCATCTCTAGCCCAGGAAGCAGATAGAACTGGTTTTGTGGTGCCTTTCAGCTGCCTACCGGGGTAGTGTAAAAACTACCAACAGAACTCGTTTCTGGCACCTTCCCCGGTGGAGTTGTGCATGGGGTGTGTTTGGAACATTTTGTCAGCAGCCGAGTCCAAAATTCAGCCGTTCCCCATCTCAGCCCAGAAAGCAGGTAGAACAAGTTTTGTGGTGCCTTTCAGCTGCCTACTGGGGTAGTGTAAAAACTACCAACAGAACTCGTTTCTGGCACCTTCCCCGGTGGAGTTGTGCATGGGGTGTGTTTGGAACATTTTGTCAGCAGCCGAGTCCAAAATTCAGCTGTTCCCCATCTCTAGCCCAGAAAGCAGGTAGAACAAGTTTTGTGGTGCCTTTCAGCTGCCTACCGGGGTAGTGTAAAAACTACCAACAGAACTCATTTCTGGCACCTTCCCCGGTGGAGTTGTGCATGGGGTGTGTTTGGAACATTTTGTCACCAGCCGAGACCAAAATTCAGCTGTTCCCCATCTCTAGCCCAGAAAGCAGGTAGAAAAACTTTTGTGGTGCCTTTCAGCTGCCCACCGGGGTAGTGTAAAAACTACCAACAGAACTCGTTTCTGGCACCTTCCCTGGTGGAGTTGTGCATGGGGTGTGTTTGGAACATTTTGTCAGCAGCCGAGTCCAAAACTCAGCCGTTCCCCATCTCAGCCCAGAAAGCAGGTAGAGAAACTTTTGTGGTGCCTTTCTCTTGCCTACCGGGGTAGTGTAAAAACTACCAACAGAACTCATTTCTGGCACCTTCCCCGGTGGAGTTGTGCATGGGGTGTGTTTGGAACATTTTGTCACCAGCCGAGTCCAAAATTCAGCTGTTCCCCATCTCAGCCCAGAAAGCAGGTAGAACAAGTTTTGTGGTGCCTTTCCGCTGCCTACCGGTGTAATGTAAAAACTACCAACAGAACTCGTTTCTGGCATCTTTGCCGGTGGAGCTGTGCATGGGGTGTGTTTGGAACATTTTGTTACCAGCCGAGTCCAAAATTCAGCCGTTCCCCATCTCAGCCCAGAAAGCAGGTAGAACAAGTTTTGTGGTGCCTTTCAGCTGCCTACCGGGGTAGTGTAAAAACTACCAACAGAACTCGTTTCTGGCACCTTCCCCGGTGGAGTTGTGCATGGGGTGTGTTTGGAACATTCTGTCACCAGCCGAGTCCAAAACTCAGCTGTTCCCCATCTCTAGCCCAGGAAGCAGATAGAACCGGTTTTGTGGTGCCTTTCAGCTGCCCACCGGGGTAGTGTAAAAACTACCAACAGAACTCGTTTCTGGCACCTTCCCCGGTGGAGTTGTGCATGGGGTGTGTTTGGAACATTTTGTCACCAGCCGAGTCCAAAACTCAGCCGTTCCCCATTTCAGCCCAGAAAGCAGGTAGAAAAACTTTTGTGGTGCCTTTCTCTTGCCTACCGGGGTAGTGTAAAAACTACCAACAGAACTCATTTCTGGCACCTTCCCCGGTGGAGTTGTGCATGGGGTGTGTTTGGAACATTTTGTCACCAGCCGAGTCCAAAACTCAGCCGTTCCCCATCTCAGCCCAGAAAGCAGGTAGAACAAGTTTTGTGGTGCCTTTCAGCTGCCTACCGGGGGAGTGTAAAAACTACCAACAGAACTCGTTTCTGGCACCTTCCCCGGTGGAGTTGTGCATGGGGTGTGTTTGGAACATTCTCTCACCAGCCAAGTCCAAAATTCAGCTCTTCCCCATCTCTAGCCCAGAAAGCAGGTAGAAAAACTTTTGTGGTGCCTTTCAGCTGCCTACCAGGGTAGTGTAAAAACTACCAACAGAACTCGTTTCTGGCACCTTCCCCACTGGAGTTGTGCATGGGGTGTGTTTGGAACATTTTGTCACCAGCCGAGTCCAAAACTCAGCTGTTCCCCATTTCAGCCCAGAAAGCAGGTAGAAAAACTTTAGTGGTGCCTTTCAGCTGCCTACCGGTGTAGTGTAAAAACTACCAAAAGAACTCATTTCTGGCACCTTCCCCGGTGGAGTTGTGCATGGGGTGTGTTTGGAACATTTTGTCACCAGCCGAGTCCAAAACTCAGCCGTTCCCCATCTCAGCCCAGAAAGCAGGTACAACAAGTTTTGTGGTGCCTTTCAGCTGCCCACCGGGGTAGTGTAAAAACTACCAACAGAACTCGTTTCTGGCACCTTCCCCGGTGGAGTTGTGCATGGGGTGTGTTTGGAACATTCTGTCACCAGCCGAGTCCAAAATTCAGCTGCTCCCCATCTCTAGCCCAGGAAGCAGATAGAACTGGTTTTGTGGTGCCTTTCAGCTGCCTACCGGGGTACTGTAAAAACTACCAACAGAACTCGTTTCTGGCACCTTCCCCGGTGGAGTTGTGCATGGGGTGTGTTTGGAACATTTTGTCACCAGCCGAGTCCAAAATTCAGCCGTTCCCCATCTCAGCCCAGAAAGCAGGTAGAACAAGTTTTGTGGTGCCTTTCAGCTGCCTACCGGGGGAGTGTAAAAACTACCAACAGAACTCGTTTCTGGCACCTTCCCCGGTGGAGTTGTGCATGGGCTGTGTTTGGAACATTCTCTCACCAGCCAAGTCCAAAATTCAGCTCTTCCCCATCTCTAGCCCAGAAAGCAGGTAGAAAAACTTTTGTGGTGCCTTTCAGCTGCCTACCAGGGTAGTGTAAAAACTACCAACAGAACTCGTTTCTGGCACCTTCCCCACTGGAGTTGTGCATGGGGTGTGTTTGGAACATTTTGTCACCAGCCGAGTCCAAAACTCAGCTGTTCCCCATTTCAGCCCAGAAAGCAGGTAGAAAAACTTTAGTGGTGCCTTTCAGCTGCCTACCGGTGTAGTGTAAAAACTACCAAAAGAACTCCTGTCTGGCACCTTCCCCGGTGGAGTTGTGCATGGGGTGTGTTTGGAACATTTTGTCACCAGCCGAGTCCAAAACTCAGCCGTTCCCCATCTCAGCCCAGAAAGCAGGTACAACAAGTTTTGTGGTGCCTTTCAGCTGCCCACCGGGGTAGTGTAAAAACTACCAACAGAACTCGTTTCTGGCACCTTCCCCGGTGGAGGTGTGCATGGGGTGTGTTTGGAACATTCTGTCACCAGCCGAGTCCAAAATTCAGCTGTTCCCCATCTCTAGCCCAGGAAGCAGATAGAACTGGTTTTGTGGTGCCTTTCAGCTGCCTACCGGGGTAGTGTAAAAACTACCAACAGAACTCGTTTCTGGCACCTTCCCCGGTGGAGTTGTGCATGGGGTGTGTTTGGAACATTTTGTCAGCAGCCGAGTCCAAAATTCAGCCGTTCCCCATCTCAGCCCAGAAAGCAGGTAGAACAAGTTTTGTGGTGCCTTTCAGCTGCCTACTGGGGTAGTGTAAAAACTACCAACAGAACTCGTTTCTGGCACCTTCCCCGGTGGAGTTGTGCATGGGGTGTGTTTGGAACATTTTGTCAGCAGCCGAGTCCAAAATTCAGCTGTTCCCCATCTCTAGCCCAGAAAGCAGGTAGAACAAGTTTTGTGGTGCCTTTCAGCTGCCTACCGGGGTAGTGTAAAAACTACCAACAGAACTCATTTCTGGCACCTTCCCCGGTGGAGTTGTGCATGGGGTGTGTTTGGAACATTTTGTCACCAGCCGAGACCAAAACTCAGCTGTTCCCCATCTCAGCCCAGAAAGCAGGTAGAAAAACTTTTGTGGTGCCTTTCAGCTGCCCACCGGGGTAGTGTAAAAACTACCAACAGAACTCGTTTCTGGCACCTTCCCTGGTGGAGTTGTGCATGGGGTGTGTTTGGAACATTTTGTCAGCAGCCGAGTCCAAAACTCAGCCGTTCCCCATCTCAGCCCAGAAAGCAGGTAGAAAAACTTTTGTGGTGCCTTTCTCTTGCCTACCGGGGTAGTGTAAAAACTACCAACAGAACTCATTTCTGGCACCTTCCCCGGTGGAGTTGTGCATGGGGTGTGTTTGGAACATTTTGTCACCAGCCGAGTCCAAAATTCAGCTGTTCCCCATCTCAGCCCAGAAAGCAGGTAGAACAAGTTTTGTGGTGCCTTTCCGCTGCCTACCGGTGTAATGTAAAAACTACCAACAGAACTCGTTTCTGGCACCTTTGCCGGTGGAGCTGTGCATGGGGTGTGTTTGGAACATTTTGTTACCAGCCGAGTCCAAAATTCAGCCGTTCCCCATCTCAGCCCAGAAAGCAGGTAGAACAAGTTTTGTGGTGCCTTTCAGCTGCCTACCGGGGTAGTGTAAAAACTACCAACAGAACTCGTTTCTGGCACCTTCCCCGGTGGAGTTGTGCATGGGGTGTGTTTGGAACATTCTGTCACCAGCCGAGTCCAAAAGTCAGCTGTTCCCCATCTCTAGCCCAGGAAGCAGATAGAACCGGTTTTGTGGTGCCTTTCAGCTGCCCACCGGGGTAGTGTAAAAACTACCAACAGAACTCGTTTCTGGCACCTTCCCCGGTGGAGTTGTGCATGGGGTGTGTTTGGAACATTTTGTCACCAGCCGAGTCCAAAACTCAGCCGTTCCCCATTTCAGCCCAGAAAGCAGGTAGAAAAACTTTTGTGGTGCCTTTCTCTTGCCTACCGGGGTAGTGTAAAAACTACCAACAGAACTCATTTCTGGCACCTTCCCCGGTGGAGTTGTGCATGGGGTGTGTTTGGAACATTTTGTCACCAGCCGAGTCCAAAACTCAGCCGTTCCCCATCTCAGCCCAGAAAGCAGGTAGAACAAGTTTTGTGGTGCCTTTCAGCTGCCTACCGGGGGAGTGTAAAAACTACCAACAGAACTCGTTTCTGGCACCTTCCCCGGTGGAGTTGTGCATGGGGTGTGTTTGGAACATTCTCTCACCAGCCAAGTCCAAAATTCAGCTGTTCCCCATCTCTAGCCCAGAAAGCAGGTAGAAAAACTTTTGTGGTGCCTTTCAGCTGCCTACCAGGGTAGTGTAAAAACTACCAACAGAACTCGTTTCTGGCACCTTCCCCACTGGAGTTGTGCATGGGGTGTGTTTGGAACATTTTGTCACCAGCCGAGTCCAAAACTCAGCTGTTCCCCATTTCAGCCCAGAAAGCAGGTAGAAAAACTTTAGTGGTGCCTTTCAGCTGCCTACCGGTGTAGTGTAAAAACTACCAAAAGAACTCATTTCTGGCACCTTCCCCGGTGGAGTTGTGCATGGGGTGTGTTTGGAACATTTTGTCACCAGCCGAGTCCAAAACTCAGCCGTTCCCCATCTCAGCCCAGAAAGCAGGTACAACAAGTTTTGTGGTGCCTTTCAGCTGCCCACCGGGGTAGTGTAAAAACTACCAACAGAACTCGTTTCTGGCACCTTCCCCGGTGGAGTTGTGCATGGGGTGTGTTTGGAACATTCTGTCACCAGCCGAGTCCAAAATTCAGCTGTTCCCCATCTCTAGCCCAGGAAGCAGATAGAACTGGTTTTGTGGTGCCTTTCAGCTGCCTACCGGGGTAGTGTAAAAACTACCAACAGAACTCGTTTCTGGCACCTTCCCCGGTGGAGTTGTGCATGGGGTGTGTTTGGAACATTTTGTCAGCAGCCGAGTCCAAAATTCAGCCGTTCCCCATCTCAGCCCAGAAAGCAGGTAGAACAAGTTTTGTGGTGCCTTTCAGCTGCCTACTGGGGTAGTGTAAAAACTACCAACAGAACTCGTTTCTGGCACCTTCCCCGGTGGAGTTGTGCATGGGGTGTGTTTGGAACATTTTGTCACCAGCCGAGTCCAAAATTCAGCTGTTCCCCATCTCAGCCCAGAAAGCAGGTAGAACAAGTTTTGTGGTGCCTTTCAGCTGCCTACCGGGGTAGTGTAAAAACTACCAACAGAACTCGTTTCTGGCACCTTCCCCGGTGGAGTTGTGCATGGGGTGTGTTTGGAACATTTTGTCAGCAGCCGAGTCCAAAATTCAGCTGTTCCCCATCTCTAGCCCAGAAAGCAGGTAGAACAAGTTTTGTGGTGCCTTTCAGCTGCCTACCGGGGTAGTGTAAAAACTACCAACAGAACTCGTTTCTGGCACCTTCCCTGGTGGAGTTGTGCATGGGGTGTGTTTGGAACATTTTGTCACCAGCCGAGTCCAAAACTCAGCCGTTCCCCATCTCAGCCCAGAAAGCAGGTAGAAAAACTTTTGTGGTGCCTTTCTCTTGCCTACCGGGGTAGTGTAAAAACTACCAACAGAACTCATTTCTGGCACCTTCCCCGGTGGAGTTGTGCATGAGGTGTGTTTGGAACATTTTGTCACCAGCCGAGTCCAAAATTCAGCTGTTCCCCATCTCAGCCCAGAAAGCAGGTAGAACAAGTTTTGTGGTGCCTTTCCGCTGCCTACCGGTGTAATGTAAAAACTACCAACAGAACTCGTTTCTGGCACCTTCCCCGGTGGAGTTGTGCATGGGGTGTGTTTGGAACATTCTGTCACCAGCCGAGTCCAAAATTCAGCCGTTCCCCATCTCTAGCCCAGGAAGCAGATAGAACCGGTTTTGTGGTGCCTTTCAGCTGCCTACCGGGGTAGTGTAAAAACTACCAACAGAACTCGTTTCTGGCACCTTCCCCGGTGGAGTTGTGCATGGGGTGTGTTTGGAACATTCTGTCACCAGCCGAGTCCAAAATTCAGCTGTTCCCCATCTCTAGGCCAGGAAGCAGATAGAACCGGTTTTGTTGTGCCTTTCAGCTGCCTACCGGGGTACTGTAAAAACTACCAACAGAACTCGTTTCTGGCACCTTCCCCGGTGGAGTTGTGCATGGGGTGTGTTTGGAACATTCTGTCACCAGCCGAGTCCAAAATTCAGCTCTTCCCCATCTCTAGCCCAGGAAGCAGATAGAACCGGTTTTGTGGTGCCTTTCAGCTGCCTACCTGGGTACTGTAAAAACTACCAACAGTACTCGTTTCTGGCACCTTCCCCGGTGGAGGTGCGCATGCGGTGTGTTCGGAACATTTTGTCAGCAGCCAAGTCCAAAACTCAGCCGTTCCCCATCTCAGCCCAGAAAGCAGGTACAACAAGTTTGGTGGTGCCTTTCAGCTGCCTACCGGGGGAGTGTAAAAACTACCAACAGAACTCGTTTCTGGCACCTTCCCCGGTGGAGTTGTGCATGGGGTGTGTTTGGAACATTTGTCACCAGCCGAGTCCAAAATTCAGCTCTTCCCCATCTCAGCCCAGAAAGCAGGTAGTACAAGTTTTGTGGTGCCTTTCAGCTGCCTACCGGGGTAGTGTAAAAACTACCAACAGAACTCGTTTCTGGCACCTTCCCCGGTGGAGTTGTGCATGGGGTGTGTTTGGAACATTTTGACAACAGCCGAGTCCAAAACTCAGCCGTTCCCCATCTCAGCCCAGAAAGCAGGTACAACAAGTTTTGTGGTGCCTTTCTCTTGCCTACCGGGGTAGTGTAAAAACTACCAACAGAACTCATTTCTGGCACCTTCCCTGGTGGAGTTGTGCATGGGGTGTGTTTGGAACATTTTGTCACCAGCCGAGTCCAAAACTCAGCTGTTCCCCATCTCAGCCCAGAAAGCAGGTAGAACAAGTTTTGTGGTGCCTTTCTCTTGCCTACCGGGGTAGTGTAAAAACTACCAACAGAACTCGTTTCTGGCACCTTCCCCACTGGAGTTGTGCATGGGGTGTGTTTGGAACATTCTGTCACCAGCCGAGTCCAAAATTCAGCTGTTCCCCATCTCAGCCCAGAAAGCAGGTAGAACAAGTTTTGTGGTGCCTTTCCGCTGCCTACCGGTGTAATGTAAAAACTACCAACAGAACTCGTTTCTGGCACCTTTGCGGGTGGAGCTGTGCATGGGGTGTGTTTGGAACATTCTGTCACCAGCCGAGTCCAAAATTCAGCCGTTCCCCATCTCTAGGCCAGGAAGCAGATAGAACCGGTTTTGTGGTGCCTTTCAGCTGCCCACCGGGGTAGTGTAAAAACTACCAACAGAACTCGTTTCTGGCACCTTCCACGGTGGAGTTGTGCATGGGGTGTGTTTGGAACATTTTGTCAGCAGCCGAGTCCAAAACTCAGCCGTTCCCCATCTCAGCCCAGAAAGCAGGTAGAAAAACTTTTGTGGTGCCTTTCTCTTGCCTACCGGGGTAGTGTAAAAACTACCAACAGAACTCATTTCTGGCACCTTCCCCGGTGGAGTTGTGCATGAGGTGTGTTTGGAACATTTTGTCACCAGCCGAGTCCAAAATTCAGCTGTTCCCCATCTCAGCCCAGAAAGCAGGTAGAACAAGTTTTGTGGTGCCTTTCCGCTGCCTACCGGTGTAATGTAAAAACTACCAACAGAACTCGTTTCTGGCACCTTCCCCGGTGGAGTTGTGCATGGGGTGTGTTTGGAACATTCTGTCACCAGCCGAGTCCAAAATTCAGCCGTTCCCCATCTCTAGCCCAGGAAGCAGATAGAACCGGTTTTGTGGTGCCTTTCAGCTGCCTACCGGGGTAGTGTAAAAACTACCAACAGAACTCGTTTCTGGCACCTTCCCCGGTGGAGTTGTAGATGGGGTGTGTTTGGAACATTCTCTCACCAGCCGAGTCCAAAACTCAGCTGTTCCCCATCTCAGCCCAGAAAGTAGGTAGAAAAACTTTTGTGGTGCCTTTCTCTTGCCTACCGGGGTAGTGTAAAAACTACCAAAAGAACTCATTTCTGGCACCTTCCCCGGTGGAGTTGTGCATGGGGTGTGTTTGGAACATTTTGTCACCAGCCGAGTCCAAAACTCAGCCGTTCCCCATCTCAGCCCAGAAAGCAGGTAGAACAAGTTTTGTGGTGCCTTTCAGCTGCCTACCGGGGTAGTGTAAAAACTACCAACAGAACTCGTTTCTGGCACCTTCCCCGGTGGAGTTGTGCATGGGGTGTGTTTGGAACATTCTCTCACCAGCCAAGTCCAAAATTCAGCTCTTCCCCATCTCTAGCCCAGGAAGCAGATAAGAACCGGTTTTATGGTGCCTTTCAGCTGCCTACCGGGGTAGTGTAAAAACTACCAACAGAACTCGTTTCTGGCACCTTCCCCACTGGAGTTGTGCATGGGGTGTGTTTGGAACATTCTGTCACCAGCCGAGTCCAAAATTCAGCTGTTCCCCATCTCTAGGCCAGGAAGCAGATAGAACCGGTTTTGTTGTGCCTTTCAGCTGCCTACCGGGGTACTGTAAAAACTACCAACAGAACTCGTTTCTGGCACCTTCCCCGGTGGAGTTGTGCATGGGGTGTGTTTGGAACATTCTGTCACCAGCCGAGTCCAAAATTCAGCTCTTCCCCATCTCTAGCCCAGGAAGCAGATAGAACCGGTTTTGTGGTGCCTTTCCGCTGCTTACCGGGGTACTGTAAAAACTACCAACAGAACTCGTTTCTGGCACCTTCCCCGGTGGAGTTCTGCATGGGGTGTGTTTGGAACATTTTGTCAGCAGCCGAGTCCAAAATTCAGCCGTTCCCCATCTCAGCCCAGAAAGCAGGTACAACAAGTTTTGTGGTGCCTTTCAGCTGCCTACCGGGGTAGTGTAAAAACTACCAACAGAACTCGTTTCTGGCACCTTCCCCGGTGGAGTTGTGCATGGGGTGTGTTTGGAACATTCTGTCACCAGCCGAGTCCAAAATTCAGCTGTTCCCCATCTCAGCCCAGAAAGCAGGTAGAACAAGTTTTGTGGTGCCTTTCCGCTGCCTACCGGTGTAATGTAAAAACTACCAACAGAACTCGTTTCTGGCACCTTTGCGGGTGGAGCTGTGCATGGGGTGTGTTTGGAACATTCTGTCACCAGCCGAGTCCAAAATTCAGCCGTTCCCCATCTCTAGGCCAGGAAGCAGATAGAACCGGTTTTGTGGTGCCTTTCAGCTGCCCACCGGGGTAGTGTAAAAACTACCAACAGAACTCGTTTCTGGCACCTTCCACGGTGGAGTTGTGCATGGGGTGTGTTTGGAACATTTTGTCAGCAGCCGAGTCCAAAACTCAGCCGTTCCCCATCTCAGCCCAGAAAGCAGGTAGAAAAACTTTTGTGGTGCCTTTCTCTTGCCTACCGGGGTAGTGTAAAAACTACCAACAGAACTCATTTCTGGCACCTTCCCCGGTGGAGTTGTGCATGGGGTGTGTTTGGAACATTTTGTCAGCAGCCGAGTCCAAAATTCAGCTGTTCCCCATCTCAGCCCAGAAAGCAGGTAGAAAAACTTTTGTGGTGCCTTTCAGCTGCCTACCGGGGTAGTGTAAAAACTACCAACAGAACTCGTTTCTGGCACCTTCCCCGGTGGAGTTGTGCATGGGGTGTGTTTGGAACATTTTGTCACCAGCCGAGTCCAAAATTCAGCTGTTCCCCATCTCAGCCCAGAATGCAGGTAGAACAAGTTTTGTGGTGCCTTTCAGCTGCCTACCGGGGTAGTGTAAAAACTACCAACAGAACTCGTTTCTGGCACCTTCCCCGGTGGAGTTGTGCATGGGGTGTGTTTGGAACATTCTGTCACCAGCCGAGTCCAAAATTCAGCTCTTCCCCATCTCTAGCCCAGGAAGCAGATAGAACCGGTTTTGTGGTACCTTTCAGCTGCCTACCTGGGTACTGGAAAAACTACCAACAGAACTCGTTTCTGGCACCTTCCCCGGTGGAGGTGCGCATGGGGTGTGTTCGGAACATTTTGTCAGCAGCCGAGTCCAAAACTCAGCCGTTCCCCATCTCAGCCCAGGAAGCAGATAGAACCGGTTTTGTGGTGCCTTTCAGCTGCCTACCGGGGGAGTGTAAAAACTACCAACAGAACTCGTTTCTGGCACCTTCCCCGGTGGAGTTGTGCATGGGGTGTGTTTGGAACATTTTGTCACCAGCCGAGTCCAAAATTCAGCTGTTCCCCATCTCAGCCCAGAAAGCAGGTACAACAAGTTTTGTGGTGCCTTTCTCTTGCCTACCGGGGTAGTGTAAAAACTACCAACAGAACTCGTTTCTGGCACCTTCCCCGGTGGAGTTGTGCATGGGGTGTGTTTGGAACATTTGTCACCAGCCGAGTCCAAAATTCAGCTCTTCCCCATCTCAGCCCAGAAAGCAGGTACAAGTTTTGTGGTGCCTTTCAGCTGCCTACCGGGGTAGTGTAAAAACTACCAACAGAACTCGTTTCTGGCACCTTCCCCACTGGAGTTGTGCATGGGGTGTGTTTGGAACATTCTGTCACCAGCCGAGTCCAAAACTCAGCTGTTCCCCATCTCTAGCCCAGGAAGCAGATAGAACCGGTTTTGTGGTGCCTTTCAGCTGCCTACCGGGGTAGTGTAAAAACTACCAACAGAACTCGTTTCTGGCACCTTCCCCGGTGGAGTTGTGCATGGGGTGTGTTTGGAACATTCTGTCACCAGCCGAGTCCAAAACTCAGCCGTTCCCCATCTCAGCCCAGAAAGCAGGTAGAAAAACTTTAGTGGTGCCTTTCAGCTGCCTACCGGGGTAGTGTAAAAACTACCAACAGAACTCGTTTCTGGCACCTTCCCCGGTGGAGGTGCGCATGGGGTGTGTTCGGAACATTTTGTCAGCAGCCGAGTCCAAAACTCAGCCGTTCCCCATCTCAGCCCAGGAAGCAGATAGAACCGGTTTTGTGGTGCCTTTCAGCTGCCTACCGGGGGAGTGTAAAAACTACCAACAGAACTCGTTTCTGGCACCTTCCCCGGTGGAGTTGTGCATGGGGTGTGTTTGGAACATTTTGTCACCAGCCGAGTCCAAAATTCAGCTGTTCCCCATCTCAGCCCAGAAAGCAGGTACAACAAGTTTTGTGGTGCCTTTCTCTTGCCTACCGGGGTAGTGTAAAAACTACCAACAGAACTCGTTTCTGGCACCTTCCCCGGTGGAGTTGTGCATGGGGTGTGTTTGGAACATTTGTCACCAGCCGAGTCCAAAATTCAGCTCTTCCCCATCTCAGCCCAGAAAGCAGGTACAAGTTTTGTGGTGCCTTTCAGCTGCCTACCGGGGTAGTGTAAAAACTACCAACAGAACTCGTTTCTGGCACCTTCCCCACTGGAGTTGTGCATGGGGTGTGTTTGGAACATTCTGTCACCAGCCGAGTCCAAAACTCAGCTGTTCCCCATCTCTAGCCCAGGAAGCAGATAGAACCGGTTTTGTGGTGCCTTTCAGCTGCCTACCGGGGTAGTGTAAAAACTACCAACAGAACTCGTTTCTGGCACCTTCCCCGGTGGAGTTGTGCATGGGGTGTGTTTGGAACATTCTGTCACCAGCCGAGTCCAAAACTCAGCCGTTCCCCATCTCAGCCCAGAAAGCAGGTAGAAAAACTTTAGTGGTGCCTTTCAGCTGCCTACCGGGGTAGTGTAAAAACTACCAACAGAACTCATTTCTGGCACCTTCCCCGGTGGAGTTGTGCATGGGGTGTGTTTGGAACATTTTGTCACCAGCCGAGTCCAAAACTCAGCTGTTCCCCATCTCAGCCCAGAAAGCAGGTAGAAAAACTTTTGTGGTGCCTTTCTCTTGCCTACCGGGGTAGTGTAAAAACTACCAACAGAACTCGTTTCTGGCACCTTCCCCACTGGAGTTGTGCATGGGGTGTGTTTGGAACATTCTGTCACCAGCCGAGTCCAAAATTCAGCTGTTCCCCATCTCAGCCCAGAAAGCAGGTAGAAAAACTTTTGTGGTGCCTTTCAGCTGCCTACCGGGGTAGTGTAAAAACTACCAACAGAACTCGTTTCTGGCACCTTCCCCGGTGGAGTTGTGCATGGGGTGTGTTTGGAACATTTTGTCAGCAGCCGAGTCCAAAACTCAGCCGTTCCCCATCTCAGACCAGAAAGCAGGTAGAAAAACTTTTGTGGTGCCTTTCCGCTGCCTACCGGGGTAGTGTAAAAACTACCAACAGAACTCATTTCTGGCACCTTCCCCGGTGGAGTTGTGCATGGGGTGTGTTTGGAACATTTTGTCACCAGCCGAGTCCAAAATTCAGCTGTTCCCCATCTCAGCCCAGAAAGCAGGTAGAACAAGTTTTGTGGTGCCTTTCCGCTGCCTACCGGTGTAATGTAAAAACTACCAACAGAACTCGTTTCTGGCACCTTCCCCGGTGGAGTTGTGCATGGGGTGTGTTAGGAACATTCTGTCACCAGCCGAGTCCAAAATTCAGCCGTTCCCCATCTCTAGCCCAGGAAGCAGATAGAACAACTTTTGTGGTGCCTTTCAGCTGCCTACCGGGGTAGTGTAAAAACTACCAACAGAACTCGTTTCTGGCACCTTCCCCGGTGGAGTTGTAGATGGGGTGTGTTTGGAACATTCTCTCACCAGCCGAGTCCAAAACTCAGCTGTTCCCCATTTCAGCCCAGAAAGCAGGTAGAAAAACTTTTGTGGTGCCTTTCTCTTGCCTACCGGGGTAGTGTAAAAACTACCAACAGAACTCATTTCTGGCACCTTCCCCGGTGGAGTTGTGCATGGGGTGTGTTTGGAACATTCTGTCACCAGCCGAGTCCAAAATTCAGCTGTTCCCCATCTCAGCCCAGAAAGCAGGTAGAACAAGTTTTGTGATGCCTTTCCGCTGCCTACCGGTGTAATGTAAAAACTACCAACAGAACTCGTTTCTGGCACCTTTGCGGGTGGAGCTGTGCATGGGGTGTGTTTGGAACATTCTGTCACCAGCCGAGTCCAAAATTCAGCCGTTCCCCATCTCTAGGCCAGGAAGCAGATAGAACCGGTTTTGTGGTGCCTTTCAGCTGCCCACCGGGGTAGTGTAAAAACTACCAACAGAACTCGTTTCTGGCACCTTCCCCGGTGGAGTTGTGCATGGGGTGTGTTTGGAACATTTTGTCAGCAGCCGAGTCCAAAACTCAGCCGTTCCCCATCTCAGCCCAGAAAGCAGGTAGAAAAACTTTTGTGGTGCCTTTCTCTTGCCTACCGGGGTAGTGTAAAAACTACCAACAGAACTCATTTCTGGCACCTTCCCCGGTGGAGTTGTGCATGGGGTGTGTTTGGAGCATTTTGTCACCAGCCGAGTCCAAAATTCAGCTGTTCCCCATCTCAGCCCAGAAAGCAGGTAGAAAAACTTTTGTGGTGCCTTTCAGCTGCCTACCGGGGTAGTGTAAAAACTACCAACAGAACTCGTTTCTGGCACCTTCCCCGGTGGAGTTGTGCATGGGGTGTGTTTGGAACATTTTGTCACCAGCCGAGTCCAAAACTCAGCTGTTCCCCATCTCAGCCCAGAAAGCAGGTAGAACAAGTTTTGTGGTGCCTTTCAGCTGCCTACCGGGGTAGTGTAAAAACTACCAACAGAACTCGTTTCTGGCACCTTCCCCACTGGAGTTGTGCATGGGGTGTGTTTGGAACATTCGTCACCAGCCGAGTCCAAAATTCAGCTCTTCCCCATCTCTAGCCCAGGAAGCAGATAGAACCGGTTTTGTGGTACCTTTCAGCTGCCTACCTGGGTACTGTAAAAACTACCAACAGAACTCGTTTCTGGCACCTTCCCCGGTGGAGGTGCGCATGCGGTGTGTTCGGAACATTTTGTCAGCAGCCGAGTCCAAAACTCAGCCGTTCCCCATCTCAGCCCAGAAAGCAGGTACAACAAGTTTGGTGATGCCTTTCAGCTGCCTACCGGGGGAGTGTAAAAACTACCAACAGAACTCGTTTCTGGCACCTTCCCCGGTGGAGTTGTGCATGGGGTGTGTTTGGAACATTTTGTCACCAGCCGAGTCCAAAACTCAGCTGTTCCCCATCTCAGCCCAGAAAGCAGGTAGAAAAACTTTTGTGGTGCCTTTCTCTTGCCTACCGGGGTAGTGTAAAAACTACCAACAGAACTCGTTTCTGGCACCTTCCCCACTGGAGTTGTGCATGGGGTGTGTTTGGAACATTCTGTCACCAGCCGAGTCCAAAATTCAGCTGTTCCCCATCTCAGCCCAGAAAGCAGGTAGAAAAACTTTTGTGGTGCCTTTCAGCTGCCTACCGGGGTAGTGTAAAAACTACCAACAGAACTCGTTTCTGGCACCTTCCCCGGTGGAGTTGTGCATGGGGTGTGTTTGGAACATTTTGTCAGCAGCCGAGTCCAAAACTCAGCCGTTCCCCATCTCAGACCAGAAAGCAGGTAGAAAAACTTTTGTGGTGCCTTTCCGCTGCCTACCGGGGTAGTGTAAAAACTACCAACAGAACTCGTTTCTGGCACCTTCCCCGGTGGAGTTGTAGATGGGGTGTGTTTGGAACATTCTCTCACCAGCCGAGTCCAAAACTCAGCTGTTCCCCATTTCAGCCCAGAAAGCAGGTAGAAAAACTTTTGTGGTGCCTTTCTCTTGCCTACCGGGGTAGTGTAAAAACTACCAAAAGAACTCATTTCTGGCACCTTCCCCGGTGGAGTTGTGCATGGGGTGTGTTTGGAACATTCTGTCACCAGCCGAGTCCAAAATTCAGCTGTTCCCCATCTCAGCCCAGAAAGCAGGTAGAAAAACTTTTGTGGTGCCTTTCCGCTGCCTACCGGTGTAATGTAAAAACTACCAACAGAACTCGTTTCTGGCACCTTTGCGGGTGGAGCTGTGCATGGGGTGTGTTTGGAACATTCTGTCACCAGCCGAGTCCAAAATTCAGCCGTTCCCCATCTCTAGGCCAGGAAGCAGATAGAACCGGTTTTGTGGTGCCTTTCAGCTGCCCACCGGGGTAGTGTAAAAACTACCAACAGAACTCGTTTCTGGCACCTTCCCCGGTGGAGTTGTGCATGGGGTGTGTTTGGAACATTTTGTCAGCAGCCGAGTCCAAAACTCAGCTGTTCCCCATCTCAGCCCAGAAAGCAGGTAGAAAAACTTTTGTGGTGCCTTTCTCTTGCCTACCGGGGTAGTGTAAAAACTACCAACAGAACTCATTTCTGGCACCTTCCCCGGTGGAGCTGTGCATGGGGTGTGTTTGGAACATTTTGTCACCAGCCGAGTCCAAAATTCAGCCGTTCCCCATCTCAGCCCAGAAAGCAGGTACAACAAGTTTGGTGGTGCCTTTTAGCTGCCTACCGGGGGAGTGTAAAAACTACCAACAGAACTCGTTTCTGGCACCTTCCCCGGTGGAGTTGTGCATGGGGTGTGTTTGGAACATTTTGTCAGCAGCCGAGTCCAAAACTCAGCTGTTCCCCATCTCAGCCCAGAAAGCAGGTACAACAAGTTTTGTGGTGCCTTTCTCTTGCCTACCGGGGTAGTGTAAAAACTACCAACAGAACTCGTTTCTGGCACCTTCCCCGGTGGAGTTGTGCATGGGGTGTGTTTGGAACATTCTGTCACCAGCCGAGTCCAAAATTCAGCTGTTCCCCATCTCTAGCCCAGGAAGCAGATAGAACCGGTTTTGTGGTGCCTTTCAGCTGCCTACCGGGGTAGTGTAAAAACTACCAACAGAACTCGTTTCTGGCACCTTCCCCACTGGAGTTGTGCATGGGGTGTGTTTGGAACATTCTGTCACCAGCCGAGTCCAAAATTCAGCTGTTCCCCATCTCTAGCCCAGGAAGCAGATAGAACCGGTTTTGTGGTGCCTTTCAGCTGCCTACCGGGGTAGTGTAAAAACTACCAACAGAACTCGTTTCTGGCACCTTCCCCGGTGGAGTTGTGCATGGGGTGTGTTTAGAACATTTTATCACCAGCCGAGTCCAAAATTCAGCTGTTCCCCATCTCAGCCCAGAAAGCAGGTACAACAAGTTTAGTGGTGCCTTTCAGCTGCCTACCAGGGTAGTGTAAAAACTACCAACAGAACTCGTTTCTGGCACCTTCCCCGGTGGAGTTGTGCATGGGGTGTGTTTGGAACATTCTGTCACCAGCCGAGTCCAAAATTCAGCTCTTCCCCATCTCTAGCCCAGGAAGCAGATAGAACCGGTTTTGTGGTGCCTTTCAGCTGCCTACCGGGGTAGTGTAAAAACTACCAACAGAACTCGTTTCTGGCACCTTCCCCGGTGGAGGTGCGCATGCGGTGTGTTCGGAACATTTTGTCAGCAGCCGAGTCCAAAATTCAGCCGTTCCCCATCTCAGCCCAGAAAGCAGGTACAACAAGTTTGGTGGTGCCTTTCAGCTGCCTACCGGGGGAGTGTAAAAACTACCAACAGAACTCGTTTCTGGCACCTTCCCCGGTGGAGTTGTGCATGGGGTGTGTTTGGAACATTTTGTCACCAGCCGAGTCCAAAATTCAGCCGTTCCCCATCTCAGCCCAGAAAGCAGGTACAACAAGTTTTGTGGTGCCTTTCTCTTGCCTACCGGGGTAGTGTAAAAACTACCAACAGAACTCGTTTCTGGCACCTTCCCCGGTGGAGTTGTGCATGGGGTGTGTTTGGAACATTTGTCACCAGCCAAGTCCAAAATTCAGCTCTTCCCCATCTCAGCCCAGAAAGCAGGTACAAGTTTTGTGGTGCCTTTCAGCTGCCTACCGGGGTAGTGTAAAAACTACCAACAGAACTCGTTTCTGGCACCTTCCCCGGTGGAGTTGTGCATGGGGTGTGTTTGGAACATTCTGTCACCAGCCGAGTCCAAAACTCAGCTGTTCCCCATCTCTAGCCCAGGAAGCAGATAGAACCGGTTTTGTGGTGCCTTTCAGCTGCCTACCGGGGTAGTGTAAAAACTACCAACAGAACTCGTTTCTGGCACCTTCCCCGGTGGAGTTGTGCATGGGGTGTGTTTGGAACATTTTGACAACAGCCGAGTCCAAAACTCAGCCGTTCCCCATCTCAGCCCAGAAAGCAGGTAGAAAAACTTTTGTGGTGCCTTTCTCTTGCCTACCGGGGTAGTGTAAAAACTACCAACAGAACTCATTTCTGGCACCTTCCCCGGTGGAGTTGTGCATGGGGTGTGTTTGGAACATTTTGTCACCAGCCGAGTCCAAAATTCAGCTGTTCCCCATCTCAGCCCAGAAAGCAGGTACAACAAGTTTGGTGGTGCCTTTCAGCTGCCTACCGGGGTAGTGTAAAAACTACCAACAGAACTCGTTTCTGGCACCTTCCCCGGTGGAGTTGTGCATGCGGTGTGTTTGGAACATTCTGTCACCAGCCGAGTCCAAAATTCAGCTGTTCCCCATCTCTAGCCCAGGAAGCAGATAGAACCGGTTTTGTGGTGCCTTTCAGCTGCCTACCGGGGTAGTGTAAAAACTACCAACAGAACTCGTTTCTGGCACCTTCCCCGGTGGAGTTGTGCATGGGGTGTGTTTGGAACATTTTGACAACAGCCGAGTCCAAAACTCAGCCGTTCCCCATCTCAGCCCAGAAAGCAGGTAGAAAAACTTTTGTGGTGCCTTTCTCTTGCCTACCGGGGTAGTGTAAAAACTACCAACAGAACTCGTTTCTGGCACCTTCCCCGGTGGAGTTGTGCATGGGGTGTGTTTGGAACATTTTGTCACCAGCCGAGTCCAAAATTCAGCTGTTCCCCATCTCTAGCCCAGGAAGCAGATAGAACAACTTTTGTGGTGCCTTTCAGATGCCCACCGGGGTAGTGTAAAAACTACCAACAGAACTCGTTTCTGGCACCTTCCCCGGTGGAGTTGTGCATGGGGTGTGTTTGGAACATTTTGTCACCAGCCGAGTCCAAAATTCAGCTGTTCCCCATCTCAGCCCAGAAAGCAGGTAGAACAAGTTTTGTGGTGCCTTTCCGCTGCCTACCGGTGTAATGTAAAAACTACCAACAGAACTCGTTTCTGGCACCTTCCCCGGTGGAGTTGTGCATGGGGTGTGTTTGGAACATTCTGTCACCAGCCGAGTCCAAAATTCAGCCGTTCCCCATCTCTAGCCCAGGAAGCAGATAGAACCGGTTTTGTGGTGCCTTTCAGCTGCCTACCGGGGTAGTGTAAAAACTACCAACAGAACTCGTTTCTGGCACCTTCCCCGGTGGAGTTGTGCATGGGGTGTGTTTGGAACATTCTGTCACCAGCCGAGTCCAAAATTCAGCTGTTCCCCATCTCTAGCCCAGGAAGCAGATAGAACCGGTTTTGTGGTGCCTTTCAGCTGCCTACCGGGGTAGTGTAAAAACTATCAACAGAACTCGTTTCTGGCACCTTCCCCGGTGGAGTTGTGCATGGGGTGTGTTTGGAACATTCTGTCACCAGCCGAGTCCAAAATTCAGCTGTTCCCCATCTCAGCCCAGGAAGCAGGTAGAAAAACTCTTGAGGTGCCTTTCAGCTGCCTACCGGGGTAGTGTAAAAACTACCAACAGAACTCGTTTCTGGCACCTTCCCCGGTGGAGTTGTGCATGGGGTGTGTTTGGAACATTTTGTCACCAGCCGAGTCCAAAATTCAGCTATTCCCCATCTCAGCCCAGAAAGCAGGTAGAACAAGTTTTGTGGTGCCTTTCAGCTGCCTACCGGGGTAGTGTAAAAACTACCAACAGAACTCGTTTCTGGCACCTTCCCCGGTGGAGGTGTGCATGGGGTGTGTTTGGAACATTTTGTCACCAGCCGAGTCCAAAACTCAGCTGTTCCCCATCTCAGCCCAGAAAGCAGGTAGAAAAACTTTAGTGGTGCCTTTCAGCTGCCTACCGGGGTAGTGTAAAAACTACCAACAGAACTCGTTTCTGGCACCTTCCCCGGTGGAGTTGTGCATGGGGTGTGTTTGGAACATTTTGTCACCAGCCGAGTCCAAAATTCAGCTGATCCCCATCTCAGCCCAGAAAGCAGGTACAACAAGTTTTGTGGTGCCTTTCAGCTGCCTACTGGGGTAGTGTAAAAACTACCAACAGAACTCGTTTCTGGCACCTTCCCCGGTGGAGTTGTGCATGGGGTGTGTTTGGAACATTTTGTCACCAGCCGAGTCCAAAATTCAGCTGTTCCCCATCTCAGCCCAGAAAGCAGGTAGAACAAGTTTTGTGGTGCCTTTCCGCTGCCTACCGGTGTAATGTAAAAACTACCAACAGAACTCGTTTCTGGCACCTTCCCCGGTGGAGTTGTGCATGGGGTGTGTTTGGAACATTCTGTCACCAGCCGAGTCCAAAATTCAGCCGTTCCCCATCTCTAGCCCAGGAAGCAGATAGAACCGTTTTTGTGGTGCCTTTCAGCTGCCTACCGGGGTAGTGTAAAAACTACCAACAGAACTCGTTTCTGGCACCTTCCCCGGTGGAGTTGTGCATGGGGTGTGTTTGGAACATTTTGTCAGCAGCCGAGTCCAAAATTCAGCTGTTCCCCATCTCAGCCCAGAAAGCAGGTACAACAAGTTTGGTGGTGCCTTTCAGCTGCCTACCGGGGTAGTGTAAAAACTACCAACAGAACTCGTTTCTGGCACCTTCCCCGGTGGAGTTGTGCATGGGGTGTGTTTGGAACATTTTGTCACCAGCCGAGTCCAAAATTCAGCCGTTCCCCATCTCAGCCCAGAAAGCAGGTAGAACAAGTTTTGTGGTGCCTTTCAGCTGCCTACCGGGGTAGTGTAAAAACTACCAACAGAACTCGTTTCTGGCACCTTCCCCGGTGGAGGTGTGCATGGGGTGTGTTTGGAACATTTTGTCACCAGCCGAGTCCAAAACTCAGCTGTTCCCCGTCTCAGCCCAGAAAGCAGGTAGAAAAACTTTAGTGGTGCCTTTCTCTTGCCTACCGGGGTAGTGTAAAAACTACCAACAGAACTCGTTTCTGGCACCTTCCCCGGTGGAGTTGTGCATGGGGTGTGTTTGGAACATTCTGTCACCAGCCGAGTCCAAAATTCAGCTGTTCCCCATCTCTAGCCCAGGAAGCAGATAGAACCGGTTTTGTGGTGCCTTTCAGCTGCCTACTGGGGTAGTGTAAAAACTACCAACAGAACTCGTTTCTGGCACCTTCCCCGGTGGAGTTGTGCATGGGGTGTGTTTGGAACATTCTGTCACCAGCCGAGTCCAAAATTCAGCTATTCCCCATCTCTGCCCAGAAAGCAGGCAGAACAAGTTTTGTGGTGCCTTTCAGCTGCCTACCGGGGTAGTGTAAAAACTACCAACAGAACTCGTTTCTGGCACCTTCCCCGGTGGAGTTGTGCATGGGGTGTGTTTGGAACATTTTGTCACCAGCCGAGTCCAAAATTCAGCTGTTCCCCGTCTCAGGCCAGAAAGCAGGTAGAAAAACTCTTGCGGTGCCTTTCAGCTGCCTACCGGGGGAGTGTAAAAACTACCAACAGAACTCGTTTCTGGCACCTTCCCCGGTGGAGTTGTGCATGGGGTGTGTTTGGAACATTTTGTCAGCAGCCGAGTCCAAAATTCAGCTTTTCCCCGTCTCAGGCCAGAAAGCAGGTAGAAAAACTCTTGCGGTGCCTTTCAGCTGCCTACCGGGGTAGTGTAAAAACTACCAACAGAACTCATTTCTGGCACCTTCCCCGGTGGAGTTGTGCATGGGGTGTGTTTGGAACATTTTGTCACCAGCCGAGTCCAAAATTCAGCTATTCCCCATCTCAGCCCAGAAAGCAGGTAGAACAAGTTTTGTGGTGCCTTTCAGCTGCCTACCGGGGTAGTGTAAAAACTACCAACAGAACTCGTTTCTGGCACCTTCCCCGGTGGAGGTGTGCATGGGGTGTGTTTGGAACATTTTGTCACCAGCCGAGTCCAAAACTCAGCTGTTCCCCATCTCAGCCCAGAAAGCAGGTAGAAAAACTTTAGTGGTGCCTTTCAGCTGCCTACCGGGGTAGTGTAAAAACTACCAACAGAACTCGTTTCTGGCACCTTCCCCGGTGGAGTTGTGCATGGGGTGTGTTTGGAACATTTTGTCACCAGCCGAGTCCAAAATTCAGCTGTTCCCCATCTCAGCCCAGAAAGCAGGTACAACAAGTTTTGTGGTGCCTTTCAGCTGCCTACTGGGGTAGTGTAAAAACTACCAACAGAACTCGTTTCTGGCACCTTCCCCGGTGGAGTTGTGCATGGGGTGTGTTTGGAACATTTTGTCACCAGCCGAGTCCAAAATTCAGCTGTTCCCCATCTCTAGCCCAGGAAGCAGATAGAACAACTTTTGTGGTGCCTTTCAGATGCCCACCGGGGTAGTGTAAAAACTACCAACAGAACTCGTTTCTGGCACCTTCCCCGGTGGAGTTGTGCATGGGGTGTGTTTGGAACATTCTGTCACCAGCCGAGTCCAAAATTCAGCCGTTCCCCATCTCAGCCCAGAAAGCAGGTAGAACAAGTTTTGTGGTGCCTTTCCGCTGCCTACCGGTGTAATGTAAAAACTACCAACAGAACTCGTTTCTGGCACCTTCCCCGCTGGAGTTGTGCATGGGGTGTGTTTGGAACATTCTGTCACCAGCCGAGTCCAAAATTCAGCCGTTCCCCATCTCTAGCCCAGGAAGCAGATAGAACCGGTTTTGTGGTGCCTTTCAGCTGCCTACCGGGGTAGTGTAAAAACTACCAACAGAACTCGTTTCTGGCACCTTCCCCGGTGGAGTTGTGCATGGGGTGTGTTTGGAACATTCTGTCACCAGCTGAGTCCAAAACTCAGCCGTTCCCCATCTCTAGCCCAGGAAGCAGATAGAACCGGTTTTGTGGTGCCTTTCAGCTGCCTACCGGGGTAGTGTAAAACTACCAACAGAACTCGTTTCTGGCACCTTCCCCGGTGGAGTTGTGCATGGGGTGTGTTTGGAACATTTTGTCAGCAGCCGAGTCCAAAATTCAGCTGTTCCCCATCTCAGCCCAGAAAGCAGGTACAACAAGTTTGGTGGTGCCTTTCAGCTGCCTACCGGGGTAGTGTAAAAACTACCAACAGAACTCGTTTCTGGCACCTTCCCCGGTGGAGTTGTGCATGGGGTGTGTTTGGAACATTTTGTCACCAGCCGAGTCCAAAATTCAGCCGTTCCCCATCTCAGCCCAGAAAGCAGGTAGAACAAGTTTGGTGGTGCCTTTCAGCTGCCTACCGGGGTAGTGTAAAAACTACCAACAGAACTCGTTTCTGGCACCTTCCCCGGTGGAGGTGTGCATGGGGTGTGTTTGGAACATTTTGTCACCAGCCGAGTCCAAAACTCAGCTGTTCCCCGTCTCAGCCCAGAAAGCAGGTAGAAAAACTTTTGTGGTGCCTTTCTCTTGCCTACCGGGGTAGTGTAAAAACTACCAACAGAACTCGTTTCTGGCACCTTCCCCGGTGGAGTTGTGCATGGGGTGTGTTTGGAACATTTTGTCACCAGCCGAGTCCAAAATTCAGCCGTTCCCCATCTCAGCCCAGAAAGCAGGTAGAACAAGTTTTGTGGTGCCTTTCTCTTGCCTACCGGTGTAATGTAAAAACTACCAACAGAACTCGTTTCTGGCACCTTCCCCGCTGGAGTTGTGCATGGGGTGTGTTTGGAACATTCTGTCACCAGCCGAGTCCAAAATTCAGCCGTTCCCCATCTCTAGCCCAGGAAGCAGATAGAACCGTTTTTGTGGTGCCTTTCAGCTGCCTACCGGGGTAGTGTAAAAACTACCAACAGAACTCGTTTCTGGCACCTTCCCCGGTGGAGGTGTGCATGGGGTGTGTTTGGAACATTTTGTCACCAGCCGAGTCCAAAACTCAGCTGTTCCCCGTCTCAGCCCAGAAAGCAGGTAGAAAAACTTTTGTGGTGCCTTTCTCTTGCCTACCGGGGTAGTGTAAAAACTACCAACAGAACTCGTTTCTGGCACCTTCCCCGGTGGAGTTGTGCATGGGGTGTGTTTGGAACATTTTGTCACCAGCCGAGTCCAAAATTCAGCCGTTCCCCATCTCAGCCCAGAAAGCAGGTAGAACAAGTTTGGTGGTGCCTTTCCGCTGCCTACCGGTGTAATGTAAAAACTACCAACAGAACTCGTTTCTGGCACCTTCCCCGCTGGAGTTGTGCATGGGGTGTGTTTGGAACATTCTGTCACCAGCCGAGTCCAAAATTCAGCCGTTCCCCATCTCTAGCCCAGGAAGCAGATAGAACCGTTTTTGTGGTGCCTTTCAGCTGCCTACCGGGGTAGTGTAAAAACTACCAACAGAACTCGTTTCTGGCACCTTCCCCGGTGGAGTTGTGCATGGGGTGTGTTTGGAACATTTTGTCACCAGCCGAGTCCAAAATTCAGCTGTTCCCCATCTCTAGCCCAGGAAGCAGATAGAACAACTTTTGTGGTGCCTTTCAGATGCCCACCGGGGTAGTGTAAAAACTACCAACAGAACTCGTTTCTGGCACCTTCCCCGGTGGAGTTGTGCATGGGGTGTGTTTGGAACATTCTGTCACCAGCCGAGTCCAAAATTCAGCCGTTCCCCATCTCAGCCCAGAAAGCAGGTAGAACAAGTTTTGTGGTGCCTTTCCGCTGCCTACCGGTGTAATGTAAAAACTACCAACAGAACTCGTTTCTGGCACCTTCCCCGCTGGAGTTGTGCATGGGGTGTGTTTGGAACATTCTGTCACCAGCCGAGTCCAAAATTCAGCCGTTCCCCATCTCTAGCCCAGGAAGCAGATAGAACCGGTTTTGTGGTGCCTTTCAGCTGCCTACCGGGGTAGTGTAAAAACTACCAACAGAACTCGTTTCTGGCACCTTCCCCGGTGGAGTTGTGCATGGGGTGTGTTTGGAACATTCTGTCACCAGCTGAGTCCAAAACTCAGCCGTTCCCCATCTCTAGCCCAGGAAGCAGATAGAACCGGTTTTGTGGTGCCTTTCAGCTGCCTACCGGGGTAGTGTAAAACTACCAACAGAACTCGTTTCTGGCACCTTCCCCGCTGGAGTTGTGCATGGGGTGTGTTTGGAACATTCTGTCACCAGCCGAGTCCAAAATTCAGCCGTTCCCCATCTCTAGCCCAGGAAGCAGATAGAACCGGTTTTGTGGTGCCTTTCAGCTGCCTACCGGGGTAGTGTAAAAACTACCAACAGAACTCGTTTCTGGCACCTTCCCCGGTGGAGTTGTGCATGGGGTGTGTTTGGAACATTTTGTCACCAGCCGAGTCCAAAATTCAGCCGTTCCCCATCTCAGCCCAGAAAGCAGGTAGAACAAGTTTGGTGGTGCCTTTCAGCTGCCTACCGGGGTAGTGTAAAAACTACCAACAGAACTCGTTTCTGGCACCTTCCCCGGTGGAGGTGTGCATGGGGTGTGTTTGGAACATTTTGTCACCAGCCGAGTCCAAAACTCAGCTGTTCCCCGTCTCAGCCCAGAAAGCAGGTAGAAAAACTTTTGTGGTGCCTTTCTCTTGCCTACCGGGGTAGTGTAAAAACTACCAACAGAACTCGTTTCTGGCACCTTCCCCGGTGGAGTTGTGCATGGGGTGTGTTTGGAACATTTTGTCACCAGCCGAGTCCAAAATTCAGCCGTTCCCCATCTCAGCCCAGAAAGCAGGTAGAACAAGTTTTGTGGTGCCTTTCCGCTGCCTACCGGTGTAATGTAAAAACTACCAACAGAACTCGTTTCTGGCACCTTCCCCGCTGGAGTTGTGCATGGGGTGTGTTTGGAACATTCTGTCACCAGCCGAGTCCAAAATTCAGCCGTTCCCCATCTCTAGCCCAGGAAGCAGATAGAACCGTTTTTGTGGTGCCTTTCAGCTGCCTACCGGGGTAGTGTAAAAACTACCAACAGAACTCGTTTCTGGCACCTTCCCCGGTGGAGGTGTGCATGGGGTGTGTTTGGAACATTTTGTCACCAGCCGAGTCCAAAACTCAGCTGTTCCCCGTCTCAGCCCAGAAAGCAGGTAGAAAAACTTTTGTGGTGCCTTTCTCTTGCCTACCGGGGTAGTGTAAAAACTACCAACAGAACTCGTTTCTGGCACCTTCCCCGGTGGAGTTGTGCATGGGGTGTGTTTGGAACATTTTGTCACCAGCCGAGTCCAAAATTCAGCCGTTCCCCATCTCAGCCCAGAAAGCAGGTAGAACAAGTTTTGTGGTGCCTTTCCGCTGCCTACCGGTGTAATGTAAAAACTACCAACAGAACTCGTTTCTGGCACCTTCCCCGCTGGAGTTGTGCATGGGGTGTGTTTGGAACATTCTGTCACCAGCCGAGTCCAAAATTCAGCCGTTCCCCATCTCTAGCCCAGGAAGCAGATAGAACCGTTTTTGTGGTGCCTTTCAGCTGCCTACCGGGGTAGTGTAAAAACTACCAACAGAACTCGTTTCTGGCACCTTCCCCGGTGGAGTTGTGCATGGGGTGTGTTTGGAACATTTTGTCACCAGCCGAGTCCAAAATTCAGCTGTTCCCCATCTCTAGCCCAGGAAGCAGATAGAACAACTTTTGTGGTGCCTTTCAGATGCCCACCGGGGTAGTGTAAAAACTACCAACAGAACTCGTTTCTGGCACCTTCCCCGGTGGAGTTGTGCATGGGGTGTGTTTGGAACATTCTGTCACCAGCCGAGTCCAAAATTCAGCCGTTCCCCATCTCAGCCCAGAAAGCAGGTAGAACAAGTTTTGTGGTGCCTTTCCGCTGCCTACCGGTGTAATGTAAAAACTACCAACAGAACTCGTTTCTGGCACCTTCCCCGCTGGAGTTGTGCATGGGGTGTGTTTGGAACATTCTGTCACCAGCCGAGTCCAAAATTCAGCCGTTCCCCATCTCTAGCCCAGGAAGCAGATAGAACCGGTTTTGTGGTGCCTTTCAGCTGCCTACCGGGGTAGTGTAAAAACTACCAACAGAACTCGTTTCTGGCACCTTCCCCGGTGGAGTTGTGCATGGGGTGTGTTTGGAACATTCTGTCACCAGCTGAGTCCAAAACTCAGCCGTTCCCCATCTCTAGCCCAGGAAGCAGATAGAACCGGTTTTGTGGTGCCTTTCAGCTGCCTACCGGGGTAGTGTAAAACTACCAACAGAACTCGTTTCTGGCACCTTCCCCGGTGGAGTTGTGCATGGGGTGTGTTTGGAACATTTTGTCAGCAGCCGAGTCCAAAATTCAGCTGTTCCCCATCTCAGCCCAGAAAGCAGGTACAACAAGTTTGGTGGTGCCTTTCAGCTGCCTACCGGGGTAGTGTAAAAACTACCAACAGAACTCGTTTCTGGCACCTTCCCCGGTGGAGTTGTGCATGGGGTGTGTTTGGAACATTTTGTCACCAGCCGAGTCCAAAATTCAGCCGTTCCCCATCTCAGCCCAGAAAGCAGGTAGAACAAGTTTGGTGGTGCCTTTCAGCTGCCTACCGGGGTAGTGTAAAAACTACCAACAGAACTCGTTTCTGGCACCTTCCCCGGTGGAGGTGTGCATGGGGTGTGTTTGGAACATTTTGTCACCAGCCGAGTCCAAAACTCAGCTGTTCCCCGTCTCAGCCCAGAAAGCAGGTAGAAAAACTTTTGTGGTGCCTTTCTCTTGCCTACCGGGGTAGTGTAAAAACTACCAACAGAACTCGTTTCTGGCACCTTCCCCGGTGGAGTTGTGCATGGGGTGTGTTTGGAACATTTTGTCACCAGCCGAGTCCAAAATTCAGCCGTTCCCCATCTCAGCCCAGAAAGCAGGTAGAACAAGTTTTGTGGTGCCTTTCCGCTGCCTACCGGTGTAATGTAAAAACTACCAACAGAACTCGTTTCTGGCACCTTCCCCGCTGGAGTTGTGCATGGGGTGTGTTTGGAACATTCTGTCACCAGCCGAGTCCAAAATTCAGCCGTTCCCCATCTCTAGCCCAGGAAGCAGATAGAACCGTTTTTGTGGTGCCTTTCAGCTGCCTACCGGGGTAGTGTAAAAACTACCAACAGAACTCGTTTCTGGCACCTTCCCCGGTGGAGGTGTGCATGGGGTGTGTTTGGAACATTTTGTCACCAGCCGAGTCCAAAACTCAGCTGTTCCCCGTCTCAGCCCAGAAAGCAGGTAGAAAAACTTTTGTGGTGCCTTTCTCTTGCCTACCGGGGTAGTGTAAAAACTACCAACAGAACTCGTTTCTGGCACCTTCCCCGGTGGAGTTGTGCATGGGGTGTGTTTGGAACATTTTGTCACCAGCCGAGTCCAAAATTCAGCCGTTCCCCATCTCAGCCCAGAAAGCAGGTAGAACAAGTTTTGTGGTGCCTTTCCGCTGCCTACCGGTGTAATGTAAAAACTACCAACAGAACTCGTTTCTGGCACCTTCCCCGCTGGAGTTGTGCATGGGGTGTGTTTGGAACATTCTGTCACCAGCCGAGTCCAAAATTCAGCCGTTCCCCATCTCTAGCCCAGGAAGCAGATAGAACCGTTTTTGTGGTGCCTTTCAGCTGCCTACCGGGGTAGTGTAAAAACTACCAACAGAACTCGTTTCTGGCACCTTCCCCGGTGGAGTTGTGCATGGGGTGTGTTTGGAACATTTTGTCACCAGCCGAGTCCAAAATTCAGCTGTTCCCCATCTCTAGCCCAGGAAGCAGATAGAACAACTTTTGTGGTGCCTTTCAGATGCCCACCGGGGTAGTGTAAAAACTACCAACAGAACTCGTTTCTGGCACCTTCCCCGGTGGAGTTGTGCATGGGGTGTGTTTGGAACATTCTGTCACCAGCCGAGTCCAAAATTCAGCCGTTCCCCATCTCAGCCCAGAAAGCAGGTAGAACAAGTTTTGTGGTGCCTTTCCGCTGCCTACCGGTGTAATGTAAAAACTACCAACAGAACTCGTTTCTGGCACCTTCCCCGCTGGAGTTGTGCATGGGGTGTGTTTGGAACATTCTGTCACCAGCCGAGTCCAAAATTCAGCCGTTCCCCATCTCTAGCCCAGGAAGCAGATAGAACCGGTTTTGTGGTGCCTTTCAGCTGCCTACCGGGGTAGTGTAAAAACTACCAACAGAACTCGTTTCTGGCACCTTCCCCGGTGGAGTTGTGCATGGGGTGTGTTTGGAACATTCTGTCACCAGCTGAGTCCAAAACTCAGCCGTTCCCCATCTCTAGCCCAGGAAGCAGATAGAACCGGTTTTGTGGTGCCTTTCAGCTGCCTACCGGGGTAGTGTAAAACTACCAACAGAACTCGTTTCTGGCACCTTCCCCGGTGGAGTTGTGCATGGGGTGTGTTTGGAACATTCTGTCACCAGCCGAGTCCAAAATTCAGCTGTTCCCCATCTCTAGCCCAGGAAGCAGATAGAACCGGTTTTGTGGTGCCTTTCAGCTGCCTACCGGGGTAGTGTAAAAACTATCAACAGAACTCGTTTCTGGCACCTTCCCCGGTGGAGTTGTGCATGGGGTGTGTTTGGAACATTCTGTCACCAGCCGAGTCCAAAATTCAGCTGTTCCCCATCTCAGCCCAGGAAGCAGGTAGAAAAACTCTTGAGGTGCCTTTCAGCTGCCTACCGGGGTAGTGTAAAAACTACCAACAGAACTCGTTTCTGGCACCTTCCCCGGTGGAGTTGTGCATGGGGTGTGTTTGGAACATTTTGTCACCAGCCGAGTCCAAAATTCAGCTATTCCCCATCTCAGCCCAGAAAGCAGGTAGAACAAGTTTTGTGGTGCCTTTCAGCTGCCTACCGGGGTAGTGTAAAAACTACCAACAGAACTCGTTTCTGGCACCTTCCCCGGTGGAGGTGTGCATGGGGTGTGTTTGGAACATTTTGTCACCAGCCGAGTCCAAAACTCAGCTGTTCCCCATCTCAGCCCAGAAAGCAGGTAGAAAAACTTTAGTGGTGCCTTTCAGCTGCCTACCGGGGTAGTGTAAAAACTACCAACAGAACTCGTTTCTGGCACCTTCCCCGGTGGAGTTGTGCATGGGGTGTGTTTGGAACATTTTGTCAGCAGCCGAGTCCAAAACTCAGCTGTTCCCCATCTCAGCCCAGAAAGCAGGTAGAAAAACTTTTGTGGTGCCTTTCAGCTGCCTACCGGGGTAGTGTAAAAACTACCAACAGAACTCGTTTCTGGCACCTTCCCTGGTGGAGTTGTGCATGGGGTGTGTTTGGAACATTTTGTCACCAGCCGAGTCCAAAATTCAGCGATTCCCCATCTCAGCCCAGAAAGCAGGTACAACAAGTTTTGTGGTGCCTTTCAGCTGCCTACTGGGGTAGTGTAAAAACTACCAACAGAACTCGTTTCTGGCACCTTCCCCGGTGGAGTTGTGCATGGGGTGTGTTTGGAACATTTTGTCACCAGCCGAGTCCAAAATTCAGCTGTTCCCCATCTCAGCCCAGAAAGCAGGTAGAACAAGTTTTGTGGTGCCTTTCCGCTGCCTACCGGTGTAATGTAAAAACTACCAACAGAACTCGTTTCTGGCACCTTCCCCGGTGGAGTTGTGCATGGGGTGTGTTTGGAACATTCTGTCACCAGCCGAGTCCAAAATTCAGCCGTTCCCCATCTCTAGCCCAGGAAGCAGATAGAACCGTTTTTGTGGTGCCTTTCAGCTGCCTACCGGGGTAGTGTAAAAACTACCAACAGAACTCGTTTCTGGCACCTTCCCCGGTGGAGTTGTGCATGGGGTGTGTTTGGAACATTTTGTCAGCAGCCGAGTCCAAAATTCAGCTGTTCCCCATCTCAGCCCAGAAAGCAGGTACAACAAGTTTGGTGGTGCCTTTCAGCTGCCTACCGGGGTAGTGTAAAAACTACCAACAGAACTCGTTTCTGGCACCTTCCCCGGTGGAGTTGTGCATGGGGTGTGTTTGGAACATTTTGTCACCAGCCGAGTCCAAAATTCAGCCGTTCCCCATCTCAGCCCAGAAAGCAGGTAGAACAAGTTTTGTGGTGCCTTTCAGCTGCCTACCGGGGTAGTGTAAAAACTACCAACAGAACTCGTTTCTGGCACCTTCCCCGGTGGAGGTGTGCATGGGGTGTGTTTGGAACATTTTGTCACCAGCCGAGTCCAAAACTCAGCTGTTCCCCGTCTCAGCCCAGAAAGCAGGTAGAAAAACTTTAGTGGTGCCTTTCTCTTGCCTACCGGGGTAGTGTAAAAACTACCAACAGAACTCGTTTCTGGCACCTTCCCCGGTGGAGTTGTGCATGGGGTGTGTTTGGAACATTCTGTCACCAGCCGAGTCCAAAATTCAGCTGTTCCCCATCTCTAGCCCAGGAAGCAGATAGAACCGGTTTTGTGGTGCCTTTCAGCTGCCTACTGGGGTAGTGTAAAAACTACCAACAGAACTCGTTTCTGGCACCTTCCCCACTGGAGTTGTGCATGGGGTGTGTTTGGAACATTTTGTCAGCAGCCGAGTCCAAAATTCAGCTATTCCCCATCTCTGCCCAGAAAGCAGGCAGAACAAGTTTTGTGGTGCCTTTCAGCTGCCTACCGGGGTAGTGTAAAAACTACCAACAGAACTCGTTTCTGGCACCTTCCCCGGTGGAGTTGTGCATGGGGTGTGTTTGGAACATTTTGTCACCAGCCGAGTCCAAAATTCAGCTGTTCCCCGTCTCAGGCCAGAAAGCAGGTAGAAAAACTCTTGCGGTGCCTTTCAGCTGCCTACCGGGGGAGTGTAAAAACTACCAACAGAACTCGTTTCTGGCACCTTCCCCGGTGGAGTTGTGCATGGGGTGTGTTTGGAACATTTTGTCAGCAGCCGAGTCCAAAATTCAGCTTTTCCCCGTCTCAGGCCAGAAAGCAGGTAGAAAAACTCTTGCGGTGCCTTTCAGCTGCCTACCGGGGTAGTGTAAAAACTACCAACAGAACTCATTTCTGGCACCTTCCCCGGTGGAGTTGTGCATGGGGTGTGTTTGGAACATTTTGTCACCAGCCGAGTCCAAAATTCAGCTATTCCCCATCTCAGCCCAGAAAGCAGGTAGAACAAGTTTTGTGGTGCCTTTCAGCTGCCTACCGGGGTAGTGTAAAAACTACCAACAGAACTCGTTTCTGGCACCTTCCCCGGTGGAGGTGTGCATGGGGTGTGTTTGGAACATTTTGTCACCAGCCGAGTCCAAAACTCAGCTGTTCCCCATCTCAGCCCAGAAAGCAGGTAGAAAAACTTTAGTGGTGCCTTTCAGCTGCCTACCGGGGTAGTGTAAAAACTACCAACAGAACTCGTTTCTGGCACCTTCCCCGGTGGAGTTGTGCATGGGGTGTGTTTGGAACATTTTGTCACCAGCCGAGTCCAAAATTCAGCTGTTCCCCATCTCAGCCCAGAAAGCAGGTACAACAAGTTTTGTGGTGCCTTTCAGCTGCCTACTGGGGTAGTGTAAAAACTACCAACAGAACTCGTTTCTGGCACCTTCCCCGGTGGAGTTGTGCATGGGGTGTGTTTGGAACATTTTGTCACCAGCCGAGTCCAAAATTCAGCTGTTCCCCATCTCTAGCCCAGGAAGCAGATAGAACAACTTTTGTGGTGCCTTTCAGATGCCCACCGGGGTAGTGTAAAAACTACCAACAGAACTCGTTTCTGGCACCTTCCCCGGTGGAGTTGTGCATGGGGTGTGTTTGGAACATTCTGTCACCAGCCGAGTCCAAAATTCAGCCGTTCCCCATCTCAGCCCAGAAAGCAGGTAGAACAAGTTTTGTGGTGCCTTTCCGCTGCCTACCGGTGTAATGTAAAAACTACCAACAGAACTCGTTTCTGGCACCTTCCCCGCTGGAGTTGTGCATGGGGTGTGTTTGGAACATTCTGTCACCAGCCGAGTCCAAAATTCAGCCGTTCCCCATCTCTAGCCCAGGAAGCAGATAGAACCGGTTTTGTGGTGCCTTTCAGCTGCCTACCGGGGTAGTGTAAAACTACCAACAGAACTCGTTTCTGGCACCTTCCCCGGTGGAGTTGTGCATGGGGTGTGTTTGGAACATTTTGTCAGCAGCCGAGTCCAAAATTCAGCTGTTCCCCATCTCAGCCCAGAAAGCAGGTACAACAAGTTTGGTGGTGCCTTTCAGCTGCCTACCGGGGTAGTGTAAAAACTACCAACAGAACTCGTTTCTGGCACCTTCCCCGGTGGAGTTGTGCATGGGGTGTGTTTGGAACATTTTGTCACCAGCCGAGTCCAAAATTCAGCCGTTCCCCATCTCAGCCCAGAAAGCAGGTAGAACAAGTTTGGTGGTGCCTTTCAGCTGCCTACCGGGGTAGTGTAAAAACTACCAACAGAACTCGTTTCTGGCACCTTCCCCGGTGGAGGTGTGCATGGGGTGTGTTTGGAACATTTTGTCACCAGCCGAGTCCAAAACTCAGCTGTTCCCCGTCTCAGCCCAGAAAGCAGGTAGAAAAACTTTTGTGGTGCCTTTCTCTTGCCTACCGGGGTAGTGTAAAAACTACCAACAGAACTCGTTTCTGGCACCTTCCCCGGTGGAGTTGTGCATGGGGTGTGTTTGGAACATTTTGTCACCAGCCGAGTCCAAAATTCAGCCGTTCCCCATCTCAGCCCAGAAAGCAGGTAGAACAAGTTTTGTGGTGCCTTTCCGCTGCCTACCGGTGTAATGTAAAAACTACCAACAGAACTCGTTTCTGGCACCTTCCCCGCTGGAGTTGTGCATGGGGTGTGTTTGGAACATTCTGTCACCAGCCGAGTCCAAAATTCAGCCGTTCCCCATCTCTAGCCCAGGAAGCAGATAGAACCGTTTTTGTGGTGCCTTTCAGCTGCCTACCGGGGTAGTGTAAAAACTACCAACAGAACTCGTTTCTGGCACCTTCCCCGGTGGAGGTGTGCATGGGGTGTGTTTGGAACATTTTGTCACCAGCCGAGTCCAAAACTCAGCTGTTCCCCGTCTCAGCCCAGAAAGCAGGTAGAAAAACTTTTGTGGTGCCTTTCTCTTGCCTACCGGGGTAGTGTAAAAACTACCAACAGAACTCGTTTCTGGCACCTTCCCCGGTGGAGTTGTGCATGGGGTGTGTTTGGAACATTTTGTCACCAGCCGAGTCCAAAATTCAGCCGTTCCCCATCTCAGCCCAGAAAGCAGGTAGAACAAGTTTTGTGGTGCCTTTCAGCTGCCTACCGGTGTAATGTAAAAACTACCAACAGAACTCGTTTCTGGCACCTTCCCCGGTGGAGTTGTGCATGGGGTGTGTTTGGAACATTCTGTCACCAGCCGAGTCCAAAATTCAGCCGTTCCCCATCTCTAGCCCAGGAAGCAGATAGAACCGTTTTTGTGGTGCCTTTCAGCTGCCTACCGGGGTAGTGTAAAAACTACCAACAGAACTCGTTTCTGGCACCTTCCCCGGTGGAGTTGTGCATGGGGTGTGTTTGGAACATTTTGTCACCAGCCGAGTCCAAAATTCAGCTGTTCCCCATCTCTAGCCCAGGAAGCAGATAGAACAACTTTTGTGGTGCCTTTCAGATGCCCACCGGGGTAGTGTAAAAACTACCAACAGAACTCGTTTCTGGCACCTTCCCCGGTGGAGTTGTGCATGGGGTGTGTTTGGAACATTCTGTCACCAGCCGAGTCCAAAATTCAGCCGTTCCCCATCTCAGCCCAGAAAGCAGGTAGAACAAGTTTTGTGGTGCCTTTCCGCTGCCTACCGGTGTAATGTAAAAACTACCAACAGAACTCGTTTCTGGCACCTTCCCCGCTGGAGTTGTGCATGGGGTGTGTTTGGAACATTCTGTCACCAGCCGAGTCCAAAATTCAGCCGTTCCCCATCTCTAGCCCAGGAAGCAGATAGAACCGGTTTTGTGGTGCCTTTCAGCTGCCTACCGGGGTAGTGTAAAAACTACCAACAGAACTCGTTTCTGGCACCTTCCCCGGTGGAGTTGTGCATGGGGTGTGTTTGGAACATTCTGTCACCAGCTGAGTCCAAAACTCAGCCGTTCCCCATCTCTAGCCCAGGAAGCAGATAGAACCGGTTTTGTGGTGCCTTTCAGCTGCCTACCGGGGTAGTGTAAAACTACCAACAGAACTCGTTTCTGGCACCTTCCCCGCTGGAGTTGTGCATGGGGTGTGTTTGGAACATTCTGTCACCAGCCGAGTCCAAAATTCAGCCGTTCCCCATCTCTAGCCCAGGAAGCAGATAGAACCGGTTTTGTGGTGCCTTTCAGCTGCCTACCGGGGTAGTGTAAAAACTACCAACAGAACTCGTTTCTGGCACCTTCCCCGGTGGAGTTGTGCATGGGGTGTGTTTGGAACATTTTGTCACCAGCCGAGTCCAAAATTCAGCCGTTCCCCATCTCAGCCCAGAAAGCAGGTAGAACAAGTTTGGTGGTGCCTTTCAGCTGCCTACCGGGGTAGTGTAAAAACTACCAACAGAACTCGTTTCTGGCACCTTCCCCGGTGGAGGTGTGCATGGGGTGTGTTTGGAACATTTTGTCACCAGCCGAGTCCAAAACTCAGCTGTTCCCCGTCTCAGCCCAGAAAGCAGGTAGAAAAACTTTTGTGGTGCCTTTCTCTTGCCTACCGGGGTAGTGTAAAAACTACCAACAGAACTCGTTTCTGGCACCTTCCCCGGTGGAGTTGTGCATGGGGTGTGTTTGGAACATTTTGTCACCAGCCGAGTCCAAAATTCAGCCGTTCCCCATCTCAGCCCAGAAAGCAGGTAGAACAAGTTTTGTGGTGCCTTTCCGCTGCCTACCGGTGTAATGTAAAAACTACCAACAGAACTCGTTTCTGGCACCTTCCCCGCTGGAGTTGTGCATGGGGTGTGTTTGGAACATTCTGTCACCAGCCGAGTCCAAAATTCAGCCGTTCCCCATCTCTAGCCCAGGAAGCAGATAGAACCGTTTTTGTGGTGCCTTTCAGCTGCCTACCGGGGTAGTGTAAAAACTACCAACAGAACTCGTTTCTGGCACCTTCCCCGGTGGAGGTGTGCATGGGGTGTGTTTGGAACATTTTGTCACCAGCCGAGTCCAAAACTCAGCTGTTCCCCGTCTCAGCCCAGAAAGCAGGTAGAAAAACTTTTGTGGTGCCTTTCTCTTGCCTACCGGGGTAGTGTAAAAACTACCAACAGAACTCGTTTCTGGCACCTTCCCCGGTGGAGTTGTGCATGGGGTGTGTTTGGAACATTTTGTCACCAGCCGAGTCCAAAATTCAGCCGTTCCCCATCTCAGCCCAGAAAGCAGGTAGAACAAGTTTTGTGGTGCCTTTCCGCTGCCTACCGGTGTAATGTAAAAACTACCAACAGAACTCGTTTCTGGCACCTTCCCCGCTGGAGTTGTGCATGGGGTGTGTTTGGAACATTCTGTCACCAGCCGAGTCCAAAATTCAGCCGTTCCCCATCTCTAGCCCAGGAAGCAGATAGAACCGTTTTTGTGGTGCCTTTCAGCTGCCTACCGGGGTAGTGTAAAAACTACCAACAGAACTCGTTTCTGGCACCTTCCCCGGTGGAGTTGTGCATGGGGTGTGTTTGGAACATTTTGTCACCAGCCGAGTCCAAAATTCAGCTGTTCCCCATCTCTAGCCCAGGAAGCAGATAGAACAACTTTTGTGGTGCCTTTCAGATGCCCACCGGGGTAGTGTAAAAACTACCAACAGAACTCGTTTCTGGCACCTTCCCCGGTGGAGTTGTGCATGGGGTGTGTTTGGAACATTCTGTCACCAGCCGAGTCCAAAATTCAGCCGTTCCCCATCTCAGCCCAGAAAGCAGGTAGAACAAGTTTTGTGGTGCCTTTCCGCTGCCTACCGTTGTAATGTAAAAACTACCAACAGAACTCGTTTCTGGCACCTTCCCCGCTGGAGTTGTGCATGGGGTGTGTTTGGAACATTCTGTCACCAGCCGAGTCCAAAATTCAGCCGTTCCCCATCTCTAGCCCAGGAAGCAGATAGAACCGGTTTTGTGGTGCCTTTCAGCTGCCTACCGGGGTAGTGTAAAAACTACCAACAGAACTCGTTTCTGGCACCTTCCCCGCTGGAGTTGTGCATGGGGTGTGTTTGGAACATTCTGTCACCAGCTGAGTCCAAAACTCAGCCGTTCCCCATCTCTAGCCCAGGAAGCAGATAGAACCGGTTTTGTGGTGCCTTTCAGCTGCCTACCGGGGTAGTGTAAAACTACCAACAGAACTCGTTTCTGGCACCTTCCCCGGTGGAGTTGTGCATGGGGTGTGTTTGGAACATTTTGTCAGCAGCCGAGTCCAAAATTCAGCTGTTCCCCATCTCAGCCCAGAAAGCAGGTACAACAAGTTTGGTGGTGCCTTTCAGCTGCCTACCGGGGTAGTGTAAAAACTACCAACAGAACTCGTTTCTGGCACCTTCCCCGGTGGAGTTGTGCATGGGGTGTGTTTGGAACATTTTGTCACCAGCCGAGTCCAAAATTCAGCCGTTCCCCATCTCAGCCCAGAAAGCAGGTAGAACAAGTTTGGTGGTGCCTTTCAGCTGCCTACCGGGGTAGTGTAAAAACTACCAACAGAACTCGTTTCTGGCACCTTCCCCGGTGGAGGTGTGCATGGGGTGTGTTTGGAACATTTTGTCACCAGCCGAGTCCAAAACTCAGCTGTTCCCCGTCTCAGCCCAGAAAGCAGGTAGAAAAACTTTTGTGGTGCCTTTCTCTTGCCTACCGGGGTAGTGTAAAAACTACCAACAGAACTCGTTTCTGGCACCTTCCCCGGTGGAGTTGTGCATGGGGTGTGTTTGGAACATTTTGTCACCAGCCGAGTCCAAAATTCAGCCGTTCCCCATCTCAGCCCAGAAAGCAGGTAGAACAAGTTTTGTGGTGCCTTTCCGCTGCCTACCGGTGTAATGTAAAAACTACCAACAGAACTCGTTTCTGGCACCTTCCCCGCTGGAGTTGTGCATGGGGTGTGTTTGGAACATTCTGTCACCAGCCGAGTCCAAAATTCAGCCGTTCCCCATCTCTAGCCCAGGAAGCAGATAGAACCGTTTTTGTGGTGCCTTTCAGCTGCCTACCGGGGTAGTGTAAAAACTACCAACAGAACTCGTTTCTGGCACCTTCCCCGGTGGAGGTGTGCATGGGGTGTGTTTGGAACATTTTGTCACCAGCCGAGTCCAAAACTCAGCTGTTCCCCGTCTCAGCCCAGAAAGCAGGTAGAAAAACTTTTGTGGTGCCTTTCTCTTGCCTACCGGGGTAGTGTAAAAACTACCAACAGAACTCGTTTCTGGCACCTTCCCCGGTGGAGTTGTGCATGGGGTGTGTTTGGAACATTTTGTCACCAGCCGAGTCCAAAATTCAGCCGTTCCCCATCTCAGCCCAGAAAGCAGGTAGAACAAGTTTTGTGGTGCCTTTCCGCTGCCTACCGGTGTAATGTAAAAACTACCAACAGAACTCGTTTCTGGCACCTTCCCCGCTGGAGTTGTGCATGGGGTGTGTTTGGAACATTCTGTCACCAGCCGAGTCCAAAATTCAGCCGTTCCCCATCTCTAGCCCAGGAAGCAGATAGAACCGTTTTTGTGGTGCCTTTCAGCTGCCTACCGGGGTAGTGTAAAAACTACCAACAGAACTCGTTTCTGGCACCTTCCCCGGTGGAGTTGTGCATGGGGTGTGTTTGGAACATTTTGTCACCAGCCGAGTCCAAAATTCAGCTGTTCCCCATCTCTAGCCCAGGAAGCAGATAGAACAACTTTTGTGGTGCCTTTCAGATGCCCACCGGGGTAGTGTAAAAACTACCAACAGAACTCGTTTCTGGCACCTTCCCCGGTGGAGTTGTGCATGGGGTGTGTTTGGAACATTCTGTCACCAGCCGAGTCCAAAATTCAGCCGTTCCCCATCTCAGCCCAGAAAGCAGGTAGAACAAGTTTTGTGGTGCCTTTCCGCTGCCTACCGGTGTAATGTAAAAACTACCAACAGAACTCGTTTCTGGCACCTTCCCCGCTGGAGTTGTGCATGGGGTGTGTTTGGAACATTCTGTCACCAGCCGAGTCCAAAATTCAGCCGTTCCCCATCTCTAGCCCAGGAAGCAGATAGAACCGGTTTTGTGGTGCCTTTCAGCTGCCTACCGGGGGTAGTGTAAAAACTACCAACAGAACTCGTTTCTGGCACCTTCCCCGGTGGAGTTGTGCATGGGGTGTGTTTGGAACATTCTGTCACCAGCTGAGTCCAAAACTCAGCCGTTCCCCATCTCTAGCCCAGGAAGCAGATAGAACCGGTTTTGTGGTGCCTTTCAGCTGCCTACCGGGGTAGTGTAAAACTACCAACAGAACTCGTTTCTGGCACCTTCCCCGGTGGAGTTGTGCATGGGGTGTGTTTGGAACATTTTGTCAGCAGCCGAGTCCAAAATTCAGCTGTTCCCCATCTCAGCCCAGAAAGCAGGTACAACAAGTTTGGTGGTGCCTTTCAGCTGCCTACCGGGGTAGTGTAAAAACTACCAACAGAACTCGTTTCTGGCACCTTCCCCGGTGGAGTTGTGCATGGGGTGTGTTTGGAACATTTTGTCACCAGCCGAGTCCAAAATTCAGCCGTTCCCCATCTCAGCCCAGAAAGCAGGTAGAACAAGTTTGGTGGTGCCTTTCAGCTGCCTACCGGGGTAGTGTAAAAACTACCAACAGAACTCGTTTCTGGCACCTTCCCCGGTGGAGGTGTGCATGGGGTGTGTTTGGAACATTTTGTCACCAGCCGAGTCCAAAACTCAGCTGTTCCCCGTCTCAGCCCAGAAAGCAGGTAGAAAAACTTTTGTGGTGCCTTTCTCTTGCCTACCGGGGTAGTGTAAAAACTACCAACAGAACTCGTTTCTGGCACCTTCCCCGGTGGAGTTGTGCATGGGGTGTGTTTGGAACATTTTGTCACCAGCCGAGTCCAAAATTCAGCTGTTCCCCATCTCTGCCCAGAAAGCAGGTAGAACAAGTTTTGTGGTGCCTTTCAGCTGCCTACCGGGGTAGTGTAAAAACTACCAACAGAACTCGTTTCTGGCACCTTCCCCGTGGAGTTGTGCATGGGGTGTGTTTGGAACATTTTGTCACCAGCCGAGTCCAAAATTCAGCCGTTCCCCGTCTCAGGCCAGAAAGCAGGTAGAAAAACTCTTGCGGTGCCTTTCAGCTGCCTACCGGGGGAGTGTAAAAACTACCAACAGAACTCATTTCTGGCACCTTCCCCGGTGGAGTTGTGCATGGGGTGTGTTTGGAACATTTTGTCACCAGCCGAGTCCAAAATTCAGCTGTTCCCCATCTCAGCCCAGAAAGCAGGTAGAACAAGTTTTGTGGTGCCTTTCAGCTGCCTACCGGGGTAGTGTAAAAACTACCAACAGAACTCGTTTCTGGCACCTTCCCCGGTGGAGTTGTGCATGGGGTGTGTTTGGAACATTTTGTCAGCAGCCGAGTCCAAAATTCAGCTTTTCCCCGTCTCAGCCCAGAAAGCAGGTAGAAAAACTCTTGCGGTGCCTTTCAGCTGCCTACCGGGGTAGTGTAAAAACTACCAACAGAACTCATTTCTGGCACCTTCCCCGGTGGAGTTGTGCATGGTGTGTGTTTGGAACATTTTGTCACCAGCCGAGTCCAAAATTCAGCTATTCCCCATCTCAGCCCAGAAAGCAGGTAGAACAAGTTTTGTGGTGCCTTTCAGCTGCCTACCGGGGTAGTGTAAAAACTACCAACAGAACTCGTTTCTGGCACCTTCCCCGGTGGAGGTGTGCATGGGGTGTGTTTGGAACATTTTGTCACCAGCCGAGTCCAAAACTCAGCTGTTCCCCATCTCAGCCCAGAAAGCAGGTAGAAAAACTTTAGTGGTGCCTTTCAGCTGCCTACCGGGGTAGTGTAAAAACTACCAACAGAACTCGTTTCTGGCACCTTCCCCGGTGGAGTTGTGCATGGGGTGTGTTTGGAACATTTTGTCACCAGCCGAGTCCAAAACTCAGCTGTTCCCCATCTCAGCCCAGAAAGCAGGTAGAACAAGTTTTGTGGTGTCTTACAGCTGCCTACTGGAGCAATGTAAGAACTACCAAAGAACTTCATTTTGGCACCTTCCCCGGTGGAGTTGTGCATGGGGTGTGTTTTGAAGTTTTTGTCACCAGCCGAGTCGAAAAGTCAGCGGTTCTCCACGTCAGCCCATAAATCAGGTAGAACAAGTTTTGTGGTGCCTTTCAGCTGCCTACCGGAGCAATGTAAAAACTACCAAAGATCTGCCGTGCCGTGCCGTGCCGTGCCGTGCCGTGCCAAGCGAAGTAGAGGAGAGGAGAGGAGAGGAGGGGAGGGGAGGGGAGGGGAGGGGAGGGGAGGGGAGGGGAGGGGAGGGGAGGGGAGGGGAGGGGAGAGGAGAGGAGAGGAGAGGAGAGGAGAGGAGTGGAGAGGAGACGAGACGAGACGAGACGAGACGAGACGAGACGAGACGAGACGAGACGAGATGAGACGAGAGGAGACGAGAGGAGAGGAGACGAGAGGAGAGGAGAGGAGACGAGAGGGCACGCATGCCGCCCAAGTCCCATTCCACCGGGCGATCACCATCGAGGACAGACGGGACGGCGGCGGCAGCAAAGGACCTCCCCTCGGCCGTGCACGTCGGGAACGGGTGCCCCGTTTGCTCCGGTTGGACCTCTCGAAGGCGGGGCTTTCTCGGTCCCGTTTCTTGACGGTCAGCGAGGCCGACGGAGGCCTCTCCCTGTCCGCCGGGTCCGTCCGTCCGTCGGTTCCAGGCAATTGTCACCGGCCAATAACAGGGCGCGCGGAGAGCCAGCCGCCAGACGAGGGGGTGGGGAAAAGGTCTAGCTCCTTTTCCAGACCTATAGGACCTGGATCAAAAGGTTTATCAGTGTCAATAAAATCATTGTCCGAGTTGTCCTGTTCCCATGCTTGGTCCTGTGTTGTGAGGGTCGCTGCAGTCAGTGACAGAAGCTTTGGGGGCAGAGGAGGTGTGGACAGAATCGCCGTCGCTGACGTTGTCTTGAGAAGAGTCGCGCTGTCAGTGGAATTTACAGCTTCCTCTGGTTTAGCACCGATAGTAGAATTAGTCCACACTTGGCAAAGAGGAGTCAGAATTTGCCACCAAGGTGCTAAATGCATTCCCGACGCAGAGTTCCCCTCTGCAGCAGCATCATACAATTGTCTGCTGACCGCTTTAATTTCCTTCAAAGTCTCTAAAGTTTCTTGACTGCTCGCCTGTCTCAATGAGTACAGGTTTCTAAAGCTTCTTAAAATTTCTTCAAATATTTAAAATCTCTAAGGTTTTGTGGCTGCTCACCTGTCTCGATGCATACAGGCGTTATCCTTGGGGTTTAGGTTGTCCGCCTGGTCCAGACAGCAAGACGATCGTTCAGCCAAGCCGCCTCCTCTGGAACGCAGCCCTCTTCCACGAGCTGTCTTTTTTCCGTCCTTATTCTTCCAAGGCTTCGGAACACCACCATAGGGGTCACCATTTGAGGAGATTGAGGCACGGACTCCCTGATCTGACTAGAAGACCCTTTATGAGTCCATATACATCTCTTTCTGGGGACGAAGCCTGATTCCCCGTTACAGATTTCCCACAGCTCACCTCTCAACTCTGGAGGGATTTATGGCCGGCCGGCTCCCGCTTCCTTTCAGCGGATCATTCAAAGTTCTGTGGGATTCGCTGCATGTCGCTCAGTTAGGCGATTTGAGAGCCCCTCACGTTAGATCCTTAAATGTATCACGTCGGGGTCACCAATTTGCGGCGAATGAAGAGACGGGACGCAGCTTGATGCAAGCAAGTTGTCCCTTTATTAGTGATTTTCTTACAAATATATACGTTTCTACCTTCTACATGCAGCCACTGCAGCCGTAGGCTTGGGCTTGGAAACATGGTGCAGCTGTGAAAGCAGAACAGCCTGGGGAAGCCCAGGAACTCCGTGGTGTGAGCAAAGGCCCCAGCTCGTGGATTTCCCCTGAAGCCCAGCTGGCCCTGAGAGGCCACTTTCAAGCTGGCTTGCGCCTCGTACAGAAGCCCACAGGGATGCCAGCAGGAGCCAGCCCAAGGCATTCTCTGCTTCCAACTGCCACCCCCAAGGTCCTGAGCCCTCCTATGACCTGCCTGCCTTCCTTCCACTGTTCCCTCATGCTTCTCTCGGAGCAGGCAGAGCTTCAGCCCTTTGCGGTGACCCTTTGTGCCCGACTTGGCAGCCTGCCTCCTTCGGCAGGTGCCGGCTCTGGAAGTCCTTGCCTCGCACAGGAGACTGCAGTGCACTGGCGCATGGACTCTCTGGGTCAATGGCTCTGGCCCCTCTCTCAAAGAGAGAGGCTTAGGCCCCCACAGCCTGACTCTGGCTTTCGCCTCTGCCGTCAGGAAGCGCATCCTGCTTCCCCAAGCTGGCCAAGCTTGCACTGGCGCCGCCACTGCGTTTGGGCCACTCACCTCTTGCTTTCCTGGCACCCCAGACACTGATGTAGCCGGCTGTCAGCTCTGAGACTCTCAGCGAGGCGTCGGGCACACAGGCAAGCTGTACGTAGCTGTTGCACTGGACAGGCTGGTCCAGTTCCAGCAAGGCAATGTCGTTCCTCTGCGTGATGTTCCAGTAGTGCTGGTGAACCAGCAGCTGCCTGACAGCGCGCACCTGAGCCTCAGGGCCCAGCTGAGTCAGCTGGGTGGCACTGAGCACCATGCGCAAGACGGTGATGTGCCTGGAAGGCAGATGGAGAGAGGGCTCAGAGGGAGCGCATGCACGTGCTGCAGCAGCTCTCTAGAGATGCTCCTGCTCTCAGCCGTACGTGCCATTGCTGTCCATGGCTTTGGTAAATCCTGCATCAGCCTTGTCTCAGGAGCCTGCCTTGTGCTGCTGCCTGGGCAAGCCTTGCTCACTCACATGCTGGAGTATAGGAGAGAAACAGGAGCCAGGCACGTGCACTGCATTTAAAGCGCAGCAGGGCTAGGTCCGTGGGGGGCGAGGGCAGTGGCTTGAAGCATGGCAGCCTCAAAGCTTGTGAAAGGTGCGACAGCTCCCAGCTGCCACCCTGGCTTGTGTGGCGAGGCATAAGGAACACAGCGGAGGGAGCAACTGGGTCCCAAGGAGGAGGAGCGGGCAGGCTCTGCCTGAAAGTGGAAGAGCTGCTCTCAAGGCGCTTGAGGCGCAGCAGGGCTTCCTAGGCCCCAGAACTGGGCCTCCAAGCCAGCGGGCTCAAGGCTGCTTTGTGTTTTGACAAGGGACCTGCTGCCGGTTCCCATGGGTCTGCGGAGAGCAGGCAGAAGGTGGCCTTGGAGAAGACAACTTGTCTGCTGGGGATACGCTGCTCTTCCAGCACCACATTTGGCAGGTGGCTAGCAGGGAATGGCGTCAAAGGTTGGCCACGCTTCACAGCTGCTTGAAGGAAGAGCTTGGGGTCATTTTGCGGAGAGGACTCTGGCAGGGACAGCAGTTCCCTAGCAAGCCCGTCAGCAATGGCACGCAAGTGCAAGGGGACCTAGCTAAGAGCACCCAAAGGCCACGTGTGTTGACAGATGGGGCAAACCTGGGAGCGTGGTGGGGCAAAATGAGCGGGGTTGGCCTTGTCTTGGCCAAGGAGAGCAGGGCTGAGAAAGGGAGGAGCCAGGGAAGATGAGGGGCACGTATAAGCACGGCAAGCGGAGAGAAGGGGGAATCAAGCAGCCAGGCACACAGAAGCAGAGTGCTGGCTGCTTTGCTTGCCTGAGCCCTGTGCCTGATCACCACAGAACCCGCTGGCCTCTTTTTGAGAGCCACCCCAAAGACCTTCTAGCGTGGGATCACTTTGTACCCGCTGCGCGGTGGGTCCCCTGGCCTGGCTGCTAGCAAAGGCTGACGGCAACACAGGCCATAGGCAGCCAGCGCTTGGAAAGCCCCAGTGTCTCGGGCCAACTCCTGCTGGGAGCCCTGTGTGTGCGCGCAACTCACTAGTGAACCTGAAGCTGGACTAGGTGACCAGCAAGAGGGATGAGAGAGCCTTTCAGGCATGTGGATGGCCTGTGGCTGCAGCCCACGTGCTTGCTCATCCCCAGCATCCCCACCTTGCAAGAGGACCAGGCCTGCCAACCACTGGCCACCTCTCCACCTCCTGGAGGCAGGAAGGACTTGGAGGTGCTTGAGCACGCATGCCCTCAGCTGCTGCCCACCTAGGCACGCCCCCTCTGCAGGAGCATTTGCGTGTGTCTTGGCTTCATTTGCAGTAACACACTTCACAGTGGACAAGTGTGGATTCAGAGTTGTCCAAGTCTGGAGGTCAGTCTCGTTCCAATGAGTGTATCCTGGTCTTGGCCACAAGTTATTCCCGTTAGTCTCAAACGGAATGGGGATACCAGCTAGAGGAATTCCTGCCTGAGTATATTCAGGGAAATGGGTACGTACACAACAATCACTCTTCTTAACATACATTATCAATGTTCCCACCGGTTTCAAATGAGCATTCCGTGTCCGTGAGTCCTCCTGATCCCACCAGAGTTGAGAATGTAGCACACCACATCACAGGTCAAATCCTATACACTTGTAAAACATGTTTCAACAAAGAAGAACAAAAGAGTTCAGGGACAAGTTGTCTGGACTGTATGAGTAGTTTATTTTGAAAATGTTGTGAGGATTGTTAAATACATGTAAAATACATAAATAAATACAATGAAATGTTAAGAAGAAAAAGAAAAAAGAAAAGAAAAAACCGGGGGAGAATTGTAGAGGAATTATAGAGGAATTGAAGGCAGGTTAATCATATTGATAATATACAGCTGTGGGCATGCTTCAGGGGCGATCTGTTGGCGGCTGACGTGGATAATGTGCAGCTGTGGCTGCTTCCTGCACACCCCCCCACACCTCCCCTCCCCTCCCCTCCCCTCCCCTCCCCTCCCCTCCCCTCCCAAGATGGAGGAGAGACAAGGAGAGGCCCCAGGAGAAGCAGAGTGGACTGGCCTGAGGAGGCTGAAGAAACAGCATGGCCCATAGATGAACTTCTGAAACCTTGTGGGGGACTGGTGGCTGTGCCGGGGCAAGGTGTGGGACCTACTTATTGAAGTTAACCTGGCATATGATGGTAAAAGCCTTGTAGCAGCCAGCTAGTTTTGATAGTGCTTTGACAGTGTTGGAGCAGTGTGAGAAACTGCCCAAAGAGGCTGTAGAGTCTACATCTCTGGAGACATTCAAAACCTGCCTGGACGCAATGCACAGCTTCTCCCCGCATCTCTGTGGGAAGCTCCCCGGCAGGCTGAGAGCTGCCCCTGGCAGGCAGCAGAGCCCCTGCCCCAGCACACAGCCCCCTGGGCTGCAGGGACCCTGCTGGCAAGGACAGCGCTGGGCACCCCTGCCTGCACAGCCACCTTCACAGCCCTGCAGCCCTCCCCAGGAAGAGGGGTCCACCATGCTCTGTCCTTCCCGTGGTGCAGCAGGCAAGTCCTGCCCTGGAGCATGTCTTCTGCTCCACACCAGAAAATGTAGGAGAGCCATCGGGACAGGTCCTCTCAGCTGTGACATGTGCCAGGTCTAGGAGACACTTCCAGGACCTCCTCTGCATTGCCCTGCTGGCTGAGACTTACCCTGTCAAGGGCTGTGACGATTCCTGCCCTGGTCAGCTCACACCTATCATCCCATCCCAGACTGACTGTAACACCTTGCTCCTGTCCCCTTGTCTGCCTCTGGTGCTGCTGGCAGTGCAACGTTGTGGGCTCGGTGCCGAGCAGTGCGGGGACTGGGGGAAGCTTCTGGGGAGGAAACACGGCAGTTTGCTACAGCCCCCGGGCAAAGAGAGCTGCTCCCTTGGTCCAAAGCTTGCTGCCTCTCCGTTTCTGCCATGCAATTTCATATAGCCGTCTCAAAGGAAGGTTTCACTGCCAGCTCCTTTGATTTTTTGGTGAGCACCGAGATGTGGAGGTTTGTTCCTGTCAAGCCCCTCCTGGACCTTGGAGTCATGTGGCTACATCAGCATTCCGCTGCTGTACAAAACCAGTGACCTTGCCAGGTCCTCAGCATAATAGACTCGAAAGGCAAGGTGAATGTGTGTGGTTTGATACACTCTTCCAGAAATCTCCCTGCAGGGTTGCCTGTGAAAAGCCACACTTGTGCTGGCATTCAAGACACCTGTGAACGTTGACCCTACAGCCCTGTGGCAGCCTGTAGCCGTGGGAGAAACCTGCATGAGGAGGAAATCGGCATTTCATCCTCGGCGTAAGCTTGGGGTGTTGTTCTGTAGAAGGAGGAGTGCTGCCTTACTGCCCCAGCATGGGGTAGGGGAGCGCGGAGGTGGTGGTTCCTAAACCACCAAGATGTTGCCAGGGGCTGCTCCCAGCTCTGCCTGGGCGCTGCTGCTGTCAGATTCAAGCACTCGCAAGTGATTTCTGGCCCAGGAGTGCTATGTACCTGAAAACTTCTCCATTACTTCCACCACAAATCTGTGTCCACCTTGAAAACACAGCACCTTTTGCATCAGCAGTACCTTGCCAAAAATGTTGGGAGGAGGAAAACAACTCCTGGTTTCTCATAAAGGTCTCATACATCGGCTGAGCAGGTTTGATGTGTATTTTTCTTCTCCACAGGAGTTTGCATCGTGCCCAAAAGCCATTTTCTGTCAAAAGAGTTTTTGATGGGAAATGTTTTACTAAGCCTCTTTGAAGCCCATCCTAAGCATTGCCAAGAAAGAGGGAATGACTAAAGCCTGTGTCAGCTACTTGGCGCAGTAAAGGAAATATCACCCGCCTTCCCAGAGCCTCAAGAGGGTGGCTGGGTGGTCCTGGTGCTGGGATGGTGGGGCCGGGCACATCACAACCCCCGGCAAAGGTGAAGCTAACAAACCAACCTGCTTCCCTCAGCAGCCAGAGCGTAGCCTCCAAAGTGGCCTGAAGCTTTCTAGTGTTTGGCATGTTTCCTTGCAAGGAAGGCAGGCTCTGAATTCCAGCATTCCAACCCAAATGAGACATCTCTAAGAAGAGCCCTTCCGCATGGTGGGGCAGGATGCCGTCAGGAGGAGGAAGGTTGGAGGAAACAAGAAGTGCTTCCCCTGAAGAGGCAGGCTGTAGTTGCCAAGTGATGGGTTTCAGTTCTGCCTCTGGGTGATTGTCCCTGGAGTCTCCAAGCCCATGGAGGTGGCTTGCAGCTGCCGATGGCTGGGGACCTGAGTGGCTCACTGGCTCCTTGGATTGACAGATCCCTTCCGTAGGGACCCGCTGCCCCCCCTGCAGTGGAGCTTTGGGTCTGCACAGGCTCGTATTTATTACCCACTTGGCAGTCCCGGCCCTGGGCTCTTCCAGGTCCTGGTGTCGACCTTCTCCTTACTAGCCCCACTTAGAATGGACCACCAAAGCGTGCAGATACACTCATGCCCAAGGACACCACGTCTGATGTCCCCTTTCCAGCAGCCCATCTGCACAGAAGCCCTTGCACTTGCCTGCTAGATTTCCCTTCCCCTTACTCTTTGATCATTCAGACACCTTCCAACACTCCACTTGCTTCTTGGAGATTCAGGCAGTTAAAAGCTTGCCTCGCCTTCACTACTCCGCCCAGTGAAGCCTTTAGCCAGCTCTTGATATGTCTTTATTTTATCATTTCCTTTTCATCTGGAAGATTTCCTGCACAGTGATGCCTTGTGGAGGGTGAACCTCATTGGTGGCAGCTTGTCTTTGGCATAGGCCTGAGGAGTGTGTTTTGTTTTAACGGTGTGTGTTTTTAACCAGTTGCGGAGATGTTAGCCATGCCCGCAGGGATCTGGTCCACTCTCTCTGCCTGAGCAGGGCTTGCTCCAGAAGAGCCCTGGGTGCGGGAGCCAAGTGGGAGCTACTGTGGGAAGGCCATTGCGTTCTGTTGTCGCTGGGAGCATGGTCCTGTGTTGGAGGACCAGTTCTCATCCCCGCTGCTGAGGGGTGGTACTCTGTGAACTGCCTGTGGAGATCATAGCGGTGCCACAGGGATCTGCTCCGTGCTCTCTGCATTGGCAGGGTTTGCTCCCTGGGAGCAGCCCTGGCTGTGGGAGTATACTGGGCACTGCGTTTGGAGGGCCCTGGAGCTGTGTTATCCCTGGGAGTGTGGTGACATCTTGGAGGACTAGGTCTCCTCCTCTTCCTCCCTGTGGAGCGCTTGCAGTTTGTGGTTTCCACGAAGCAGCTGTGGAGATCATTTCTGCGCTGCGGGGATCTGCTCCGGGTCCTCTCCCTGGCACCATTCCTCTGGCAGCGGGAAGAAGGGCTGAATCGGTGCTCCTCTTGGTGGCTGTCTTCTCGCGCAGTGTGCAGCGCATGGTCAAATGGTGGACGGCGCTGTGGGCATGCAGCTCTAGTGCAGGACTCCAGCCTTCTACAGCCACAGGAGTGATGCAAGGGCATGTCCACATGGGAGGTGATGCTGAGCCCGCCTGGCCAGGAGCTGCTGTCCTCTGCAGAGGCCTCCATGCCCATCGCCATATCCTGCCAAGAGAGCTGTGAAAAGGTCCTGTCCTTTCCTTCTGGAGGGGATGGAGCGGGGGAAACCCCCAGAGCTCTCTGAGGCGACAGCTCAAGACCTCCCAGAGGCCCTCCTGGAGGGCTGCAAAGGCAGAGGGGCCAAAGGCACACCAGTAGGATGGATCTAGGGGCGATGCTTTGAGAGGGAGCAGCGCGGTGGCTCTGAAGAAAGCTGCAGTGTGTGGGGGCAAGGAGAGCAATGCCAAGACCCCCAAAAGACATCCGCTGTCCATCTGCTGCCCTGACCCACCTCCCCAGAGTTACCTTAGTCCAATCAGGCTGATCCCGTGGTCCCACAGGGTCTGCCTGCTGCCTGCTGCCCCGCTGCTGACTGAAGAAGGAGCAGGCATATGATGGTGCTGGTGACATTGACGCCTGTTGACCAGATTTCCCATCAGAGCATCTGGGGAAAATAAGAAAAAAGAGTGATGTCCACTTAGGGCTGCTCCTGCAACCTCCACTGGGCTTCACTCATTGACTTGAGCGGTTTGTATGACAGAGAGAAGACATGTCAAGGCTACAAATGGGGACTTCACTTGGGGTCTTCCCACCAACTCTGTCCCTGTCACAGCAAGACCTCCTCTTCATACCCGCTATGGCCTCCATTTCGTGGAATCATAAAATCACAGAACAGTTTGCGTTGGAAGTGACCTCGGCGATCATTTAGGTCATGTCCCTTGCCACAGGCAGGGACACCTTCCACTAGACTGGCTTGCTCAAAGCCCTGTCGAAGCTGGCCTGGAACACTTCCAGGGAGGGGGCATCCACAGCTTCTCTGAGCAGCCTCTTCCACTGTCACCACACCCCTGCCATAAAGTAATTCTTCCTAACATCAAGTCTAAATTTACATTCCTTAAGTTGAAAACTAATGGCCCTCACCCTATCACTATGCTCCCTGAGCAGGAGTCCTCCCCGCCCCCCCCCCCCCCCCCCCCCCCCCCAGCTTCCCTGTAGGCCTCATTAGGGACTCTGCTCTCTATCAGCCACCTACAGAGAGCAGACAAATAGCAGCTTACATGGGGGCAGCAGCCTAAAGCCCAGCAAGGGAAGGGAAGGACTGGCGGCAGGTAGGTCATGTTCGACAGCCCTGAGTGGTGCAGGTAGTAATTGCCTCCTGGGACGGAATGACTCAGGAGGATCAGAAGAGAAATAGCAAAACCCTGAAAAGGAAACGTGTTGTGAACACTGTTAGTCCTGGCTGTTACCTGACATAAAACAGTAAGTAGGCTTGCTGCCCAAGAGCTGTGTTGCGGTCACAGTAAGCCACAGACATATCATCCATCTGGTACCAGAGTCCATTGCTGGCCTGTCAAAGAAAGGCAAGGACGAGTGGAGATGAACTGCATGGTTTCTCCCGAACGACACAGGCAGAAAACTACAGAAGCAAGAGTCCACCAACGCAGATCCAATGCAGCCGGTAAGGAGACCTTCTCCCCCAGAACCTTGGCTGCCAGAAAGAGCGCCGCCAAAGTTTCCCTTCCCCAGCACACATTCTTCCCCGCGACAAAGGAAGTGGCTCTTTACCTTTGTGTAGCAGAAATAGTGTCCTGCCAAGGAGCTGCCACCGCTGTGCACCAGGACAGCGTATAAGGCGTAGAGGAGCGGTTCTGCAGCTCCCTGAGACATGTATGGCCGGAGATCCAAGTACTGGGGATACTGCACAAACTGCAGAGAGACCAAGAGGGCTCATAAGTGATCCTGGCATACAACGTGAAACAGCCTGCCAAGACCGGGGCCCAGCTGTGTAGAAATACATCTCTGGAGCTCATCAACACTTGCTTGTCCCTGAAGCAGCAGGTGATGCCTTGGGTGGCAGGAAACTGTTCTCGGCCAGACCAGCTCCGTCGCAGCAGAGCATGTGCTTGCCTTGCCACAGGAGCTCTCCTCTCCCCAGAAGGGAACACCAAAAGCTCCACCTGAACAGCTTGTGACAGAGCATCCTGCTTTGGGAAATCTCCTGCTCCAGGACGAGAAAGAAAGTGGCCCTCCAATTGCGTACACACCTTGCCGATCTTCTTGCCAGAAAAATCAAAGCGTTTCAGGCACAGCGTGAGAACCCTGGGCGCGCGATCGATTGTAAACCTCTTGAGGGCAGTAACCTTCTTGCCACACCTTGAAAGCAAGCAGAGAGCCAAGCACTGAAATGAACCCTAGCTTGCCCCACTGTGGCCAGACAACCGTAGCCATCTCACACGTCCTCAAGCCATTTCAAGACTCTTCAGAACCATTAGGCCGTAAGAAAGAAAAGCTGTGCCTCCTGATTGTACATCGAACCTCCTGAGGCTCGATGACAGGCAGCATCTCCACACAGGCACAAGTCTTAATCTGGTGTTAGACATCCTCTTACCTGCTACATTGAAAGCTGTTTTCACCAGCCAGCCGCTCAGGTTTGACAAAGTCCTCCAGAGATGCAGTGACAGATGAGGCTGCCTGGAGGGGTGAGAAAGGAGAGCTCTGAGCTGGGGGAAATGCCCTCACCCAAGCACTCAGGAGGAGTTGCCCACAAGACCCAGGGAGCTGCTGCTGAGGAGATCCACCGTGACCCTTCAAACCTTGGCCAGAGGGAGGAGGAAAGAGGGTATGATGCCAACCATTTCCCTCCCTTCCCAGAGATTCCCGGCTGACACTATCAAGAGCTACCTCGCCGTGCCACCGCTCAGTTCAGCTACCGATGGTGTGCAGGGTCATCAGGAATGAAAACAACACGAGCCATCAGCCTAGGAGCCAGGTGGGTGTTGAGGGAGGGCAAAGAGAAGGTGGTTGAGAGTCCCTCAGGGGTGCAGAGAGAATAATGCGTGCTTGTCCAGCTTAAAGCCAGCACCTACAGGGAGTCCACTGCTTTGCCGTTGCAGGAGGACACCACCCATACCACTTCCCACCACCCCCACAGCTCTCCTGTGTTCACAGTGCACTTTTCAAAGCCAGCTGCGCAGATTCTGGGAAGCCACAAGGAGCATGGGACGACTTGAAGCACAGTGAGAAACCCTCTTACTTCGATATCCAAAGGCACATCCAGGAAGGCCTCGCAGGAATCGGAAACTGCTTTGCAGCTGCAGCACGTGACTGGAAAGCAAACGGAAATGCTCAGCAACAGGCAAAGTCAATTGACTGTGCCCGTTTATGCTCTTCATCCCTACTCCAGCCAGCCCCACGCTCAGCTGTTTCTCACAGGCACACAGCAGGGCACAGGCAAGTGTAAGGAGAGCAACAGTTGTGGAAACATACCTCTGGACCTCAGGAAGCCCCCAAATATTTGATGGACAATAGTAGTATATTGAGAAGAGATGTCCCAGCTGGAAGGAAATGGTAAGGCAGAGAGTTATCTCCTCCAAGAGTTTTCCTGTGCCTGAAAGCCCTGGGCATAGCCTTTCCTTGATGGGGTACGTCAAGGAGGCCAAAACGCTGGGCAACTTTGAAAGGTCATTTGTTTGTGCTTACGCGCTGCTTCCAGCCAGACAAGCTCTCTGCATGGCAGTGACAGTACAGCGTAAGAAGTCGTGGGCGTCTTCCTGCATGCCAAGTGTGAAATGTCCTCCAATTCCTAATCAAGAGGAAGGTAGTACTTCAGTCCTCTACCAACAGAGGAAAGCACATCAAAGTAGCTGAGGTGACCTACGTGAGAGGGCATTGATGACGGCCCTGGGCTGGATGGCACAGGCTGAGGTGGACAAGGCATCGTTAACGTGCGCTTCCATGATGCACATCATGCAGAAGCCTTGCTGGAGACCTGAAGAAGGAGGGAGGGAGGGAGGGAGGGAAGGAAGCAAGCTGGTCAGGTTAGTAAAATAGCCATTGCGATGGGAAACCTCATGGAGACCTTGGAGTTCGGCTAGAACAGTCTCCTAGTCGTCTCCAGGTGCCAATGGCCCAGCAAGCCCACGACACGTCAGTTCACAGAAAACATTCTTGAGAGGGATGCCTCCCTGACAGAAGTTTTCTGTGCAACCAGCAAATATGTAGGTTATATATAGGAATAGGGAACGACAGGCAGCACTAGAAAAGGCGTCTTTGTGACAGCAAACACGCCTCGATAGGCCAAGCGGCTTTAGGCTTGAGTGTCCCAAGAGCACCACCTTGGCAGTGGCTGAGAAAGAAGGGCTGCTTTTCTCCTACATCCCGTTGCAGGTTCTGGGGGTCCTTGGGAAGTGCCCAGGAGACTGACAAGGAGATCTTCCTAAAAGTACTCACAGGAGTCGCTGTGCTCACGAGAGAGCAGGTAGTTGGCAAGAGGGGGTGTGTACGTCAGGCACTGCAGCACGGAGTTGAGGAAGCACGTATTGCCCAGGTTGTAGAGGCCTGCTCCAGCTCTCTGCCTTTGCTGCCAGTCCATGCAAATCTTCTCCGGGGGAAAGAGGATCCTTTGTGGTGGAGCCATTCCCCCGGCAACGACTGCAGGGAAATGATGGTTTTGTTGCACAAAACCCTGGGTAGGCCTGGCTGCTCTCAGGAAAAGCCCCAGAATTCCCTCGAGGTTGTCCCCACAGCAACATTGCGGGATGGAGCACCAGCCGTGCCCATTGCATTTGGGGATTCACCAAGGCCAGGCCTGCTGGTGAAACCGTTACTCACAGGAGTTGTTCCCCATTGCAGCCATTGCTCCTCTCAGCAGCACAGCAGGAAGCTTTGGCTGACAAAGGATGTCCGGACGCGGTCCAGAAAGAGAAGATCAGCGCCAATCCTGTCACCTGGTTGCAATGAAAGAAGTGGAGCTCAAGAAAATCATTCAAGCACAAAAAAACCCAGAGGCCAGCAGTCACCATCAAACGTGTTCCAGTGGTCATTTTAACTGCCTGTAGCGACTGTTGGCAGCAGAGCCCTCTGGCTCTCCAGCCCACATTTGCCCACCCTGTCCTGCAGGAGTGACAGCCTTTTGGCCGCTCCTTTAACGGTTGCCTTTGCTGGGCTGTGTTTCTGGTCTCCCTTCCTGACCCATCAGTCAAGGTGAGCTTTGGGTCAGGCTACGCTGAGCCCAACGCCTTGGGCTGCCCCCTCCCTACTTTCCTAGCCTAGGCGATGGCAAAGACATAGGAATTAGCCAAGAGGAACGCTCCCCATAGCGCCTGTCTGGCCAGCCTAGAAGGGTGGAAGAGCTCAGCCTAGAGCTTGGGAGGCAGAGAGCAGCCTCCACTTTTATCCCCAATCTACCTCCTGTAGGACCTGTGCCAAAAGTCAAACCCAACTTACCTTTGAAAGAGGGTGGAAGGTGAGGAGGGGTCAGCAGGAAAGGAGAAGTGCATGGAAGGAGGTAGCCATGCCAGGAGCCAAAGAAGGAGCCGTGTGATCCCGAAGGGCAGCTCAGCCCCACTGGCTTTCACCGCCCCACTGTGCAGGTTGTCAAGCCCTGGCCAGGTGAGGTCACAGTTCCGGGTGGGTGCCGCATCACTGCCCCTTTGTGACACGAGGCTGCACGGCGGGATATGGTTGCCACGCAGCCACCACCTCCCCTGCAGCCAGCAGGCGGCTGCCACTGGGCTTCCCCACGTGCTGCTGGCGAAGGGCTGTTTGGCCGCCAGCACAGCTCCCACCTCTTCCCCGTGCCACACAGCCATAGGAGGAAACTCCTGACCAGGGCTGGAAGCTGCCCGTGCACAGCTGCGGCTGGCACCGTCCATTGTGCAGGGTTTCTTTGTCACTCTTCTCAGCTACAGGACTGTGCACGTCAGACTCGTGGAGCAAAGCACCTGGGCTCTGACAGGTCCGCTGCCAAGGAATTTCATCTACCCGCCGAGACAAACCCTGACTTTGAGGCATCCAGTTGGGCCACCAACTTGCTTGGGTGGCTTTTCTTGACCCCTGCCCCTGGGGATGGCTGGTGTTTCCCCTCTCTTGCCTGGGGAGGCTGCTGGGAGAAGTCGTGCCCTGGGCATGCTGTGAGCTGTAGGCCTGGCACAGCCCCATGGCCATGTGGTTCCCAAGGCATGCTGGGAGCTGTAGGCCTGGGACAGCCCCATGGCCATGTTGTTCCCAAGGCATGCTGGGAGCTGTAGGCCTGGGACAGCCCCATGGCCATGTTGTTCCCAGGGCATGCTGGGAGCTGTAGGCCTGGGACAGCCCCATGGCCATGTGGTTCCCAAGGCATGCTGGGAGCTGTAGGCCTGGGACAGCCCCATGGCCATGTTGTTCCCAGGGCATGCTGGGAGCTGTAGGCCCTTGACAGCCCCATGGCCATGTGGTTCCCAGGGCATGCTGGGAGCTGTAGGCCCTTGACAGCCCCATGGCCATGTGGTTCCCAGGGCATGCTGGGAGCTGTAGGCCTGGGACAGCCCCATGGCCATGTGGTTCCCAGGGCATGCTGGGAGCTGTAGGCCTGGGACAGCCCCATGGCCATGTGGTTCCCAAGGCATGCTGGGAGCTGTAGGCCCTTGACAGCCCCATGGCCATGTGGTTCCCAAGGCATGCTGGGAGCTGTAGGCCTGGGACAGCCCCATGGCCATGTTGTTCCCAAGGCATGCTGGGAGCTGTAGGCCCTTGACAGCCCCATGGCCATGTGGTTCCCAAGGCATGCTGGGAGCTGTAGGCCTGGCACAGCCCCATGGCCATGAGGTTCTTAAGGCATACTGGGAGCTGTAAGCCCAATACTCCAGGGCAGACATGTTGTTCTCGTTGCATGCTGAGAGCTGCCGTTGCCCACCCTCAGCCTCCTGGCAGCCATGTTGAGCTGGGCAGGCGCAGCCTGGGCTGGGCTGGGGCTCTGCCCTTCAGTGGCAGAGCTGGGCGCTTCTCCTCGCTGATGGGATGAAGTTACAAAGAATCACTAGGAGAGGCTGCAGCTACAGCAGTGATTAACTCCACCTATTGAATTAGCTCACCAAGGGGTGGCAAGCCTTCTGAGGCAGCTGGGCTATAACAGTAGCCAAGGGAAGTGGGGTAACGGAGCGTTGCCTTCCAAAGCATAGAGCACAGAGAAGAAATGAAGTTCTGTAAGAACAAGTAGAGTGCAGGTGCCCCTGGAAAGCTCAGCTGAAGTTCACCAAGTTGTTGACCACCAGTGCTCTCCAAAGACCCCATTAAAGACCCCCCCAGGAGCAAAGGGCCATAGGCAAGTGCCTTATGCATATGTAAATATTTTTTAGGAAGTAGTTAGTGCAAAGTACATCTTCCCATCTGAACATGTGCAGAACGGACCCTGAGGGGCAGGATATTGACCAGAGGAGCGTGCTGATGGGTGGTGGTAGCTTGTTTGTTTTCCCTTCCCACACAACATTCCATTTTGGTTTGTGGGTAAGCAAGACTACATATTTCAATGCATTGTCTGGATAGGTAGTTTTTGCATAACACGTGCGAACTCCAGGTTTAAACCCTGGTGCCGGAAAACCCCAACAAGGACACGTGCTTGGAATAAGGCTTCGCACTTCTGGGGTATACCGTGGTTCTATTTCACGACTCACATCAAATTGTTCACGAACAATTCCTGAGGGAAGTATTTGGATGGGGTAGGGGATTTATTTCCCATGTTTCAACTCTTTGATGTGGTTTGGATGAGAAACGTTCAAGGGACCAAGGCCATACCCCATTTGTTAGGCATTTGAAATTTGCAAGGGGTCCAGATCCCCTGACCAGTAGGCAGCTGATTGAGGGGCCCACCAAGACTTCTCTGCCAAGCTGCTTTCCAGCAAGGTGGCCCCCGCTTGTGCTGGGGCCTGGGCTTGTTCCTCCACAGGGGCTGGACTCGGCACTTGTTGGACCTGATGGGGTCCCTGCTGCGCCCTTTCTCCAGCCAGACTCGGTCCCCACCTGCCAGCACACCCACTGTGGTACCAGACACCCCTACCCCCCTGTTGCCTTCGGAGGCGTGGCGACCTGCTTCAGGAACGGCATGGCGACCAACCCCAGGCTGCTCGGGCCATCAGCTCACAGACACCAATGTGGTGGATGGCAAATGGCGATTATTGGTAAGTGGCGCGGCATTATGTAGCTTGGGTTTACAACGTCACTTCCGTCTGCTTACGTCCTAAGCTAAAAGCTATTGGCTATCCGGAGAGGGGCTCTATATTTCCATACAGCGCAACATCTTCCGACCGCCAAGCCCTAACTACCTACATTCCCCCCCTCCCTATGCTTAACTAAACAGGCTAAAATAGTAAAAATATTTTAAAAAGTACAAATAATGATTTTGTGATAACAAACATAAGGCACACTTAGCAAGTGGTAATTGGAGGGTAACTGGGGGTAATGGGGTGTAACTTGGGATAACTGGGGATAACTGGGGAAAAAAACTGGGGGGAATACTGACCAAGTACATTTTTAAAGCAGTTGTTGGTGTTCTACAAACATGATGTTGACCTTTTCTAGCCGGCTCTTCACGAAAGACACAAGCCTATTTAATATACAGGGTCCGAAGATCAATGTCATCATGATCATTGCAATCGGTGCTATCAAGGTGGATATCAGGGTGGTTAGCCACGGTGATTGGTTAAACCATGATTCAAACCACCCCTGTTGGGCTTCCCTGTCTCTTTTTCTTTGAGCCAACCTCTCTCTCAATTTAGCCATCGAGTCTGTAACCACTCCGGTGTGGTCAGCATAGAAGCGACATTCCTCTTTCAGGGCGGCACAAAGGCCTCCTTGTTGCATAAACAGGAGGTCTAATCCCTGTCTATTCTGCAAAACAACCTCTGAAAGCGAGGAGAGGGATCATTCCAGAAAGGTCATGGATTTCTCGATTTTTTGCAGGTCTTCATCGATGGCGGCTTGTAGTTGAGACAGGCCTCGTTGCTGGGTCACCAGGGAGGTCATTTCCGTGGCCGTGCCAACTGCTCCTAAACCAAGCAGCAACACAATTGTTAGGGCTGTCAGCACTTCTCTTTTTTGAAGTCTGCTATTAGTTTCTCCCCAATAATGGTACATTTCTTCTTCTGGATGGTATAGGACTCTGGGAGCAATCAAAATTTGTACACAAAAGTCAGCAGAGTCATCAAAAAGTTCACGGGACACACAGGGGGTTACTCCCAATTGGTGGCAAATCCACATGCCGGGTGCGGACGGGATCGCCCATTTACTGGTCCTGTCAACCACAACGGTTTTTGCACAAACAGCACTATCCCAGCTTGCTAGGGTGGTATTACCAAAACACATGCCCTGGCCCCTGACTTGGTTCAGGGTGATTCCTTTCCATGGTGTGTCCCACCTACACTGGGTTGGACTGCTGTCTGATGAATAGTCAAAAGAAGCATTGAGGGCAATGCCCTCGTAGAAGGGGGGATACACGTCATAATATAACCAACAAGAACTCGTGAGACTCGGGTTTGACTGATCCAGCGACCGGAAGGTGGCATCTAACACGTTAAAAAATGGCTTGTCGGGCAAGTTGTGGGAGTTCACGTTTGGTTGGCTTGAGGGAACTATTTGCATGGTTGGCAGGGGATCAGTTGGAATGGGGGTGGAAATCGGCAAGCTTTCTTTTCTTTGCTGGTTATCGCTTTTGATTATGACATTGGGGCCAATCGCTGTGCTGCTTCTCACTTCCCGTTTTTTAATAAAAAACAGTCCCCCATAATCAGCACCGGGTTTAAAGTATCTAACACCCCAAGTTTTGCCGATAGTCCATCCCAGGTCGTTTTCATTGGTTACGTTTAAGAAAATATATTAGCACATGTTCTCACACCTGCCATGGCATACTATCCCTCCCGACCAGTCTGTTGTCAAAGGTTTGCAACCTGTTGACCCCCAACTGGTCTTAAGAAACGGGTCTGGTCTTGCTACCTTCCAGCCAGCCACGATGGTTTCGCAGCCCCAGTAAGAACAATAATATTCATTAGTAGCGTTACAGTAAGATTTGCCGGGGTTAGGGCTGGGACACATGTAATACGGTATCTCATTCAAACAGGGTTCTACAGGGGCTAGGTCACAGAGGTATGTCCGAAAGCTAGGGGGCCCCGGGGTAACAATCTTTTGTAGTATCTTCTGATCCTCCCATCAAACCAATACCCATTCCCATGGTTGATGTTCTATGAGCCACTAGTTGGCGTTATGAACCCAAAATTAAAATCACTTGGATGGGGATGTTTTGGCTCTTGGCTCTGTCTACCTCCATTTCCTCCTCCTCTAAGTTTGAATCAGCTGTGAGCCACTCATCCCAGCTGGTGTCTGATCCGGAGTCGGAACTCGACTGACTGGTCACTTCTGGCTTCCAGTACCTTTTTGTCGGGCTCCGGCCCCGCCCACTCCCCTTGTGGGCGGGCTGTTCCCTCCCTCTTGGCTCACCCCGCCTTCCACTCGGCGGGGTGTTTGCCCAATAAGGGCATTTTTTGAAATGGACCTTCTGATTGGTTCTCCGCCCCTCGCTCGTGATCTTTTCCCTTTTTTGGTCATCCCTATCGGTCTTTTCCTTCTCATTCTCCTCCCCCTCCCGTTTGCATGCGCTTGTTAGTTTTAACGCTTCCTCCCTGTTCCCACCGGGGGCATCCTCGCCCCGCCCTTCCCCTCTCCACTCGGTGCCATCTTGGGGCACATAGGGCGGTGGTCTGGCCCAGACTTCCTCAGACTCTGGTTTCCCCGCGGCGCCCCTGGCCTCCTCGGCTAACCCACCCCAGAAGGATTTTGCTCGTTTCTGTCCCTCCGTAAGCGGGACAGGGTTCGGGGATTGAGGGGACGTGTCGCCCTCTCACAGATCTTTAGGCTCAGCAGAATTGTCATCATCTGGGGGGTGCAAAGTTTGTGGGGCTGCCCCGACTCCCACTTTCAGGGTGACTAAGAAACAGTCCTTTGCCACCCTCCAGGTCTACTCCTCTTGTATGGCCTTCTGCAAGGCCTGTATAACTTTCCCCCAGGACTTAAGGTTTTTCCCACAACCCGAGGACATCGTCTCCTCGGCTAAAGCTTTAGTACATTTATCCCACACTTCAGGGTGGAGAATATCCACCGGACGGTCAATGACCCCAATTTCTAAAAGCCTCGCAACAGCGAGGGTAAAATCTTTGGGTTTACAATCAATACCCCACTGCTTATGTAAGTGTGATATGAACTTCACAAGGGCTTCCATCCTTCTTGTTGGTCCGGGAGCGTCCTCCCCGCCGGGCTGGTCCAGCCGCTCCGACCGCCTATTCACTCGATTCCAGGCGAGTAATTCCTGGGTTTCGGCACCACTTGTTGCCTTCGGAGGCGTGGCGACCTGGTTCAGGAACGGCACGGCGACCAACCCCAGGCCGCTCGGGCCATCAGCTCACAGACACCAATGTGGTGGATGGCAAATGGCGATTATTGGTAAGTGGCGCGGCATTATGTAGCTTGGGTTTACAACGTCACTTCCGTCTGCTTACATCATAAGCTAAAAGCTATTGGCTATCCGGAGAGGGGCTCTATATCTTCCATACAGCGCAGCATCTTCCGACCGCCAAGCCCTAACTACCTACACCCCCTGTTTTGTGGGTGCCAGCAGTGCTCAATGCCAGACCATCCCCACTGGGTTCAGGCACTGAGGGTGATGCAGCCCCAGCTGCGGGATGGATGCATGAGCTCCATAGATAGATCCATGGATAGAGAAAAGATTGAACATTTCAGATGAAGAGTATGCCAGGGGGGTCCCAGCCCTGCACCCCGCCAGCTGCTCACTGGCAGGGGAACCCACTGCTCTTGTGGGAGCAGCGCTGCCACCACGGGGGCTTGCAGAAACGGACACAATGGAGCCGGCAGTGGCATCTCCACCAAGCCTTTGGGCAGCCCCACAGGTGGGAGCAGCCCTCCTGCAGGCACAGTCCTGCCCGGCACAGTCCTGAGGACACCTGGCCACATGCCCTTCCCAGAGGCACACAGTGCTGGGCCTGGGCTCTGCTGGGGTGCTCCTGCCCAGCCCTACGTGGATGGTGCTGCCCAGGCCCATGGAGCTGATTCTGTCTGGCATCATGGGGCTCCTCTTCGTCACCCCCACTGGACTCCTTCTGCCCATCTGCACAGGGCTGTTTCTGCTTGGCCACGTGTCCTCCCCTTGGTCTTTGGCCTCATCCGCCGTCTTCTCCATGTGCGCATCTGCCCTCAGCAGCTCCACTCTAAGGCCCTGGGGCCACCCTCTTGCCTCCAGCAGCCCCGGCTAGAGCTGCTCCTCTTTCCTGGCAGGGTGGAGGGAGGCAACTGCGGGGAGGTGGTGTGTGTGGGGTGTGTCCCACCACAGGCCGCCTCTCGACACTTGGCCATCATTTTTTGCAGGAACTTTTGGTACTGCCTGGTCACTGTGAGGGTGCCGTTGACGATGTGGATGAGCTCCTCAGTGAGCTTCTCTGTGACTGTGGCCATGGCTGAGGGGATGCTGATGGTGGCTCCACATGGCAGGTGCTCTACGCCCTCTCTCTGCCATCCAGTGGGGAACTCCTCATGCTTTGGAATCCCTGCCATCCACAAGGAATTCCTCCTCTGTCACCTCCAGGGAGAGGCTCTGGCCAAGGGCTATTCCCAGCTTCCCCACTGGCACCCAGGTTGCCCTGATGGACCAGGAAGGTGCAGTGCCGGGTAGTGTGGAGTGGCTGGAAGACAACGGACATATTATGAGCAATGCAGACCAAGTAACTTTGTTGTAATAGCAGGCCGAGCAGGCCGCAGCTGTAACAAGCTGCAGGTGTTGGGAAGGACATGTGCAAGGCCAAGGGAGACAAAGAGACTGTGTATTCGCAAAGAGATAAGAGAGTTGGACAGAATGATGAGTAAAAACAGGATGCCTGCACAAGGGGGGAGCAGCGTGTAGGCGTCACACCAGGACCAATCAAATGGAGTGCGATGCCGCATGGACAACAGCTAGGTGGCATAAAAGACGCCAAAGGAGACTGATGTAACCAAGCGATTAGACAAGATAAAGGACCTCTGTGGGTCCCTAGCAGATCTGTCCACCCTGCATGTCAACTCCAGAAGAACGGAGAAAATATAGACGACAGCTTTACCTCCAACCAGTCTTCAATAAACTCTGTGCAGAACTTGGGCCAGTCCCATCCACCATAGAAGACGTGCTGTTGACAATAGCAAGAAGACAATCATTTGGGCCATGAGCTTGTAATGTTGTGTTGAAAAATTTTGTAATACCAAAAGTGCTCTTTGCAGAAACTGTACTGAACCAGCAGCAATAATATTAAGTTGTGGTAACTGTAGACAGATTTTTGTTATATATTGTAGCCGCTTGTGAAATGCTTATGTTTTGTGTTTAGATTGTCAAAACAGCTTTGCTAATATTACTTTTGAAAATGTTTGTAGGGAATTTTTGAACCTTAAGCCAAATCAACATTTTCCAGAAATATGGATGCCAGAAACTATTGACAGCAGAATTGAAGCTATCTCTTGGTGGGCCGTGACCAAAGCCTTAACTGCTGTTTTAGCTACAAAGAAAACACAAGCTCTTGGTTTGTGGTGCTTGTTTTGTCAGTTGGGAACAAGAATTGTGAGATAATGACATTGCTTGCTTTGATTATAGGGCTGGTAGGAATAATCAACACGCCCTCACAAGGAACAGCGTGGGTTCCTGCCCAACCACAAACCACCATGTGGGTTACCTGGGCCAACAAGACAGGGCAAGATCCATTTTGCTTATCGTTAGCTACCCCATCTGGCCCATTTTGTACCTGTTTGATTGGGGTCCCTTTAAACCATATGAAGGATTTTGGGCACTGGAAAACAGGTAAAATATACTCCGAGTACCTCGACCAAGCAACAAATGACTTTTAGACCATCAACAGTGGATCTGTGCAAGCCGATTGGTGCAAATCACTTGGTATTCCAAGAAAGCCCTTGGGGGCTCAAGCGTTCAAAATTGCTCAGGGCCTGAATGTTACGGGCATGGAACCTCAGGAGCTTGACATCTTAGGATCTATGCCGGGAAACTGCTGTTTGATTTTTGGGGTTTACAAGAAAGACATTGACTCCGGTAATTTTAGGATCCACAAACCAAGAAATTACAATACTTGGATTTGTGGAGATGGTGCCTGTCCCGCTGTACCTGCAACGGCACAGGGAGGACCATGCTACTTTGGCAAACTAACATTATTTGCCCCTAGCATCCATCAAATGCTTAACATAAGTAACAAGTTGAAACGTGTCAGACGTACTGTGTACCAATTGGGACCTGAATGAAAAGATGATGCTGAGTTGTGGGAACGTCCATCTGTCATTTTAGCATCACTCTTTACACCACAAGTTGCTTCTGCCAAGGCTCTCACTCAATTGAGACGGTTAGCTTGTCTGACAGGAAAACAAATTAACATTACCTCCAAAGTATTAGATGAGCTCACCACTGATGTCAACAGTATACGACATGCTATAATACAAAATCAAGCTGCTATTGATTTTCTGTTATTAGCAAAAGAACACGGTTGTGAGGATTTTGAGGGAATGTGCTCTATGAATCTTTTGGATCATTCTGAGTCCATTCACAAAAAGCTTTTCCAACTGCAGGATAATATGAAGAAACTCACTGTTGTTGAAAATCCTTTCAACGGTTGGCTTAAGAGATGAGGAACCACCGGCTGGTCAAAAACCCTGTTGATGGATGGGTTTCGATTTTTTTGTTATTATCTTTGTTGTGCTTGTTATCTTTTGTTGTATTTTCTCCTGTATGAAGAAAGGTTTGGAATCAATTGTTGATCGAGCCTGGCTTGTCCAAAAAGAAAAAGGGTGATGTGTAGGGGAATTCCTGACAGAACAAGGGCATACTGTACCATTGCAGGAGTTGGACATCCCTGGCCTGCAGATTGCAAATTTACTTTGAAAATCTTGTACTGTCCTTGAATAGGCAGAATAATGAATAATGAGTATTGTACAAGGACAAGGCCAGATGCCAAGCGAGATATGAAAACGGCTAACTAGCACATCCTTATTAGGCGCTTGCAACATAAATACGTAATTGACAGCCAATCAGCAAGTAACGTGAATACGTAACTGACAACCAATCAACAAGTAACATAATTGCTGCTGCGTTAACAGTTTATTAGAAGTATAAATAAGACAAAGTTGCTGAATAAAGGAGGGCGACATGTAGCCATACCGGTGTAATTGCCGTTACTCGGCTGACTCTCCGATCTGGGACCCTCTTCAGCTGTCCTGCTTCTCCTCAGCGTTTATGGCACTGATGTCACAGCTCTGTGGTGGCACAGGGGGCTCCTGCTTCCCGCGCGCCCAGGCGGTGGGGTCTGGGGCCCATGTGGGCTGCAGCACCTCAGGTGTGGCACCAGGGACAAGGGCAGGCTTGTCACACAGAAACCGGGTACCCAGGGATGGAAGCCCTTGTGTGAGAAGGGTTTGCTTCCCAGCAGAGGATGCTGGAGGGGATGGCAGGGGGCAGCAGAAGGAGGAAGGAAGTTCCCAGCATGAGAGCAAAGGCTGCAGTGGCCAAGGCCAGAGGGCAACAGGCCTGGGCTGTGCAGCCCTGGCAGGAGAGGGCTTTGCTCTCCCAGGTGGCTCTACAGAACCCTGCGGCCTGTGCCAGAGGTGAAGCTCATTTCCAAGAAGGAGAAGCTGCTGCTGCTGCTACTGCTGCTGAGCAAGTCCCTGGGGGAGGCCAGGCTGTGATCCAGCCCTCCTGTGGCTATCCTGCTGGTGGCAGGGCAGCCAGAGAGCAGCTCTGCACAGAAGGACCTTTGGGTGCCAGAGGACAAGCAGCTGAGCATGAGACATTGATGCACCCTCATGGCAAACGCCAACAGCTGTGGGGACTGCATTAGGAAAAGCATCGCTGGCCGATGGAGGGAGGTGACCCTTCCCCTCCTCTCAGCACTGCTGCGATGGAGAGACGGGACGCTGCTTTATGCAAGCAAATATCGATTTATTGCACACAGTCATTGGTTTATATATGTTATCAGAGGCCACGTGCTTTAAACTGATTGGTTCTTTAAGCTAAGCATTACATACTAGGCAATCCCTAATTGGTTAACAACAAACAAAGGACACTTTAAGTAAGTGTTTACAGTCATCAATTAGCAGCAACTTGCTACTTCTGGTCACCATCTTTCCTCATCTCCTTGTCTTTTCTCTGCATGACTCAACAGTCAGCACTCTGTGGGTTGTTATCTATTCACCCTCCTTGTCCCCCCAGGGTTTGTGGCCTACAAGCTGAGGGACATTCCTTTCAGCTAACTGATTGTTACTTATGGTCCTGATTTCCAGGCCCCGTCCTGCAAACACTACTAAGGCCACATCTGGAGTCCTGTGTCTAGGGCTGGGCTTCCCAGGGCAAAAAAGCTGTTGACCTACTAAAGCAAGTTCTGCAAAGGGCCACCAAGCTGCTTGAAGGGACTGGAACATCTTTCCCAGGAAGAAAGGGTGAGAGATCTGCAACTGTTTAGTCAGGAGAAGAAAAAAAAGCCTTGTGAGGTTCTTATGAATGTATACAGAGTTCCATCTGAACCCAAGAAAACACTTTTTGTCTCAGGATGATCAACCACTGGAAGAGTTGCCAAGAGAGTCTGTGGAATGTCCATCCCTGGAGATACTCCAAACCCATATAGCCAAGGCCTTGAACAACCTGCTTGAGCTGACTGTACCTCGGCTAGCACATTTCACTGGATGATCTCGAGAGGTCGCTTCTAATGTCAACATTTCTGTAATTCTGTGAGTATCAAGAGGAAAAGTAGACAGAAAAAATGAACAACACATACCCTTTGAGCACAAAGATGTTGGGGTCCCTGAAGAGGACCCAATCTGGAGAAGGGCAAAAGTGTGAGGAGAAAGGAGCAGCAGAGACGTTCTGTACCATCAACCCCCTCTTTGCTATCCCCCTAGTGCCTCCATGGCTGTGGGTGTGTAGATGAATTGGGAACAATGGTGTAATTTGGCCCTGGGAGAAACTGTGAGGGGCATCATCATTAATGTTTTGGTCCTTGTTTCTCACAATCAAAATCTGGTTGAATTAGCAATAAATTAAATTGATCTTTGGAAAGACAACACACCATTGGCTATGACAGTGATCGGTTAATAATCTCTCCGTCTTTATCTTGACCAATGAGCATTGTTGGTTTATTTTCTCCTTTGTCTTGTGGAGTCAGGGGAGTGGATGAACAGCGGGGGACTGACTGGCCACTGCCTAAGCTTAACCCACCACAGGACCATATCAGGACTGCTATGCCCAGAATGGGGCTCTCTAACAAAAGAAAGACCCTGACAGATTGGAGCAAGTCCTGCAGATGCCGGAAGAATGGTTGGGGCATTGAGCACATTATGGACAAGGACACTCAAAGTTGGGATTTTATCTGAGAAATTGTTAAGACTGAGAAACTGGAGTACTGAACCCAGGCCATCTGGTGGGACCTCACTCAATGGCCTGTTTAAACATTTCTAAAAACACAGCCATGAGCACATGATGTGGCTGAAGGTGTCTGACCACACCATTGGCTGAGAGACCAACTGTAGCAAGAGCTATGGGACATGTGTGGAACAAGTGTCAGCAGGAAACTCCCTCCCATTATATTTCAAAATGGCAATGCAGTTTGATGTCACTAAGCCACAGAGGATGACAGAGGTGATGATGAAGGAAAGGTCCCTTTTTGGGGCTACAATGTATGACCACAAATGGAAATGAGCAGTGTTTGGGACTTGTTGAGGAAAATTTCCCTGCTACATCTTCCCCAAGGTGTCCAAGGTACATGGCACAGACCAGGCTCTTCAGTCCTGCTCCTTTGGTGCCTTGCTTCATTCACCATGACCCCTGGGTCTGCACCAGGACCACCCTGCCCTGTGCCTCCACCCTGCACACTCACACAGATGAGCTCTACACTGGTGTTTCCCTCTCCCAGGCCCTTCCCAGCCCAGCCCCCCCACAGCTCTGCCCACCTCCCCTGTTCTCTCCCCAGCCCAGGCAGACACAGCAGCCCACACTGGGCTGGCCCCATGCAATTGCCCACCCAAAGGGGGCTGCAGAGCTCTGGGCACTCACCCCAAAGACTCTTGCAAGGGCACAGCAGATGCTGGTGATCAGAGAGGGGTCTCATCCTGCCAGTCAGCCCCAGGGCTGGCACCAGCCATGGCATGAGGGGACAGAGGCCAGTGTCCGCCTCTGTCTGCTGCTCTTCTCTCACACAGACCCTGATTGCCCACTCCCGGCATCCCCTCTGGGCCAGTCCCTGTCCCCAGCAGCAGGCTGCTGGCCTGGGGGCTCCCCAGGCACCTCCTGCTGCACCAGGGACACAGATTACAGTGATGATGATGAGGCCGTTGGCCATGAGGGCAGCCAGGTAGATGCCCAGCAAGAGCCAGAAGTGCAAGAGCTGCAGCTCCCGTGTGTCTGACAATGCCAGGAGGAGGAACTGGGTGACAGAGCTGCTTTTGGGCGTCTGCTGCCTCTGGGCCTGGGGACTCTCCATGAAGGAATATATAATGAGATGTTAGGCAAGACTTCTCTGATTAAAACCTAACACCTTTCTCAGAGAAAGCCCACTGAAATGGCCTCCCTGCTTTTTGGAGGACCTTTGGCAGGTCCATCTCAAGAATTGGTTCTGACTGAGGGAGTACAGGAAGCAGGGGGCTCTGCTGTGGGCTCTGGAGGAGTCAGTCCTGCCCTATTACAACAGGTAATAGGAACATGGGGTGACGGAAGATTAAATCCACTCAGGGCATCAAAGGGCTTTTCAGCATTGTCACCTCCAATTCACCCCACTACAGAGCGGAGTTGAGGGGATTTTTCTCTGTGTATTTTGTTCTGGTTGCCCCACCACAGCTGAGGAGTGGTTTTGGCACTGTCATTTCTGCTGCACTCCAGGTGCCATCAGGTGGATCCTGAGAGGCAAAGAGACAGTCCCTTTGTGCAGACTGAGGACAGCCATCTGTCCACCCGCCCTGGTCTCAGCTTCCCTGTGCTGGCAGCTCCTTGACCTGCAGGACTATCACCCCAGATGTTTCACAGAGAAGGAACTGGTCACTGCTGAGAGTAGAAGCATCCAGTTTCCAAGTACAGATCTCAAGTGCACAAGAGATTTCAGAGAGGAATTGGAAATGCCTTGTGAAAAAACGGGCAGCTTATTGCTTCTGAGACACACCTGACTGCATCATCTTCTTCAGTGCGCCCTTCAGCTCCTGGTTCCTCATGCTGTAGATGAGGGGGTTAACTGCTGGAGGAACCACTGCGTACAGAACTGTCACAACCAGGTCCAGGGATGTGGAGGAGATGGAGGGGGGCTTTAGGTAGGCAAACATGCCAGTGCTGACAAAGAGGGAGACCACGGCCAAGTGAGGAAGGCACGTGGAAAAGGCTTTGTGCCGTCCCTGCTCAGAGGGGATCCTCAGCACAGCCCTGAAGATCTGCACATAGGACAGCAGAACGGAAACAAAACAACCAAAGCCTAGAAATGTACCAAGCACAAGAAGCCATATTTCCCTGAGGTAGGCCCGTGAGCAGGAGAGCTTGAGGATCTGTGGGATTTCACAAAAGAACTGTCCCACAGCATTGCCTTGGCAGAGCGGCAGTGACAGTGTATTGGCCGTGTGCAGCGCAGCATTGAGAAACCCAGTGCCCCAGGCAGCTGCTGCCATGTGGACACAAGCTCTGCTGCCCAGCAGGGTCCCGTAGTGCAGGGGTTGGCAGATGACCACGTAGCGGTCATACGCCATGATGGTGAGGAGGGAATACTCTGCTGAAACGAAAAAGACAATCAGAAAGACCTGTGTAGCACATCCTGCATAGGAGATGTCCCTGGTATCCCAGAGGGAGTTTGCCATGGCTTTGGGGAGAGTGGTGGAGATGGAGCCCAGGTCAAGAAGGGAGGAAGTTGAGGAGGAAGAAGTACATGGGGGTGTGAAGGATTTGGTAACAGGCTACGATGGGGATGATGAGGCCGTTGGCCATGAGGGCAGCCAGGTAGATGCCCAGGAAGAGCCAGAAGGTCAAGCGCTGCAGCTCCCGTGTGTCTGCCAATGCCAGGAGGAGGAAGTGGGTGATGGAGCTGCTCTTGGACATCTACTGCCTCTGGGCATGGGGAGCTGTCACAGGAAAAAAAGGCAGTGACAAGTCAAGGGAGACTTCTCTAAGCAAAATCAACACCATTTCCCCAGACCATCCCCTGTCATACACAGACATCCTTTACTCTTCGTAGCAGACCTTTCTTCAGTTGTGTGGCTGGAGGCCTGCTTGGTGCTGGTCCTGTGGGCGATGAAGAGCAGGGCATCTGCCCTCGGGCTCTTTATCAGTCAGCCCCACTCCGCAGAAGGGGGTGGGGGGGGCAGGGACCAGTCCTGATGTCAACTTTGTCATGTGAAAGCAGTGCCAGAGTAGAAATGCCTGTCAGCATCTGCACTGCCAGAGCTACAGAATGGGAATGGTGAAGACACTTTGAGAATATTCAATTCTTGTTTAAAATCTCTACCCTCTCTCCTTTTGGTGAGTATTCTTGGATGTCAGAAACTCTCAGCATTTCTGCTGCTGTCAGGTGGAACACAGTTGTTATAGATTTGCTAATAAGTTAAGATTGATTGACTATTTGATTGATTATTTGATTTTATAAAATTATTTTATAGAATAGAAATGTAGAAGCATAAGAAATATATTTTAATGAAACTTATAGTTGCACAGTAAAAGCTGCTATGAGATCCTCTGTACATCCCGTACCACGGCTAGAAGAATGGGCTAGTATCAGTGTTTAAAACTTAGGTAATAAATTTAGGGTTGAAAGGTTTCTTTGTATTTAACCAGTCTTCTGTACGCAGAGGTGTATTGAAATGTCAGAATATGAGATGAATGGGAACTGGGGAGAGTCGACTGGAACAGCTTGTGGTTACCTGCCAAGAAACCGTGAACTTTAGTAAAAGGTAATTCCGGCAGGGGGAGATCGCGACCACCGACTCACATACCACCTACCCAAATCGTACCCCAGACCCATTACTAGACCTTTCTAAGCTTTACTGCGCAGAATCGGATATAGGAGGAGAGTATGTTAATGATTTACGGGAAATATCATGGTTATGCATGATTACTTAATGAATATGTATGAATAAGTTCTATATATAGTGTCTGATTTTGAAAGTTGGTGTGCGTTGATCGTGAGAGGACTCGCTCACGCACCCGTAAAGAAGTGTCTGCTTATCTACATCACATTGGTGTCAATAAGTTCTTCATTCCGAGATTTTGGTAACACAGTGAGGTCTGCGAGGCAAGAGGATTGCCTGTGGGTGAGTGCCCAGTGCGGGGAGGTGGTCTGTCCATCTGGTTCCCAGTGTCTCTGGGCTTGCACCTTCCTGAGGTGGAGGGTGACCACACTGCTATGTCACCCTGAAAATCCACCAGGCACCGCTGAGAGCAGCCTGACCCACCACACACCCCTCACCATTTCTTGAGGTCTCAGCACCCCACTTGCAGCCAAGGACACACAGGGCTCATTTCACCCACCCAACAGCATTTTCTCTGTCACAGCATCCCTGCAATTCTCCGTGAGGCTTTCAGATCATAAAGGGTGCGAGGGGACAGGTTTGCATTCTGGAGGGCAACTCACTGCTTGGAAGCAGATTTCAAGTATATAGGCAAGAGTCACCAATATAACATCTGATTCAGAGAAAAAAAAAGCTCAATGCCCATCCCCACAGAGGGCATTGCCCGCAGCCCCCCAGGTGGCAGGAAAGCTGGGACACTTGTTCCCATGGACACAGCTGCAGGAATGGACCCACAAGATCAGTGTGTGACTCTGCAGCTGAAACACCCATCCCCAGAGAGCCTGACAGCAAGAGCAAGAGAACAGTAACAAATAACAGAGACAATGGAGAAAGGAGGCAAAACAGAGTGAGGGTGCGACTGAGAGAGGCCAGGGCGAGCGTGCCAGGCACTGAGGGCAGCGCTGCCCTTGCCCAGCTCTGCTCGCCACCTCCCACACACCAACATTTCTGGGCAGCTGCTCTCAGCCCCTGTGCTCTGCAGAGGGGCCGGGGCACGTGGCTGGAGAGCTGCCCCGCGACTCTGCTGGAGCTCTGGCTGCAGAGGGGGTGGCTCATTCTTCGGGACCCTCAGCCCTGAGGGCAGAGGCTTTGCTGGGGGGAGAGCAGGCCAGGGGGATGCCTCAGAGGAAGGGCTCCCTCAGTCCCTGATATTACCCCAGCTGCACAGGGTTTCCCTCCTGGGAAGTGTTTCCCTGTGCCAGGTCTTTCCCTGTCGGTGCTCGCAGACCCCATCCCAGCCTCTGTGCACTGGCCCCACACAAACCTGCCTGTCTGCAGGGCACTGGCTGGGCACAGAGTCCTGTCTGCAGAGGGAAAGTGCAGCTCTAAACGACCCTGATGGCTCCAGCGAAGATGCTGCTGCTCCTGTTCATAGACAGAGGAGTGGCTGAGGGCACTTCAGAAGCTCCTTATCACTCATAGTTCCAGCTAGGAGTCTCAGGGACTTCTTCCAACTAGAGATTTCCTTTTCCATCTCTCCCTTCCCGCTCCTGCCCCCAAGAGCAGGAATCCGAGAAAAAGACTGAGGAGAGCCGTGTATTATGATAGCAAACTCTGCCCTGACCTTCCTCTTGAAATTAGTCTTCCAGACATGTCCTTAGGGTAAACTAGACCTGAGAGCAGCCCTGAACCATGCAGCATCCAGGCAAAAGGAAAGGAATCCTTCCCTACTGGGTGTCGTTCGGTTTCACCACCGAGCTGTGGGAAGCTCCCCGGCAGGCTGAGAGGTGCCCCTGGCAGGCGGCAGAGCCCCTGCCCCAGCACACAGCCCCCTGGGCTGCAGGGACCCTGCTGGCAAGGACAGCCCTGGGCACCCCTGCCTGCACAGCCACCTTCACAGCCCTGCAGCCGGCCGTGGCACAAGGCAGCCCACATGCCCTGGCCCTCCCACGCTGCAGCAGGGAAGCCCTGCTCTGCAGCACACTGGCCTCCTCCACAGCACAAGGCTCCCACACGGTCCCACAGGCTGGGGGTGCCCCAGCTGCTGCAGACCCGGCTAGGAACTGCAGAGGCATTGCCCTGCAGCCACAGACTCACCGGGTCAGGGGCTGTGCAGATTTCTCCAACAGTGAGCTCGGAGCATCCTCCCACCAAGGTCTGCTTTTGAGCTCTCCCTGCCTCCCTTCTCTGCCCCTCTGGGCTCCTCCAGGTGCCCCTGGGGCTGCACGGGAACCTGCTGGGGAACAGCCGGATGCAATCACTGATGCTCCCGGCCTCAGCTGGGCAGAGACACTTCTGTCCAGCAGTGGCATTTCTCTGAGGAGAAAAACTTTTGTGCATCAGTATCAACTTTTGTTAACCCATTATGAGACGGGATAACAGGAAGACTGCAGCAAAGGATCTAAGTACTCCTAAACAGCATCTGTGTATGTGTGTGTCTGGTGGTTCTACAGGCAGGGGCGGGGAGGATGTCTTCAGTGCTTCAGTAAGCATTGCAGAGTCAATTGAAGCACCTCACTGCATAGTCCTAGGGGTACAAAGACTCAGCTCTCCTTTGCCCAGGCCAGGTCTCTGCTCTGAAGCAAAGCCTTTGCACCCACGGGCTCGGGGACACTTGGTTCCAGGTTTCCTCATGGCAGAGCTGGGCTGGTGCCACAGCTGGGGGGCTTCAGCCCAGATGGTCAGCAGTGCCCTCAGCCAGGGGCCCACGCAGAGGCAACTGTTGCCAGTGCTGTTGCAGACAGAGCTGTGACACTGAGGGAACCAAGTGCCAAGGCAGGTGGCAGAGCTCAGCACAGCTGCTCTGCAAGGACAGCAGCCTCCACCAGTTCCAACATTCAAAATGGAGTTTATACTTGTGAGACAATTTCAGCGAATCCTAAGGAGTGTTCACTCCTTCAGCACAAGCCACTGCCTGCCGGTGTGTGACCTGGCACCTGAACTCTGCTGCTCTCCTGCCTCACTCCCCGTAGGAGATGAGACTCCAACATTTCTTTGCTTCTAGAACCAAGGTGGACACAAATGATGCAGGATTTTAGATCCAGTTGAGCATCACAGCTGTTGGCCCATCTGGCAGCTGTGCTAGAACGCTGATGCAAAGAATCTGCAGACACCTAAAGGAGCATTGTTACTGTATTGTCCTGTGACTGTCAGCAGGTGGTTACTTGACCACTGGCTTGCAGGATCCCACCAAGCCTCTGTCTTGATGGGATCCAAGCCTCTGTCTCACTGCTCCCCTCCTTCTTCACTCGCCTTGATGTCTGTAGGGTTGTTCTTTCACATCATTCTCACTCCTCTCCCGTTGTGTTTTGTCCTTTCTGCCATAGGGTATCACAGAGGTGCCACTAGAATTGCTTATTGGATCAGGTTTGGGTAGTGTCTGGTCCATTTTGGAGTCAAATGAAAGTGGATTTATTGCCATGGAGTCAGCTCTTGATCTCTTCTCACCTTTGCCAGACCTACAAACACCGTGACCACCACAAACCCTTGCCATGTAAACCCACGGGATCTCTAAATTCCCCAATAGGATGTGAGGTTATTGATCCTAAGGCTTCCTCACGCTGGTTAAATAAGACTTTTTCCCATTCCTCTCCCTGATTTAGGTTATTTCACAGCAGAGTTACCCTGAACCGCACCTGTGTCCCCAGGGCCAAGCTCAGACATGTAACAAAAAAAAATAATAATGGGTACCAAGTGTCCAAGGTCCGAGGAAAGCAAAATGTTTTACTGCAGAGCATGCTGGCGTGGGGGACAGAGGTCACTGTGGCGGTGAAATGAGATGTCCCTAATGAGAGCAAACCATGCTGTCCTTGGGGCCAGAGAGATGCAGGGCTGGACTGTGCAGTGCTGGCAGGAGAGGGCATTGCTGCTGTGATGTCTCTGCATCACCAGCGGAGTTGTGGTTCAGCTGTAGTTGATGCCCAGGAAGGACAAGGTCCTTTTGATTGACAATTGTCAATTGACAATTGTCAATTGTCAATTGACATTGTCCTTGACAATGGACATCCCATGATCTAGGAACCCTTTGAAAATCATTGGTCTGTTTCTCTATTGCCTCACCACAGCGATGACTTTCAACAGTGCTGGCTAACTGGGGAGGTCCATGAAGACTGAAGGTTAGTCAAGTGGTGCCCACCTACAAGACAGGCAGCAAGGAGGATAACTAGAGGCCTGTCAACCTGATGTTAGTGCCAGGGAAGGTTGTGGAGCTGATCGTCCTGAGCACCATCAAGGAGCAGGTGCCGGAAAACCAGGAGGTCATGCCCAGCCAGCATTGGTTTATGGAAAGCAGGTCCTGCTCGATGAATCCGATCTCCTTCTGTGACAAGGTTGTTACCGAAATCTCGGAATGAAGAACTTATTGACACCAATGTGATGCAGATAAGCAGACACTTCTTTATTAACGGCCGGGTGCGTGAGTCTTCTCACGATCAACGCACACCAGCTTTCAAAATCAGACACCATATATAGAACTTATTCATACATATTCATTAAGTAATCATGCATAACCATGATATTTCCCGTAAATCATTAACATACTCTCCTCCTATATCCGATTCTGCGCAGTAGAGCTTAGAAAGGTCTAGAAATGGGTCTGGGGTGCAATTTGGGTAGGTGGTGTATGAGTCGGTGGTCGCGATCTCCCCCTGCCGGAATTACCTTTTACTAAAGTTCACGGTTTCTTGGCAGGTAACCACAAGCTGTTCCAGTCGACTCTCCCCAGTTCCCATTCATCTCATATTCTGACATTTCAATACACCTCTGCGTACAGAAGACTGGTTAAATACAAAGAAACCTTTCAACCCTAAATTTATTACCTAAGTTTTAAACACTGATACTAGCCCATTCTTCTAGCCGTGGTACGGGATGTACAGAGGATCTCATAGCAGCTTTTACTGTGCAACTATAAGTTTCATTAAAATATATTTCTTATGCTTCTACATTTCTATTCTATAAAATAATTTTATAAAATCAAATAATCAATCAAATAGTCAATCAATCTTAACTTATTAGCAAATCTATAACAACTGTGTTCCACCTGACAGCAGCAGAAATGCTGAGAGTTTCTGACATCCAAGAATACTCACCAAAAGGAGAGAGGGTAGAGATTTTAAACAAGAATTGAATATTCTCAAAGTGTCTTCACCATTCCCATTCTGTAGCTCTGGCAGTGCAGATGCTGACAGGCATTTCTACTCTGGCACTGCTTTCACATGACAAAGTTGACATCAGGACTGGTCCCTGCCCCCCCCACCCCCTTCTGCGGAGTGGGGCTGACTGATAAAGAGCCCGAGGGCAGATGCCCTGCTCTTCATCGCCCACAGGACCAGCACCAAGCAGGCCTCCAGCCACACAACTGAAGAAAGGTCTGCTACGAAGAGTAAAGGATGTCTGTGTATGACAGGGGATGGTCTGGGGAAATGGTGTTGATTTTGCTTAGAGAAGTCTCCCTTGACTTGTCACTGCCTTTTTTTCCTGTGACAGCTCCCCATGCCCAGAGGCAGTAGATGTCCAAGAGCAGCTCCATCACCCACTTCCTCCTCCTGGCATTGGCAGACACACGGGAGCTGCAGCGCTTGACCTTCTGGCTCTTCCTGGGCATCTACCTGGCTGCCCTCATGGCCAACGGCCTCATCATCCCCATCGTAGCCTGTTACCAAATCCTTCACACCCCCATGTACTTCTTCCTCCTCAACTTCCTCCCTTCTTGACCTGGGCTCCATCTCCACCACTCTCCCCAAAGCCATGGCAAACTCCCTCTGGGATACCAGGGACATCTCCTATGCAGGATGTGCTACACAGGTCTTTCTGATTGTCTTTTTCGTTTCAGCAGAGTATTCCCTCCTCACCATCATGGCGTATGACCACTACGTGGCCATCTGCCAACCCCTGCACTACGGGACCCTGCTGGGCAGCAGAGCTTGTGTCCACATGGCAGCAGCTGCCTGGGGCACTGGGTTTCTCAATGCTGCGCTGCACACGGCCAATACACTGTCACTGCCGCTCTGCCAAGGCAATGCTGTGGGACAGTTCTTTTGTGAAATCCCACAGATCCTCAAGCTCTCCTGCTCACGGGCCTACCTCAGGGAAATATGGCTTCTTGTGCTTGGTACATTTCTAGGCTTTGGTTGTTTTGTTTCCGTTCTGCTGTCCTATGTGCAGATCTTCAGGGCTGTGCTGAGGATCCCCTCTGAGCAGGGACGGCACAAAGCCTTTTCCACGTGCCTTCCTCACTTGGCCGTGGTCTCCCTCTTTGTCAGCACTGGCATGTTTGCCTACCTAAAGCCCCCCTCCATCTCCTCCACATCCCTGGACCTGGTTGTGACAGTTCTGTACGCAGTGGTTCCTCCAGCAGTTAACCCCCTCATCTACAGCATGAGGAACCAGGAGCTGAAGGGCGCACTGAAGAAGATGATGCAGTCAGGTGTGTCTCAGAAGCAATAAGCTGCCCGTTTTTTCACAAGGCATTTCCAATTCCTCTCTGAAATCTCTTGTGCACTTGAGATCTGTACTTGGAAACTGGATGCTTCTACTCTCAGCAGTGACCAGTTCCTTCTCTGTGAAACATCTGGGGTGATAGTCCTGCAGGTCAAGGAGCTGCCAGCACAGGGAAGCTGAGACCAGGGCGGGTGGACAGATGGCTGTCCTCAGTCTGCACAAAGGGACTGTCTCTTTGCCTCTCAGGATCCACCTGATGGCACCTGGAGTGCAGCAGAAATGACAGTGCCAAAACCACTCCTCAGCTGTGGTGGGGCAACCAGAACAAAATACACAGAGAAAAATCCCCTCAACTCCGCTCTGTAGTGGGGTGAATTGGAGGTGACAATGCTGAAAAGCCCTTTGATGCCCTGAGTGGATTTAATCTTCCGTCACCCCATGTTCCTATTACCTGTTGTAATAGGGCAGGACTGACTCCTCCAGAGCCCACAGCAGAGCCCCCTGCTTCCTGTACTCCCTCAGTCAGAACCAATTCTTGAGATGGACCTGCCAAAGGTCCTCCAAAAAGCAGGGAGGCCATTTCAGTGGGCTTTCTCTGAGAAAGGTGTTAGGTTTTAATCAGAGAAGTCTTGCCTAACATCTCATTATATATTCCTTCATGGAGAGTCCCCAGGCCCAGAGGCAGCAGACGCCCAAAAGCAGCTCTGTCACCCAGTTCCTCCTCCTGGCATTGTCAGACACACGGGAGCTGCAGCTCTTGCACTTCTGGCTCTTGCTGGGCATCTACCTGGCTGCCCTCATGGCCAACGGCCTCATCATCATCACTGTAATCTGTGTCCCTGGTGCAGCAGGAGGTGCCTGGGGAGCCCCCAGGCCAGCAGCCTGCTGCTGGGGACAGGGACTGGCCCAGAGGGGATGCCGGGAGTGGGCAATCAGGGTCTGTGTGAGAGAAGAGCAGCAGACAGAGGCGGACACTGGCCTCTGTCCCCTCATGCCATGGCTGGTGCCAGCCCTGGGGCTGACTGGCAGGATGAGACCCCTCTCTGATCACCAGCATCTGCTATGCCTTTCAGAGAGGCTGGGTCTTTGGGATGAGTGCCCAGAGCTCTGCAGCCCCCTTTGGGTGGGCAATTGCATGGGGCCAGCCCAGCGTGGGCTGCTGTGTCTGCCTGGGCTGGGGAGAGGGCAGGGGAGGGGGGCAGAGCTGTGGGGGGGCTGGGCTGGGAAGGGCCTGGGAGAGGGAAACACCAGTGTAGAGCTCATCTGTGTGAGTGTGCAGGGTGGGGGCACAGAGCAGGGTGGTCCTTCTGCAGACTCAGGGGTCATGGTGAACAAACCATGGCACCAAAGGAGCGGGACTGAGGTGCCTGCACTGTGCCATGTTCCCTGGACACTTAGCAGGAGCTGCTGCAGGGAAATTTTCCCCACGAATTCCCAAAACTGCTCATTTCCATGTCTGGTCATACACCCAAGACCCAGTGAGGGATCTTTCCTACGTGGTCACCTCTGTCTTCCTCTATGACTCAGTGACACATAAATCCATCACCAGTTTTAAATAAGATGACAACCAGTTTCCCACTGCCACTTGTTACACCAAGTCCTACAGCTCTTGCCACAGTTGGTGTCTTACCCAAGCCCACCGAAGGACACCTCCAGCCACATCATGTCCTCATGGACTTGTTCTGACAAATACTGAGACAGGGCATTGACTGAGATCCCGCCAACTGGCCTGGGTCCAATGCTCAAGTCTATCACTCAAATAATGTCACAAAACCCCCAAAATCTCTCTCAGCTTCTCCTTGTTCAAAATATGATCCAGGCCTCAACCATCCTTCTGGCTTCTGCAGGATTTGTTCCAATCTGTCAGGGTCTTTCTGGTGCTGGGGAGCTGCGTTCTGGGGGCAGCATTTGTGATGTGGTCTGCTGGTGGGTTAACCTTGGCCATGGGGCAGCCAGCCCCTCAGCTGCTCATCCTCTTGCTTGACTCAACTAGATAAATAGAGAAAATCAACCAGCAATGCTCCTGGGTAAGGATAAAGACAGGGGGATAGTAACCGATCCCCGTTAAGGCCAAAGATGTGTTGTCTTCCTATAGACCAATGTCATTTTGTGACAATTAAAACCAGTTTGGATTGTGAGGAATAACGACCAACACATGAATGACCATTCCCCTCACAGTTTCTCCCAGGACCAAATTACTCCATTGCTCCCAATTCATCTACACACCCACAGCCATGGAGGCACTAGGGGGATAGTGAAGAGGGGGTTGATGGTACAGAACGTCTCTGCTGCTCCTTCCTCCTCACACGTCTCCCCTTCTCCAGCATAGGTCCTCTCCATAGACCCGACCATCTTTGTAGTCAAAGGCAATGTGTTGTTCATTTCTTTGTGTCTAACTTCTCTTGATACTCAGAGAATGAGAGACGAGAGAAGATTGGAAGAGTCTCTGGACATCTTCTATTTCAAGACGCAGCTGAGACAGGTCAGCTTGAGCAAGTTAATCGTGGCCTTGTCTAGGTGGTTTTGGAATATCTCCATGGATGGACATTCCACAAACGCTCCTGGCAAGTAGATCCAGTGATTGATCACCTGCAAAGTCAAAAAGTGTTTTCTTAGGATCTTGTGAAATTTTATATACATTTGTAAGAATCTCACAAGGCTTTTGTTCTCCAGACTGAAAAGGCACAGATCTGTCTCCCTTTCTTCCTGGGAAAGATGCTCCAGTCTCTTCAAACAATTTGATGGCCCGTTGCAACTCTTGCTTTAGTAGGTCAACAACATTCTTGCCCTGGGAAGCCCATCCTGGACACAGCACTGCAGATGTGGCCTCAGCAATGCTAAGATGAGGGAAGGGTCACCTCCATCCATCAGCCAGCAATGCTTTTCCTAATGCAGCCACCACAGCTGTTGGCGTTTGCCATGAAGGTGCATCAATCATTCATTCTCATCTGCTTGTCCTCTGGCACCCAAAGGTCCTTCTCTGCAGAGCTGCTCTCTGGCTGCCCTGCCACCAGCAGGATAGCCACAGGAGGGCTGGATCACAGCCTGGCCTCCCCAAGGAACTTGCTCAGAACCAGCACCAGCAGCAGCAGAAGCTAGTCATTCTTGGAGATGAGCTTCACCTCTGGCACAGGCAGCACGGTGCTACTAAGACACCTGGGAGAGCAAAGCCCTCTCCTGCCAGGGCTGCACAGCCCAGGCCTGTTGCCCTCTGGCCTTGGCCACTGCAGCCTTTGCTCTCATGCTGGGAACCTCCTTCCTCCTTCTGCTGCCCCCTGCCATCCCCTCCAGCATCCTCTGCTGGGAAGCAAACCCTTCCCACACAAGGGCTCCCATCCCTGGGTACCCGGTTTCTGTGTGACAAGCCTGCCCTTGTCCCTGGTGCCACACCTGAGGTGCTGCAGCCCACATGGGCCCCAGACCCCACCGCCTGGGCGCGCGGGAAGCAGGAGCCCCCTGTGCCACCACAGAGCTGTGACATCAGTGCCATAAGTCCTAGAGTAGGGGCAGGACAGCTCCCACGGCTTTGGTGGTGGATGGAGACACAAGGTCTGTAGGGGCGACCTACGGGAAAGATGAGGAGTGGGGGATGCTCTGTGTGATGTCAGGGCAGCTCAGATACATGGGGCTCTGGTATTGGACAGGCAAAGAGGTTGAGTGAGAGCTTGTGTGTGGATCAAAGGAGAGACCAGAAAGAATGACACAGTGGTAGGAATTAGTTGTGGTTTGACCCTGGCCAGCACCTAATCACCCAGAATCAGTTGCTCAGTGACCCCTTACATGCTCAGCATGATGGCGGAGAGGCTCCAAAGAAAATTCACAGGTCAGAAAAAAGTTCAACAGGAGAAGCAAAAGCTGTGTGTGCAAGCAAAGCAACATGAGTAATTCACTCACTCCATGCCATGGGCAGGCAGGGTTTCAGTCATTTCAGAAGAGCAGGGCTTCTGCACCATCTATCAGTGACATGGGAAGATAAACACCATTACCATGAAAGTCCTCTTTTCATCCTGCTTTCCTTGTGCTGTTATTATGAGCACAATGTCCCGTGATATGCAATAGCCCTTTGGACATTTGGGGTCAGTTGTCCCAGCTTCTTGCGTCCCCCCAGTCTCTTGAGCAGAGGCAGAGTGCGAAAAAGAGAAAGCCATGGCAACTACTCTGCAGCAGTAGCCAAAACACTGGTGTGTGGTCAGCGCTGTCTTAGGAAGAGACACAAAGCACAGCGCCAGAAGGGCTGCTGTGAAGAACATGCACTCCATGCCAGCCAGAGCCAGGACAGAGTTACAGGTCATACGGTCAGGCTGAGGAATGGACAATGTCTTCTTCACATGCTCCGAGGCAATCTGTGGGTCACAGAGCCTGGCTTTTCTGGAGGAAGCAGTCTCCTTGGTATTCACTGCACAGGTAAGCAAGGATGCCAAGAGTCCAGGGCCTTGTGGGCAAGTTCCCCATGCCCAACAGCCCATCCAGTCTGATGCCTGCCTGGAACTGGGACACCCCAAAGAGGAAGAGCTGCTCAGGGATGTGAAGACCAGTGCCAGCCTTGGTTGTAGTGAGTGTGAAGTTGTGGTGACCCTGATCCCCAGTCATGTGCGGAAAGAGATCAGTAGAGCACAGACCTGAGACAGGAGGGAATGAGAACCTGGCCTGTTGAGGGCCCTGGCAGGTGATATCCCATGGGGGCAGGACCCTGAGGGTATCCCTGTGCCTTCCTGGCCCTGATCAGATTAAGTGGGGCCTCCACCCAAAGCTTTGTCCATGGCTCCAGGAGTTCACTAAAGCCAGGCAGGAGTTTCAGGTCCAGCATCATCTACGCTGTATGTGTGTGGGTCTCTAGGCACAACCATAGACAAAGTCTTGCCTGTCCATGGACCTTGTCAAATCGAAAATATTCAGGCTCACATCCCAGTTTGATTCTTGATGGGGTGGCCAATGAAAGGACTTTATGGCCCTCAAAGTCTTAGGGCCTTTCTACTTCCTTTCTTCTCATCCCTACATCAGTTGATGGGAAGAGGGGAAGGAAGAGCAGGTCAGGCTTCAGGGTGTCACGGACTGAAAGGGGGGAGAAAAAACTCTTACCTTCAGCTCTTTCCCAAAAGCCTAAAATCTTCCATAGAACTGGAAAGCACTGACATTCTTCCACGACCCCCACTTTTAGCAAAGAAGTTGAGAGTTCCCAAGCAGAGGATTTGTTCCCATTCTGTTTACAGCTTCAAGCACCCCATGATGTGGAGGTTGGTCATTGCATTATCTCCTGCCAAGAACATTCTTATTTCCACACCTGAGGATTGCCTATCACATTCCTGCCAGGCACCACAGCTCCAAGACTGGCTTCATCCTCCTGACCACCTCCCCGTTGGGACTGGCAGGTCACTAGGAGGCTCCCAAGGCCTTCCCTTGTGCAGGCAGAACAAGGGCCTTGCCCTCAGTTTCCCCTCCCAGGAAAGTGTTCCAGCCCCTGAGCATCTCAGTGACTCTTCACTGAACTCACTCCCAGTCATACACATCTTCCTTGCTGTTATGGGTCCTGTCTCGAGGCACTGAGACACTTCTTGCCTCAGTCCCTCCCCAGTCAAGGCCCAAAAATGAACACAGCAGTCTACACATGGTGTAATGGGCGATGAGCATGGGGACATCATCACTTCCCTCACTCTCTTGGCAAGGCACCTCTTCATACACTCCAGGACACTGCTGGCTGCCTCTGCTACCAGGTCACAGGGGGGGATTGTGTTTTGCCTTCTGTCCCCCAGCACCACCAGGGCCTTTTCTGCACAGACACTGCCCAGCCAGGCAGGTCCCAGGCCCTGCAGCTGCAGGGTGTTAGTCCATCCGAGGGAGGTGCAGACTCTGCCCTTGGTCCTTCCTGCATCTGTGCAGCTCCTGACAGGGCAGCCACCCCACCTGCCAGGTTTTCCCTGGATGGCATCCCTAGGGCACAGGAATGGGCCTCCGAGTTCAGGGCCATCACCAGACCTGGTGCCAGTGGCCTCCACTGGGCCATGTGTACAGCTCCTAAACCTCACAGGGCACAGATCAGTCCCCTGTGCTGCCCGCAATGCCCCAGTATGTCCCAGTGGCCTCCAGGTGGGGTGTGAGCCCCTCACCACTGCTCTCTCAGCCTGACCATCCCACTGGTGTTTTACCCATCTCTTTCCATACGCACCCAGAGTGTCATGGCCTCACTGGGGCAGAACACTGAGGGAGACCATGGGCGGAGTTTTGCTGAAGCTGAGGGAAATGACATCCACTGTGGAGCTCCTCACACACAACTGCAGGCTGTCAGGTTGGCAAGGTGTGATTTACCCTTGGGAAATCCACCTGGACAGTTACCCTCTCAGGTGCCAGGAATGTCACCCAGGAGGACTCTAAGTGGTGGCACACCCCTCCCCAGTGGGGGTTTGTGCAGCCTCTGGTTCCCCGAGTTGCACTTATGGACTCCTTCCAAGACATCGCAACAATGCTTGTCCTTCCTCACAAGTAACTTCTGTCAATTCATGGAGCTTTCAAAAGGGATATTTCAAAGAAATATTAATTTTATAACAGAACTTCACCACCATTATTATTACAGATATACCACATCCTTAATTTATCTCATCCTCCTTATATTTGTACCTGACAAGGAGGCAGTGTCGACTTCTGTACTCCTGCATTAGTAGTTCCTGAGACCCGATTGCTCTGCTAATACCATACCCCTTCAACACCCTCCTTGTGCCCCATGACCTGACAACAGAAAAGCAGTCTTTTTTCTTTCAGATTTATCAAATGTATTTCGCACAAGCCATTTGAGAGGAGAAACAATCTCTACATGAACTCCTTGGGTTGCGTTGACACAATTTATGTATGATCTTCTACCTCTATGGCGTTTTTTCAGGTTGGACAGACCTCTGGAGATCATTGAGTCCACTCCTCCAACTGAGGCAGGGTGAGCTAGACCAGCTTTCTCAGCAGCTTGTCTAGGTAGGCTTGCGATATCATAGAAGCATAGAAACAGAGAATTGTTTAGGTTGGAAAAGACCTTAAAGATCATCAAATCCAAAAGTAATCTCAGGACAGCCAATTCCATCACTAAATCATGTCCCAAAGCAGTGCGCCTGTGTATTTCTGAAACATCTCCAGGACTGGTGATTCCACCAGCTCCCTGGGCAGCCTGTTCCAATGCTTGACCACCCTTGCAGTGAAGATGTTTTGCCTCATATCCAATCTAAACCTCTCCTGGTGTAACTTGAGGCTGTTGCCTCTTGTCCTGTCATTTGTTATGTGAGAGAAGAGACCTACCCCCACCCATCTACAACTGACTTTCAACTACTTATAGAGAGCAGTAAGATCCCCCTGAGCCTCCTCTTCTCCATACTAAACCACACAAGTCCCCTCAGCTGCTCCTCAACAGACCAGGGCTCCAGACCCTTCACCACCTTTGTTGCCCTTCCCTGGACCTACTCCAGCACCTGAAAGTTTCTCTTGAAGTGAGTAGCCCAAAATGGAAAAACAATGTTCAACGTGTGGCTTCAGCAGTGTTGAGTACAGGGGGTTGATCACTGCCCTGGTCCTACTGGCCACACTGTCTCTCATACCAGCCAGGATGATATTGGCCTTCTTGGCCACCTGGGCACATAGATGGCTCATGCTCAACCATCTGTCAGCCTGCACCCTCAGGGCACTTTCCCACCAGGCAGCATTCCAGAAACTCTCCCCCGAGCCTGTAGCGTTGTGTGGGGTTGTTGTGACCCAAGTGCAGAACTGGCACTTCTCCTGGTTGAACTTCATACAATTGCACACACACAAATGATCCAACATGTGCAGATCCCTCTGCAGAGCCTTCCTGCCCTCAAGGACATCAGCACTCCCACCCAACTTAATGTTGTATGCAAACTCACTGAGGGTGCACTCAATCCCCCTGGCCGGATCATTGATTAAAGTTCTGGAGCAGGACTGGCCCCAGCACTGAGCCCTGGGGAACACCACTCCTTATGGGCTGTCACCTGGATGTCACTCCATTTACTACCACTCCTGGGGCTTGGCTGTCCAGCCAGCTCTAACCCAGTGTGGAGAACACCCATCGAAGCCATGAGCAGCCAGGTTCTGCAGGAGAATGCTGTGGGAGACGGTGTCAAAGGCTTTTTTAAGGTCCAGGTAGACAGCATCCGCAGCCTTTTCATCATCATCAGCGCAGGCCAACTTTACAGTCCTCGCAGGCACATGTGCAAAGAGCTCTGGGTCAAACAGGCTGGGTTCATGTCTTTGAGTAATGGCAGTGGATGCTGCCATACGGGGACAAAGAGGCTTGTCACAGATAGAAAAATAAATGCACAGGAGTTTCCAGAGGTAACTTGGAAATTATTTGTGAAGAGCCATGGGTAGCTTATGGCTGCTGAGAGACATCTGACTGCATCAGCTTCTTTACTGCATTCTTCAGCTCCTGGTTCCTCATGCTGTAGATGAGGGGGTTCACTGCTGGAGGCACCACCGAGTACAGGACTGACATTACTGGATTGAGGGATGGGAAGGAGACTGAGATGGGCTTCCGGTAGGCAAAGGTGGCAGTGCTGAGTAAGAGGGAGACCACGGCCAGGTGAGGGAGGCACGTGGAAAAGGCTTTGTGCCGTCCCTGCTCAGAGGGGATCCTCAGCACAGCCCTGAAGATCTGCACGTAGGACAGCACAATGAAAACAAAACAGCCAAATGCTACTAAGAAACTAACCACAAGAAGCCCAAGTTCCCTGAAGTAGGCCCGTGAGCAGGAGAGCTTGAGGATCTGTGGGATTTCACAGAAGAACTGGTCCAGGGCATTGCCGTGGCAGAGTGCCAGTGAAAGTGTATTGGCCATGTGCAGTAAAGCGTAGAGAACATCACTGCCATAGAAAGCTACTGCCATGTGGACACAAGGTCTGCTGCCCAGCAGGGTCCCGTAGTGCGGGGGTTGGCAGATGGCCACGTAGCGGTCATACGCCATGATGGTGAGGAGAAAATATTCTGCTGAAAGGAAAAATACAAAGAGAAAGGCTTGGGCAGCACATTCTGAGTAGGTGATGATCCTGGTGTCCCAGAGTGTGTTGGCCATGGCTTTGGGGAGAGTGGTGGAGATGGAGCCCAGGTCAAGGAGGGAGAGGTTGAGGAGGAAGAAGTACATGGGGGTGTGGAGGTGGTGGTTACACGCTACAGCAGTGATGATGAGGCCATTGGAAACGAGGGTAGCCAGGTAGATGCCCAGCAACAGCCAGAAGGTCAAGAGCTGCATCTCCCGCGTGTCTGCCAATGCCAGGAGAAGGAACTGGGTGATGGAGCTGCTGTTGAACATCTGCTGCTTCTGAACATGGGGACCTGTTCAAGGAGGAAAGACAGGGACAATTTAGGAGAGACTTCTCTGAGCCAAGTGAAAGCCTTTCTCCTAGATGTGTCCCCGCTGCCCCATGTCCCCCCCTCTGCCGTTCCTAGGAGAGCTCCCTTCAGAGCCGTGGCTGGAGCTGTGCTGAGTGTGCTGTGAGGAGCAGGGGCTGTGCCCGCTGGCTGCCCAGCAGTGAGCCCTGCTCTGCAGCAGGGGCTTCATGGGAACCGTGGGGGCAGGGGCCACTCCTGGCCTTGGACTTGGTCAGACCCAACTGCTCCCAGCGCAGAAGGGCCTGTCAGCATCTGTTCTGCCCGTGCTGAGCAACGGTCATGGCCAGAGTCAGGTCAGGAGGGCTTTGTGCTGTGCTCAGGGAGAGCAGGGTGAGTGCTGAGAGGCAAGGGGACTGTCTGTGCCTTAGGGCAGTGTGAGGGAATCTGGTGTGTCCCTCTAGCTCCTTCGCAGCTGCCCAGCTCTGCTGGGTGAGGAGGTACCAAGGAGCCTGGAACTTAGGAGCTAAAGGCTGTGATGGGTGGGAGAGGAGAGAAGACTTGTGCTGTTCAGGGAAGGCATCTGCAATGTATGGCACAGCTGGGTGGTGATCCATCTCCCCCACTTAAGGTTTACCCTCAGCATTCCTCCACTGCCCCTGATCCCCTCTGTCTGTACCTCACCGGCCTGGAGCTGTCCCTGCCAGCAGCTCTTTCTCTGGCCCCATGGCTCTTCCCTGCCAGCGCTCACAGAGCCCAGCTCAGCCCCTGTGTGCCCAGCTCTGCCCTGCAGCCTGAAAGAACAGGTCACACAAACCCTGATGGAAAAGGAAAGCTGATGCTGGTTTCATCTGCAGTGTGCTGGGGAGGGAAGGCATTTGCTCAGCTTCCTCATCAACCTCCCTGTGATGCTTTCAGCATCTCACCTCCTGCTGTGATCTGGACAGCTCAGTTTCCATTGCTACCAAGTGGAGCCAGAGAAAAGTGGCAGCAGAGATTCAGGCAAGCACAGAGACTAGCTGGACACCCCTGCCATGAACTTTGTCATGAAAAGTCTCCTTAGAAATGATCTGGAGCTGTGAGCAACCCTGTCACATGCAGCACCCACTCAAAAGCACAGGGAACTTTTCCTAATGGGGATCACTCCTTCCACCCACAACTTCTCCCCAGAGCTCCATGGGAAGCTCCTGGGCAGGCTGAGAGGTGCCCCTGGCAGGCGGCAGAGCCCCTGCCCCAGCACACAGCCCCCTGGGCTGCAGGGACCCTGCTGGCAAGGACAGCCCTGGGCACCCCTGCCTGCACAGCCACCTTCACAGCCCTGCAGCCGGCCCTGGCACAAGGCAGCCCACATGCCCTGGCCCTCCCACGCTGCAGCAGGGAAGCCCTGCTCTGCAGCACACTGGCCTCCTCCACAGCACAAGGCTCCCACACGGTCCCACAGGCTGGGGGTGCCCCAGCTGCTGCAGACCCGGCTAGGAACTGCAGAGGCATTGCCCTGCAGCCACAGACTCACCGGGTCAAGGGCTGTGCAGATTTCTCCAACAGTGAGCTCGGAGCATCCTCCCACCAAGGTCTGCTTTTGAGCTCTCCCTGCCTCCCTCCTCTGCCCCTCTGGGCTCCCTCCAGGTGTCCCTATGGCTACAGGGGAACCTGCTGGGGAACAGCCTGATGCAATCACGGATGTTTTGTATCTCAGCTCTGCAGACACACTTTTTTCCTAGCAATGGCTTTTCTCTGATTAGAAAAAAGATTTCAGCATGAGAATCAGCTTTTGTTAACCCTTCAGTAGCCAGCACAGAAGGAAGTTCACAGGAAAGCATCTCAGATCTCCAATGTGGGGTTTTGGTGTGTGATGTCTTCAGTTACTCTCACACAAGGTAGGCATGTAAGTCTGGGTTTGTAGTCTCAGGCCTACTAAGACTCAGCTCCTTTTCCCAGGCCACGCCTCTGCTCTGAAGCAAAGCCTTTGCACCCGTGGGCTCGGGGACACTTGGTTCCAGGTTTCCTCATGGCAGAGCTGGGCTGGTGCCACAGCTGGGGGGCTTCAGCCCAGATGGTCAGCAGTGCCCTCAGCCAGGGGCCCACGCAGAGGCAGCTGGAGCCCGTCCTGGTTCAGACAGAGCTGTGACACTGAGGGAACCAAGTGCCAAGGCAGGTGGCAGAGCTCAGCACAGCTGCTCGGCAAGGGCAGCAGCCTCCAACAGCCCAGGCATCCACCACGCAGTTTAGACCGGTGAGGCAATTTCAGGGCACGTGAAGGAGTGTTCCCTCCTTCAGGAGCAGTCACAGAAGACACAGAGATACTGTGTGGCCTCTGCTGAATTGAGCAAGGGCAGGTGTGGATACAGCTGAGGTTGTCTCTGTCCTCTTCTCCTCTGCCTTCCCTGGCCAGTTCTCCCAGGCCTCTGTGGCTGCAGGCAGGACTCTGGAGGAGAACAACCAGCACTGGGAGGGGATCAAGTCTTTTGAACTCAGGGAGTCTTGAGCAGTCCGTGGGAGCAGAGGGGCGTTATCCCAGGGAGCTGAGAGAGCAGGCTGCTGTCACAGGGAGGCCACTCTCCATCCTCTGGGAAAGGCCATGGAGACTGGGGGAGCTGTGGGAGGTGTGGCAGCACCCACCCATGGCACGCCCTTTTAAAAGATGGCCAATGTATGACTAGGGGACGTAAAGGCTGTGCCCCAGAGCGTGTCCACTGAGATAATATTTCATGGTGTATGAAAGAGAAGTTGAGTGGGTTGATGCAGGGGAGATTGTGCCTGGACATCCTCTTTGCTTTCTGTGAGGAAAGGACAGGATTTCTGTGCTTAGAGAGAGCAGTGGTGGTCTTTCAGTGGAGGTCAGTAAAGCTTTCACATTCATCGCCTGCAATAATCTAATTTCCAAATTCTGATATTGTGGACTGCGTGGGTAGAGAACTAGATTGGAAAAAATACCTGGATGGTCAGTCTCTTAAATACGTGATCAGTACAAGGTGCTCTGCCTGGAGGCATCCATTTAGCAAGATCCTGCTGGGGTCTTTCCTGTCATCTGCCCTGTTGAACCTAGTGTGTATGACCTGGAGGAGATGAGAGGGTGATTTTTCATAGCATTTGTAGATGTCACGACACTCAAGATAACAGACACTGCACTGGAAGGCAGGGTTGCCATCCTAAAGGACATAGGCGGGTCACAGGGATGTGCCAAAAGTAACCTCATTGTATGCAATGAAGAAAAATCCAGAGACTCGTCTCCAGAATGGACTAAGCCCCTGCAATGGCAGAGGCTGGGGTCTGTATGACTGTGAAGGAGCTCTGTAGGAAAGGCTCTGGTGGTTCTCGGATGTCATCAGGCAAAGCATAAGCCATCAGCAAAGGCAGCCAACAGCATCCTGGGCTCTATGAGAAGGAGCAGGGACACTGGAAATGGTTATCCCCCTCTAGTCAGCACATCATACAATAGATGCAGAATATGTGGAATCCAGAATACCAGAGACATTGGTGACATGGACTCAGTTCAGTGGAGGCCCACCATGGTGGTCACAGGTGGAGCACTTGCAATGTCAGAAGAAGTTGAGACAGCTGGGCTTGTCCAGCCTGGAGAAAGGAATGTCTTGGGGGAACATGCAGCAGCATGGCAGTGTCCCCAGGAGGACACAGTCAGGCTCTTTTCCATGCTACAAGGAACAAGGACAAGATGCCATGGGCTGGAGGAAGACATGGTCAAAGTATATACAGGGAGAAGCTTTTCCATCATGACGACAGTCAAGTGCATATCCAAGAAAGTAACAAAGCTGTATCCAAGCTGTATCCAAGAAAGTAACCAAGGTGCCTTTGGATAAAATTTTGAGTCATCTGGTCTGGCCCTGGTTTTTATAAGCGATTGGTAGAGAAACATGCCCAGGTCCTTGCCAGCCTGAATGATGTTGTGTAGAAGGATTTTTAAAGGACCGAGGACATATGTTACCATTGTCCAGAGTGGACAACCCAGGCCTGTTAGTTGAAGCTGCAGAGCAACTTTAAATTGTCCTTGAAACAAGGAGTGAGAGAAAGAAAACAAGCTATGCACAAACAAGAAGCCAGGTGCAGAGCAAGTCCTGGGAACTGCAAAATCAACACACTCTCATCGGCACACTCTGATCAGGCGCCTGCAGCATGCCCACCAACCAGCAACACGAACACCCGCGTGACCAGAAACTTTTATCCAATCACCTGTGTGTAAAGTCGCGTGAGCGGTTGGTTTAAGTTATACATGGAATTAGATGTGTCAATTAAACTTTTAACTAGTATCCTCTTTAAGAGAGGTGAGAGCACTAAAGAAACAGAAGTGGAGGCTTTAGTTCGCTGGGCACGAAAAAAGGATAAGATTCCCGAGCCCGCGTTATTGTTTAGTGTTACTGAGTGGAGAGAAGTGGGAAATTGCCTCTGGAATAGTACAATTGAGGGAGGTAAGGAAGGAAAAGAAGCTAGAGCGTTAGGAGCTATGTGGCGGTCGATAGTTAACACTCTGGAAACTATGAAGGCGGAAAAAAAGGTAGCGGCAGCAGCTATAGAAGTGTTGCGGGGAGGTGTGGTAGAAAAGCCGGTAGAGCAGAAGGGTGACTCACCTAAGCCTTCTCTCTTGGCTACACTTTTCGGAGTTGGGCATACTCGTCCTATGAAGGGTATGTCCGCCCCTGCGTGTTCAACAGTGCCGGAGCTTTTAGATAAGACAGCGGACAAACCAGAAGTTACTCCTCGGGAGCCTGAGGTAACTGAGCCAAACCTGGAAGAGGCGGCCGAGCCTCCCTAGGAGGGCGGGGCAGCGCGTCCTGCTGCACCAATCGGAGCTGTGGGTGGAGCAAGGCCATTTCAGGAGGGCGGGGCAGCGCGTCCTGCTGCACCAATCAGAGCTGTGGGTGGAGCAAGGCCAAAACAGAGGGTGGCAACAGCTAGTAGGTCTCGTCAGGGCAGGCAAAAGCGGCGTCCGATGACGTTTCCTCCTCTTCCTGAAACATCATCAGACAAATTTGAGGAGGATAGCGGGGAGAAGCCTTGTGATAACAATACAGAGAAATCCTTACAGGAGGTAATAGATAAATAAAGAAACCTGGAAAAGCGAGTTGAAATGAACCTGCCTACTACTTCAATACCTGTAGTTCCTCTAGTTAATGCAACTACCCCTCTGATGCTGAACTCGGGAAAAGATCCAATTCTACAGCAATGGTCCGGTGCTGTTTGTGATGCATTTTTGGAGGGTGACTGGCAGGTGACCAGCTCATTAGCTTGTCCTGTAGTGGTTAATAATCTTGATGCACATCACTGGGACATGATTTATGAAAGGTTAATGATCAGATTTTAGAGATGGGTGTGTTGCAATCAGCTATTCCACCTTTGATGATGATCCCTCAGATCTGGCAAATTGTTGTGATAGACTTGACTGTTTCTTTATGATTCCCTTACACCCTGATGACACACAAAGAGCCTCACTAACGATGATTTGCAAACGTTCCGATCCTGGTTGCATGGCACTGAAGCCAACGGTCCTCGAACTTATTCACCAGAACAGTGGGCTGCCCTAGAAGTTGTGTCCTGCAAGACTCAGACTGGCTGGTGTGGTCGCCGAATGGTGAATCATCCGTTATCTTTCTTGGTTTGTAATGTTGCCACTTCACCTTTTGCCCTTATTTTGCAATGGCAAAAGAAAAAGGGGGGAAATTCGGCCATCATTTTAGAGTGGTTGTTTTTGCCATTGCAACTCAGACATCGTATTTTAAGTTGCCCTGAAGCAGTAGCGGCCTTGGTGAGAAAAGGAAGAGACAGGATTGTTGAAACTGATGGGACTGAACCGGCAGTTATCAGTATTCCAGTCCGTGGTGATGATTATGGGTGGCTCCTGAGACATTCAACAGCCATACAGGAAGCCTTGATGGGTTATACAGGTGTTGTACACAACAACCGGCCAAAAGGACCTCTCTGGAAAATGTTAGAACATTACCAGTGGATTGCAAGACCGTTATGCTCAAAAAGATCAGTTGACAAGCCAACGGTGTTTACAGATGTAGGACGAAAGATGAAGAAGGCTGCGTGTGTTTGGCAATCTGATAATCAGTGGCAGAAACACATGATCACCGGTGAACCATGGGACAACCTTCAAACCTTAGAGCTGAAAGCAGTGTGCTGGGCATTGAGAAGCTTGAACGGTACACCTGTAAACATAGTATCAGACTCATTGTACGTAGTTGGTGTAGTAGAGCGTATTGAAGATGCCTTGTTGAGAGAGACAAAGAACCAACATCTTGGTGGAATATTTCTACAACTGCGTGGTCCTCTTCGACAGAGAAAACATGAATTTTGTATTATGCATATTAGAAGTCATCAGTGGACCATTGGGTTGGGCAAAGCAATGCTAGAGCTGATGAAGCAGTCAGCTGTCTGGCAATAACTTCTCCAACAAATAAGTTTGAAGAAACTCGTAACAGCCACGAGATGTTTCATCAGAATGCAAAGTCTTTACATCGACAGTATCAAATACCCATAGCAGATGCAAAGAGTATTGTCCGCTCCTGTCCTCAGTGTAGTCATCATGGACCTGGTTTAGGGGTGGGCACTAACCCAAAAGGTCTGAAGGCACTTCGGTTTTGGCAAATGGATGTAACACATGTACCTGACTTTGGGAAGCTTAAGTATGTGAATGTCACAATTGACACATTTTCTCATTTTATATGGGCCACTGCACAAACCGGTGAAAAGGCATTACATGTGGAGAGACACTTAATGTCTTGTTCTGCTGTCATGGGAGTACCTGTAGAAATAAAGACAGACAATGGTCCAGCGTAGAGTAGTCAACGAGTCGCAAGGTTTATGACAACTTGGGGAATTAAACACATCAAAGGGATTCCTCACTCCCCAACAGGCCAAGAAGTTTTTAAAAGATCAAACCGTACCCTGAAGGATTATCTCCAGAGACAGGAAGTATCGCAGGACATAGATGTAACTAAACGGTTGACTAAGGTGTTGTTTACCTTAAACTATCTCTCCCTTATGGAGGATGGAGAGGGACCACCTGTTGTTATACATCACCAAACAGTACAAGGGAACCAAACAACTACAGTTCCTGGTTTGAATGTTCTGTAAAAAAATATGGCTTCAGGTGTATGGTAAGGACCTGATCTGGTGTTATTTATCGGTAGAGGTTATTTTTGTATCTCCACAGATAAAGGACCTATATGGGTCCCTAGCAAGTTTGTGCGATCCGTATGTCAAAATCAGAAGACGGAAGAGAAGACGCAGAGCGAGCAGATGGAATAAACTGTCTATGTTGTAAGGGATGTAACCCGCGGGTATTGTGCCAATGTATGCTATGTGGGGTAAAACTGTTCTGTAAGCCAAAGCTGTAATGTAAATGGTGTAAAGAGTGTATGTGTTTAGATTAGTAACCGGGCATGAAGCAAGAGAAAACATACGACTAGTGTAATACCATGCTGATTGGAGACAATGTACATCATCAGAATCTGTGAAAGCATTTGTGGATTGTGGTGGAATGTTAAAAAAAAAAAAAAGTGGAAATTGTAGGACTAAACATATTTGAGTGGTGGACTTGGTTTACGGTCTTGATGAATTTTTTAACCGTTGGCCAAAGTATTTTGCCATCTTGCCTAGGACAAACATATGGGTGACATGGGCAAATATCATGGGAGTAACAGACTTTTGTTTAAGTCTGCAACAGGCAGACAACCCCGTTAGAAATTGTTTAATTGGTATTCCCAAACAGCAAATGTCCTAGCCTCCATATTTATGCCGGGGGCAACGGCAGCATTAAATGCTAAGAATATATGAAGGTTAGCATGCTGGGGAAAGAAAAAATTTAATCTTACATCACATATTTCAAATTCGTTATTGCTTGATGTAGATAGTCTTAGGCATGCTACGTTACAAAATAGAGCTGCAATAGATTTTTTGCTATTAGCACATGGACATGGTTGTGAGGATTTTTTGAGGCATGTGTTTTATGAACCTTTCCGATCATTCCATATAGAAGCACAAGACGTTGTCACAACTGCAGGGAAACATGAAGCATATTCTTGCTGATGATAATCCCTTCAATGAGGATTGGGGATAACAGGTTGGTTAAAGACTTTATTGATGGAAGGAATACACTTTGTTATAATCATTGTTGTAATGTTTTTAATTTTTAGCTGTTTACTTTCTTGTTTGAAGAAAGGTTTAACATCTATTGTGAACCAGAAATAGGTTGTCCAAAAAGAAAAAGGGGGATATGTATAGGGATTTTTAAAGGACCGAGGACACATGTTACCATTGTCCAGAGTGGACAACCCAGGCCTGTTAGTTGAAGCTGCAGAGCAACTTTAAATTGTCCTGGGAACAAGGAGTGAGAGAAAGAAAACAAGCTATGCACAAACAAGAAGCCAGGTGCAGAGCAAGTCATGGGAACCGTGAAATCAACGCACTGTCATTGGCACACTCTGATCAGGCTCCTGCAGCATGCCCACCAACCAGCGACACGGACACCCATGTGGCCAGAGACTCTTATCCAATCAACTGTGTGTAATGTCGTGTGAGCGGTTGGTTTAAGTTATAAATACGACCTGTTTGCTCAATAAAGTGAGCACGGCATGTAGCCATATTGGTGTGATTGTCGTGACTTGGCCGACTCTCCACGGGGGACCCTCTTCAGCAATTATAAAGTAATTCATTACAGACCCAGACTGTCTCCTCTATTTTTTGATTATTGGGTTTGGTTTTGCTTACAATAATGTTGTCATTGCATTTGTAATTCAGTCTCAGCTTTGCTTTTCTGCCCCAGTGGCTGTGTAAATGAGGATCCCTGCTCTCCACCAGTTTGAACAAAATAAAGGGCCCTTCAGTCACTATTGTCCCCTGAGATCCTTCCTCCAAGGCCTATTTGGGGCTGCAGGGACAGTTTCTGTATGCAGAGCTGGATGGGAAAAGAGTCCTGGCATGGCCGCACTGCCAGGGGGTGGAAGCCCTTGGCTCTGCAAAACCGTCCTCTTCCCACTTCCACGCTCCTTCTGATCCCTTGCGTTGCTGTCAGGCCTGAGTGTGCTGGCAGCCTGGTCACAGCCGTGCTGCATGGCAGTGCTGTGACCGCAGGCAGGGACAGGCAGTGGCACCTCTGTGACACAGCTGGCCTCCATGAAATGTTCTGTATTGACAGAAACCACCGGAATGCAGCCCTGGGATGTGCTCCCTTGAACCGAGGTGCCTGTCTCCACTGCTCATGACGAGGGCCATCTCTGAGAGGTGCCGAGCAGGGCGCTACACCCCCGGGCTGAGGTGCTGCCAGCCTCTGGCAGGGGCAGCAGGAGGCCAGGCAGTCACTGTGCCCGCTGCAGTGCTCTGCCTCCGCACGTGCCAGGGAAGGGCTCACTAGCGGCATCCCTCGAGATAGGAACCTTGGCCAAATGTATGGAATGTATTTATTAAGGCACTGTATACTGTGATGGTGTGCCTTTTCAGCTCCTCTTTGGATGACACCAAGCTGTGTAGAGCCTTTTATCTACCTCCTCTGCTTCACCCTGCCTTGAGCAGGATAGCTGGACAAGATGACGTTCAAGGGACTCTTCCAACATGAGTTATTCTACGGTTTCATGAAGCATTTTCTTAGAGAGCTCTTCAAGACAGAATAGCAGGAGGAAGAAGGAAAAACTGGAAGAAAGAAGTGGAGGTATAAAAAGTACCAACAGAAATACCACAGTTCTTCTGAGGAACACTTCTCCACTCAAAACATGAGTAGGAAATCTATTAGATTAAAAGATCCATGAAAGAATCTTCCCTTTATCTGCTCAGGTACTGGGTCACAAGGAGGGTTCTGGGTTGGGATGCCTGCCTGAAGAGTGGTTTCCCAGGTGTTGGAGCTTTCCTTGGAGGTAGGAAAGAGCAGGAGAGAGAAACAGTGTCACAAAGTGCAGCTTAGAATGTTGAGAGTGGAGATCAGGAGGAGGAAATGTCACTCAAGGACTAAGGCTGTGGTAAGAGAAGTCCTCCAGAAGGAGTATGAGATCTGAGGAACAGAGTGTGAGGCTGGACAGACACCAGTGCATGTGTGGAAACGCCAAGGTAAGAGCAAGGTGGGGAAACCAGTTGGGTGTCTGCAGCCTTCAGTGAAAAAGCAGCAGCTGTGGGACAGCGTAGGACACTCTGTGATGGACATGGCAAAAGGCACTGGTAAGGCTGGAAGTCACCGAGAGAACCAAAGGCTTTGTCCCTGTGGTTACAGGCACTGTCTGCCACCAAGGCCTATGAGGATATAAGTTGTCCTAAGGCCCTGGGGCCTCATGGCCTCCTTGCTACCACTTGCAGAACACTCTTCTCCCCTTGAGCGATACTGCACAGTGAAAGTTCCCAGCATTGGCCACAGCCTGCCACCCTGAGGCCTGGCACCTGCACTCTGCTGCTCTCCTGCCTCCCTCGCCCTGGGAGATGACACTCCACCATTTCTTGCTCCTAGAGCCAAGGTGGACATGGATGACTCAGGGTTTCAGATCCAGCTGAGCATCACAGCTGTTGGCCCATCTGGTGGCTGTGCTAAAAGGCTGATGCAAAGAACCTGCAGACACCTAAAGGAGCATTGTCACTGTGCTGTCCTGTGACTGTCAAGGGGTGGTGGCCTGACCATTGTCTTGTAGGAACCCACCAAGCCTCATTCTCACAGATCCCCTCCTTCACTCACCTTGGTGTTGGTAAGGTTGTTTAGCTCACACGTTTCCAACTCGTCTCATAGATGCTGTACATTGGGTTTTATCCTTTCTCCCATAGGTTATCAGAGAGGTACCACTAGAATAGTCTATTAGCTCAGCATTGGGCAGTGGCTGGTCCATTTTGGAGTCAAATGAAAGTGTCTCTTATGCCCATGGAGTCAGCTCTTGATCTCTTCTCACCTTTGCCAGCCCTACAAACACCTTCAAACCGCTCCCAAACCCTTGCCATGTAAACCTGCAGGATCCCTAAATTCCCCAATAAGATGTCAGGTTATTGATCCTAAGGCTTACTCACACTGGTTAAATAAGACTTTTCCCCCTTCCCCTCCCTGATCTAGGTTATTTCAGAGCAGAGATGTGCTGGACCACAGCTGTGTCATCAGGGCCAAAATCAGACGTGTCACAAAAAAAAGCAGGTACCAAGTGCCCAAGGTCCCATGAAAGCACAAGTTTTGCGGCAGAGCATGCTGGGCTGGTTGGCAGTTGGCACTGTAAAGGTGAAATGAGATGTCCCTAAGGGGAGCAAACCATGCTGTCCTTGGGACCAGAGAGATGCAGGGCTGGGCTGTGCAGTGCTGGCAGGAGAGGGCATTGCTGCTGTGTGATGTCTCTGCAGCCGCAGAGGACCTGTGGTGCAGGTGAAGCTGATGTCCAGGAAGGTGTCCTGGTTTAACCCCGGCCAGCAACGGAAGACTACCAGCAACCAAACACCACACAGCCACTTGCTCACTCCCCCCCACCCGGAGGGGTGAGGAGGAGAATCAGAAAGGAATGTAAAACTTGAGTGTTGAGATATGAAGAATTTAATAATTAAATTGTTAAGGGATAAGAACAACAGTAATAACAATAATAATAGCCATAATGATGATGATGATGATAACAACAACAATAACAACAACTAGGAATGGAAAGGTGGGGAAAAAAGGTAAAATCCAAAGGAAGGGAAAAGGAAAAAAATAAACATCACGTGATGCACAGTACAACTGCTCACCACCCGCTGACCGATGCCCAGCCAGTTCCCAAGCAACAATCCCCCCAGCTAACCCTCCAAGTTTACATAGCAAGCGTGCCGTCCCATGGTATGGAATACCTCTTCGGCTGCTTCAGGGCAGCTGACCTGGCTGTGTCCCTTCCTAGTCTCTTGTGCCCCTCCAGCATTCTGGCTGGCAAGGCCCAAGAAACCAACAAGTCCTCGACTCTAGTATAAACATTACCCAGCAACAACTGAAAATATCTGTGCGGTTATCAACATTGTTCTCACATCACAGCCAAAACACAGCACTGTACTAGCTACTAAGAAGAAGATAAACTCCATCCCAGATGAAACCAGGACAGTATCCACTCCTTACTCCATACCATTTATGTCATGCTACATTTTCCCATACGTCATCCTCATCACTCCTCCTGTACTTTATATAAATACACAGATATCACCCCTTAGTCTATGGACCCTCCCTATAAAATCCATTGAGTTCATTTAGTCCATGATGTAAGGCTCCATCTGTTATAACAGTCTTTCTGGGCAAGGAGGACGGTATGAGGTGTTAAATTATTCCACATTGAAGCCAGTTCTAATCCTACTACAGCTGTGCTGATCTGGTTTCACCAGCCAATCTTCGCTGGTGTGGCAGTCGAAGAAGAAGTAAGGTTCAAATCTTCCCATCTAAAGACGGTAGAAATGGATGCCACAAGATTATCCAGTCTCTCCACGGTGTGGCTTCAGATTCTACCATCATCACCAAAGACAATATACAGCATTACATAACAATTAACATCACTTAATTTATTGACTATTTTCACCCATAATCAATTCCCCTTGATGCGCACGTTGAACTTCCCCACCTTCCCGCACTACCCACCAAGTGCTCCCAGGCCCTTGAGCAAAAACAGTCCCACGAATGGGTTTGCCTTTGCCTGAGGCAGGAATGACCCCGACTGTTTTCTCAAGCATATTTGTAAGGTGCACCACAGGACCTTTATCCCCCTCTACAGTACGCAAAAGCTTTGGCTGGGCAGGACCAGCTCGGGTAGCAGATCCTCTGGTATTAACCAACCAGGTAGCCTTTGCTAGATGTTTATGCCAACGTTTGAAAGTTCCACCACCCATTGCTCTCAGTGTAGTCTTTAACAGTTTGTTACATCGTTCAATTTTCCCAGAGGCTGGTGCATGATAGGGAATGTGATATACCCACTCAACACCATGGTCTTTGGCCCACGTGTCTGAGACTGTTTCAGAAATGAGTTCCGTTGCCTGATTCAGTTCTTCCCGGGGTGCCATGTCACCACAAGACCTGTCTTTAAAGGCCTAGGATAGCGTTCTGGGCACTGGCATGGGGCACAGGGTATGTTTCCAGCAAATGGTGGTTGCTTCCACCATTGTAAGCATGTGTCGCTCGCCTTGGCAAGTCTGTGGAAGTGTGATACACTCAATTTGCCAAGCCTCACCATATTTATATTTCAGCCATCATCCCCAATACCACTGAGCCTTTAACCATTTGGCTTCCTTAATTGCAGCGCATGTTTCACATTCATCAATTACCTGTGCAATAGTGTCCATGGTTAAGTCCACCCCTCAGTCTTGGGCCCATCTATATGTTGCATCTCCTCCTTGATGACCTGAAGTGTCATGAGCCCACCGAGCTATAAAGAATTCACCTTTATGTTGCCTATCCAAATCTACTTGGGCCAGTTCAATCCTTCCCAAATGGGTAGGATTTAGGTGACATCCATCAGACAAAGTATGGAAACGCTGTGGTGAGAGCAAGGCGGGGCAGCGAGATGGTGCCTACAGCCTGCACGGAAACAGGGGCAGGTGTCCAACCATGTAGAACAGCCTGTGGTGGAGATGGAAAAGGATTTTAGCAAGTCTGGAAAGCCTGAAGAGAACCCAGCTCTTTGTCCCCTTGGCTATGGCAGCTGTTTCTGACACAGAGGCCTGTGAGAAAACATGTTGTCCTCATGGCACTAGAGCATCATTGCCTCCTTGCAGCCCCACCGGGAAGCTGGACGTTGTTGTGCCATCACTGTCCTTCACTGGGCATTGGATCCCCCACCTTCCATGGTCCCCAGGAAGAGCCCTGAGCCCTGTGTGAGGGACAGCACCGACCTTCCCACAGGCTGCAGGTCACGGCTTGGCCTTTCTGCTTCATCAAGCAAGCCAAGGCTTTGCTCAGCAGCACAGCTGCCTGCACAGCGCCTTTGCCTAGCTGCACTCACAGCCTCCAAGGATGGGCTCTAACAAGGCCATGGGGACGCTTCCTCGGTCATGGCCCTCAGCGGGGCTTGTTAATGCTTCCAGGGACTTTGGGCTTTGCTTCTGACTTGGTGTTCTTGAGAGGTTTCTTCAGTCTCCTCTCATGATCTGAATTCACAGCACCAAAGACACCCTAGGCTCATTACAAGGCAGAAAGCCCTGACAAGCCATGTCTCTCCCATCAGAGACATCTGGTCTTCAAGTCTTGCTTGCACAGTTAATGAGATAAGTTTCAGAAGTACAGTGAAAGAGGAAGGCAGGTAATGACCACTCTGGAGAAGAGATAGAAGGCTTTTCCAATTGCTCTTGATGCAGAGTGTCTCCTTAATAGGTGTGGCCAGGTGGGAAAAGCAGTCCCTGGAGCTAAACACTGTGTGGACAGCCTTGCTCCTCAACTCTCCAGCCCCACTATTTCTCTTCTTGTCTCCAAGGGATTTACAACACTTTACATGAGACTTCTTCAACCAACTCTGCAGCTGAATATAGCAAGTGCTTGGCAGCAATTATTGTCTACTTTCCTTAGAGAACAGGGTGTTAAAGACAAATAAAAGAGGGCTTTCTTATGGAGGGGGTGTGTGTAGGGGAATGGGTTAGAAATTAATAAATAAAAAATATATTGCTCAGCTGTATTATTGTTAGTTCAAGCAGATCCCCATGAAGTCTGTTGCCACAACTGAAGAGTTGCCCATAGGGAATATTAGAGACACCACTGAAAGACAGTCCAACTTTTCCTCTCTGAACCTTAAAGGAGAAGCTACATAGGTAAAACGGATTGGCATGATCATAGAGGAAGAGAAGAAAGGCATCAGGAGATGAACTTCTTAACCCAGAGCTGTAAATCAGGAAACCAGGACGTCGGCGTATTCCCAATGTCTTGAATTCCATAGAAGGTGTCAACTTTCTGGGACTTATGACAAATATTACGATGTTTCCAAATCTTTTTTATATCTGTAGAAATCCCCCCATTTTAACGTACATATACTCAATAACTGGTATTAACAACAGCACAGGCTCT